>NC_041391.1:22924938-22972457 GCF_002162155.2 Triticum dicoccoides
GGTCGGGGCGGCGGTGGACCGGCGATGGGGAGTGTTTTTGGGGCAGGCGGGGCGGCGCACCGCCGGTCGTGGGCGGCGGGGGGCTGCAGTTTGGCCGGTGGTGGCTGGCGGCTACGGGGGGTGGAGGTTGAAGATGAACTGCAGGCCCTTGATTTCGTATCCAACGGCTGCAAAATCCACTGACTAGAGATGAAAAAGTCAGTTGACCGATGTGTAGCCTCACCTTGCTAGTGCGTTCAGTTTCGACAGCAAAATTCAGTTTCGACAGCAAAATTCAGTTTCGACAGCAAAATTCAGTTTCGACAGCAAAGTTCAGTTTCAACAGTTAAGTTCAGTTTCGACAGTTAAATTCAGTTTCGACAGTTAAGTTCAGAGATGAGCGGCTGATGTATTTTACATCTAGCACTTTGTGGTTATGTATTTTTCGTCGTGTATTGGAGATGCTATTAGTATTCCACACAGGTTAACATTGTGTCTCTTGTCCTGCTTCAGCCTCGGCGTCGTACAACTCACCAGAGCTGCTCCAACGACGAAACCCTCCATCACAACAGACTAGTACCTCGGGCTCCATCTCCAAACGCCTAATATCTTCTTCCCCTCCTCCGACAACCAAGTCAGCCGGAGCATCCTCACCAGCCATCCCAATGACGTTGAGATCGACATGGCTCCGCCAAAGAGGTTGTACACTTGTTGCATCTCTTTTTTACTCTACATGTTATATATATTGTCCACTTAGCACTCGTAGTAATGGGAAATATGATTATTTTATCGTACTATATGACAAGCAGTGAGGTACCAGGAAACTTAGCTATCCGTGATGGACTCTCTTGAATGCCATTATTATTTATCTCTACGCGTTTGAGGTGTGCATTTGTCGATGGGCCTGGGAGTTTAGCTAGTATGGCTGTGGCCTGGGTCCAAAGTAATAGAAGTAGCACAAAAAACATTTTTTTAGTGTAGGATTTTCCTAGCTCAAGCCTGCCTACTAGAATCGCCAGTGCTTGAAAGGAAAAGTGAATGAAAAACATAGGAATTGGAAAGTTTCCTATGGTACTACTTTTCATGAATTTGGTGCAAAGGAATGGGGCAAAGGAAAACTGTAGGATTTGTTCCTTTAGTGTCTCCTTGAAAGAAAAACCGTATGAATTCTAAATTCCACTTGTCCTCCTTTTCATATTCCTATTCATCAAGCACAAGACTAAGAGATAGTAGCATAATAGCATTATAACCGTACATTTTCTTGTGGTTTGACTTAATCTCACCATGCTTTTTTACATCCTGTGATCATCCAATTGTTGTGAATCAAACACCCAGATTGGGAGAAATCCTGTGTTTTTAAATTCTCTATTTTTCACGTGCATTCCTATCCTATTCCTGTCTATTTCCTATCCCTGCATTGTTAGAATCCTCAAATTGAAACAAGACCTTACTCAATTACTTCTATTACAGATATGTGTCAAAGAAAACCTTGTGTGGTTTTTCCTGCTCCTACAGCGCTGTGTTCCACCCCAGCTCAGCTGCTCCAACGACGGAAGGGTTCACCATAGCAGGGATCCGCTCTCCAGACTATCTTTTGCTGCCTCAGATCTTCTTCCCTGCCGCCGGCAACCACGACAACTTCATTAGCATCATCAACTGAGTATATGACCTTGAGGACTACACGGGTCCGCAAGAGAGGTCGCACTCTTCCGTGTTTGCTTACGTTATGCGTCGCTTAATATGATGACATGCTACATTATCCTCGTGTTCACCTATTAGACTCCGAGTCTGGTCCAAACTAATGCCGAAACTTGAGTTTTTAAATGGTTGTGGGGTACATATTGGGGCAACAATCAGTATTATCTGTCTACTATCTGGTTAATCTCCGGTGTCTACTATGAGTTTCATGTTGGGTGCAAACAAACATTAAAGGTGCCATTATCTGTATTTTTTAACTAAAGCTATTATCTGCCTGCTATCATTGGTTTTGGGTCTATCCACAGTTTGCTACCATCACTCTGGATTTGTGCATGCACTCCTTACATAATCTCACTATGTTTTATTCCTATGCATGCCAGTTATTGTACACAATGGAACTGATGATGTAGAGCAAAAGAGATGAACCTTGCATGGCAATAAAACTTCATGCAGACGTCATTCCATGGTGGGCGCAAAGGCAGCCCCCCCTCCACCGATTTCGGATCGTAATCAAGAGGAAGATAACTGTTCTGAGGGGGATTCAGAAGGAGAAGACCACTCCTATTTACCCCATGAGGTCTTCGCTCTAACTTGGCATGCTGATGTTGGTAATATCATGCATATGGTGCCTTGCATTGCTTATTGTATACATTAAAGATGTCATCTGTTTAGTTTAGACATGCTTTGTGTCAATGCCATCTGTTTAGTTTCTTTATCGTATATGTGAATCATGCAATGCCATCTTGTTTAGCCAGGCATCATATATGTGAATTTTGCAATGCCACCCTGGTCAGACAGTCATCTTATATGTGAATTATATCATGCCATCATTTTTTTATTACGTGTTAAATTTGTAAACAATTTTAGTACATTCAATTACTCTTCCTGTGCATCAGCCATTCGGCATGGTCATGGAAAAATCTGGAGGGGAAACAAGGTCTTCAGAGCAGACAATGCTATCTGACGAAGCGCATGTCTTGCTTGTTACCGATAGCTCCTCAGAGGAGGATTCAGAGACAGATAACCAGTCATATTCCCCGCCCCCCGAGGTGCATGCTCTAACTTGGCAGGGTTATGTTCCTCATATCGTGTGTATGGTATCTTGCATTGCTATGTCATTTGCTTAGTTTAGACATGCTTTATGTGAATGCCACCTGTTTAGTGTCTAATTACCATATATGTGAATTATGCAATGCCATCTTATTGCAAGACATTATATATGTGAATTATGCAATGTTATCTTGTTGCAAGGCATTGTGTATGTGAATTATGCAATGCCATGCTGTTTAGGCGAGCGCCATATATGTGAATTATATCATGCCGTCCTTTTTTTTGTATTTCTCATTGCTTTTGTCGACGATGTTTGTATATTCAAATGCTCACTTGAATGCCTATTTGAATTGGTGATGAAGAAATCTGGAGTGAAAACAAGGTCTTCAGAGCAGACAATGCTACCTGCTGAAGCAAATATCTTGCTGGTTATAGATAGCTCTTCAGAGGAGGATTCAGAGGAAGATGACCAGTCCTATTATCTCCCTGAGGTGTATGCTCAAACTTGGCAGGGTTATATTACTCATATCATGCATATGTTGTATTGCAATGCTTAGTTTTTATATCATATACACAATATTGAATGCCAATTCCTTAATTGACACATCATGTATGCGATTGCCCTCTGCTCACTTCCTTAGTATATAAATCATATATTTGAATTATGTCATGCCATGATGTTTACATAGACATAGTGAGGATAATTACAGCTAGCTTGAGACTTAAATTACAGAAAGAAATCACTTACAGACAATAGCAACTGACGATAGATTTGTCGAGTGCGTCTTGATTGTATAACTGAAACAGTTCAGAATACTCAACGGACACAGCTTTCTCATGGTAGTAATGCTCCTCCTTGACATTCACCATGAGGGACAATCGATCGGAAATCTTGGTAATGTTCATGTACCATTGATGCAATTCATACATTCTCGTTGGGAGGTTCTTGACCTTGTCTGGCTCGACCAAAGGTTGGCCCCGGACATATTTCCGTTTTATTTCATCCTCTCTAAGCACAGGCATGGGCTCGATCTCTAGGAGTTGTCCAACAGTGATTTTGAGAACTTCAGCCTGCATTATATGCTCCTCTGTTATTACCACATTGCCCACCTCAGGAACGTAAACTGTTTGCCCACAATAATATTGGGAGCGCGTATTGTCATGTGTTGTTGGCACAACAAGCGAGGGGATCGATTGCGCCGCCTGTTCTCCCAGCTGGGGAATGGTTTTCCCGCATTTTTTGACAGCTGCTTCTTGTTTGCTCGATCCCGAGCTTGCCTCCTTACGTAGACGTGCTCGATTTAACTTCCTGATGTGGCGCTCATAGTCTGTGTCAGCAGGCTTGGGAGCTGGTCGTTGAGCCATACGAATGAAGTGGTCAATCGTTTCCTCAGGCACTTTCTCCCTTGGCGGCGGTGGCGGTTTCTGTGCAAAATGGGCTTCCACCTCGGAGTTCGATATGGCTGCGATTTCCTCCTCGGACCTGTCATAAGCCCTCTGCGAAAGAGGCGTGAGGCTTGGACCATATTTATATCGCTTGCCTCCGCCTGTACTTCCTGTACTACCTCGACTCATACCGCTATGCACCATAGCTGCGAGGTGTCTCTTCTGGGATTGCTGAGGCGGCGGAGACGGCTGACGGGGCTAAGTTGGACGAGGAGGAGTGGCCGCCTGAAGCTGTGCCGGACTTGGAGGAGGAGTGGCCTAAGGTTGTGCCGGACTTGGAGGAGGAGTGGACGTCTGACGCTGTGGCAGACTTGGAGGAGGAGGAGTGGCCTGACACTTTACCGGACTTGGAGGAGGAGTGGCCTGACACTTTGCCGGACTTGGTGGACTTGCAGGAGCGGGAGACTGCTGACTCGGTGGCGGACTTCGACGAGGAGTCGGCTGACGCGGTGTCGGTGGCCTTCGAAAGATGATGCAATCCTTTTTCCATAGGATGATACGATGGTTGGAGTCTCCGAGAAAGCGCTCGTCGTCACCTCCAGGAATGTCAAGCTCTAGCTCTAAATATGGGTCCACCACCTCATCAACCAAGACACGAGCATAGCCCGCTGGAATCGGGTTGCAATGGAAGGTTTCCTCAGGGGGATTTGTCAAAGCAACGGCGTTCGCCACCTTCATGGATATGTTCTTCATTTTGACGTGTAGCTCGCAGCTAGTGTTCTCCGTGATGTCATCCACGGGGTATCTACCCAACATTGCATCGTCCGGGGCGGAACCCACGCTGCTTCTCGGCATGGATGGGATGGTGCTATCCAATGCTGGATCATTCGCTAGCTGCTGCAGCTGCTGAGACCCCCTTTGCTGGGTAAGTGAGTCGATCTGCTCCTGCTGCCGCTGGAATTTGACTACCAATTCCGCTTGACTTGCTTCTAGGCCTTGAAGGCGTTCATAGTCCCGCTTCCTCTGCTCCTCCTCCATCTTCCTCTTCTTCTCCTCCACAATCTTCTTTCTCGCACGGGTTCTGTAGTCGGTGTTCCAGTCTGAAAACCCCTCATACCACGGAATAGCGCCCTTGCCTCGTGTTCTTCCCGGGTGTTCAGGATTTCCCAGGGCACGCGTAAGCTCGTCGTTCTCTCTGTTGGGCTGAACACCCCCGATCGTGCCTCTTCTATTGCAACAAGTATCGCATCGTCGGCTCCCTTCAGACTTGCCCTCGTCGAAACATTGCCTGTCTTCGGGTCCAACTCCCCCCCATGCGCATAGAACCAAGTCCTGACCCTGGGGAGCCAGCTCTTAGTAACCGGAGTGGCACCTGCATCCTCCATCTGTTTCTCAGACTTATCCCACTTAGGCATTGCCACCGCATAGCCACCTGGCCCCAGCTTATGGAACTTATCCTTTTTTCGGCATTCTTCTTGTTTATTCTCGACCGTTCCTTAGCTAATTCCGAATCCTTGAATTTGACGAAATCGTCCCAATGAGCACGTTGGTTCTCTAGTGTTCCCTCGAATACTGGAGTCTTCCTTCTTCCCTTGACGTACTTGTCCCATTCACGATTCTTGTGGTTCTTGAATGCAACCGCCATCTTCCTAAGAGCAGCGTCCTTGACTTTCTGCACATCTGCTTATGTGAAATGATCTGGTAGGGTGAAATGTTCCATGAGAGTATCCCAAAGCAGATATTTTTGATTCTTGTCGACAAAAGTAACATCTGGACATGGAGCAGCGTCCTCTTTACCTTTTTGTCTTTTGTCTTTTGCTGGCTCTCTCCATTCTTGAAGGGAGATCGGGAGTTGGTCCTTCACAAGAACTTCACACTGATGAACGAACTTGTCCGCAATCTTCTTAGGCGCTAATGGTTCACCATTAGGTCTGACTGCCTCGATATTGTACTTTACGCCCTCCTTCAACTTTTTGTTCGGGCCTCGTTTCGTCCTTTTGCCTGAAGATTTGCTCGATCCGGATGGCTGAAAGAACAAAGATCGATTCGTTAATATATCTTCAAGTCATTTAAAACATGTGTTGATCACCAGATACATGCTTATATAAATATATATACCTCGCCGGTCTTTGTTGTTTCAGGATCAACATGTTCTTGGTCATCGTCATAATCGTAGTTCATGACTTCATCAATTTGGTCGTCGCGATCGAATATCATATCACCCTCTCCGGCGTTGTTTAGAAATTCAGAGCCGTCATAATCTTCTTCATTCTGATCATCATCTGGCCCGCGTATCATATCGAACATGGTCTGTTCTCCCTCTCTGTCGGTATTGTCTGCCATAGCTTTTATTTAACTAATTCAAAAGAAATATAAAACAATTTAGTATTCAAATTACATCGTCTCGAATAATAGATATAATCTCGAATACTTCGTCTAGAATAATAGATATAATCTCGAATAATATATAATATTGAATAGTACATCACTGGCTAGCTAATTAAAGATCGAATACTACAGAAGAATCTAGGACACTCGCGGTTCTTGCGACGCGGGCGGTGGACACCCAAAGAGAAGGAACCCTCAAAGGATCATAGCTGAAGTGAGATCCCCGAAGATACTGCCAGGTATTGGAGAACCTGCCGCCCTCTAACGCAACCATGTAGCGGTGGACGTGCTCGTCCTCCTCCCTCACACGGCGACGTACCACCTCCGGCGGGGCCGGGTCCCTCCGCACCGAAACTGGCCCACGCGAATGCCACCAAACGAGATCAGGGTCGACGACGGGACCCGGGGCCGGGTTCCACATCAAGCGGCGCACCCCTCCAGGCAGCACCTCCCAGTGCCAGCCCGGTGGAGCCCAGTCCCGGACATGGGTCGGCTGGACGTCGTCGCGGACGGGTCGACGGCGGGGATGCGGGCCGGGCATCGTCGAGAACAAATACTAGCTATATGCCTGCAAAAAGTAATATTTTTTTAATGATTGGATTTTGATAACTAAAATTTCTAACATTTCTAGTATTTCAAAAATCTATATACTATTTCATACTAATTAAGCATCTAACACTAAAAACAGAAAACACAACTTCTATACATCCATTAAAAAACTGAAAAACAACATTATATAAAAAATTCCATACTAATTAAACACTAATTATATACTAATAATAATAATCTAAATTATGTACTAATTAAACATAAAAAGTTTCCATACTAATTAAACACTAATTTCCATATAAATTTTTTTGATAACTAAAACAATAATAATCTAAATAATCTAAACTAATTAAACATACAAAATACGTATATACTAATATATACATGCATTAATTCATACATATGTGTGTGTGTGTTCCATATAATTTTTTTTGATAACTAAAACAATAATAATCTAAATAATCTAAATTATATACTAATTCATGCTTGTGTGTGTGTGTGTGTTTTGATAACTAAAACAATAATAATCTAAATAATCTAAATCATATACTAATTCATGCTTGTGTGTGTGTGTGTGTGCTCGGGGCCGGGAGGGGCGGCGCCCATGGTGGCCGCCGGGGGCGAGGGAGAGAGGTTAGAGGGGGAGAGCTCACAGCGGGGCGACGGTGACGGCGAGGCGACAACGGCGACGGGGACGGGGGCGGCGACCGGGACGGGGGCGACGACGGAGACGAGGGCGGCGACGTGGACGGGGGCGGCGATGGGGACGGGGGCAGGCCCGGGGCGGCGACGGAGATGACGACGGCGACGGGGACGGGGGCGGCAACGGAGACGAGGGCGGCGACGGGGACGGGGGCGGCGACGGCGACGGAGACGACGGAAACACAGGAAGAATGAAAATTTTGTAAGTCGAGTATATATAGAAGGCACCTTTAGTACCGGTTGGAGCCACCAACCGGTACTAAAGGCCTGTTTTGGCCAGGCCAAGCGGCGGGAAGCGACCCCCTTTAGTACCGGGTGGTGGCACAAACCGGTACTAAAGGACCCCCCTTTAGTACCGGTTTGTGCCACGACCCGGTACTAAAGTGGTCGCGCTGCCACCGGAAAGTTTAGTCCCACCTCGCCGGGCGAAGGGCAGCCGCACTGGTTTATGAACCCAGCCACGGCTACCACTTCGAACTCCTCTATATAGCTAGCAGGCTTGTGGGCCTAAACTCTGCGCGCTGCCCTATGAGTCTGCTGGGCCTTTAAGGCCTGTAATTACACACCTGTGGCCTATCAAGCGCACAGGGCAGCGCCCCAATTTTTTTTATAGTTTTTTTCTTTTCTGCTTTATTTTCTTCTATTTATTTTTGCATAGTTTTTTGTATAGTTTTTTCTTTTCTGTTATATTTATTTTCTTCTATTTATTTGTGAGTAGTTTTTCATCTAGTTTGCCAAAATTCAACATTTTTAGAGTTCATTTTGTAGTGATTTTCAATTTCACGGTCATTTTGTAAACGATTGAAAAATAGCAAATATAATTTCTTTCTTTTCTGCTTTACTTTTTTTCTATTTATTTCTGAGTAGTTTTTTCTTTTCTGCTATATTTATTTTCTTCTATTTATTTTTGAGTAGTCTTTTTATATAGTTTTTCTTTCTTTTCTGCTATTTTTTCTGTTAGTGCCCGTAGTTTTCAAATTTGAATAGTTTAAATGTTGAATTATTTGAAATTAGTGTGAATTTGTTTGCACATAAAATTTCTTCGCGTTTCAAATGCCAAAACACATAACTACCCTAACTATTACAGAGATTCCCCTCTCGGTGCGAAACACAGAAGAAAGTGATGATAGCTAGTGAAGCCGATCACATCCCAGATCTTTGGGTGTGAAACTTTTTCTGCGCGTGTGTCCCTTTGCGCCGTATCCATGGAAAATCTTCATCATTTAACGGGATGCTCGGGTCAATATTCACTGTGAATGGAGCAATTTCATCAAACTTTTCATAATCTTCTGACTTGTCTGTCTTGTCATCCACTCCCACGAGTTTCTCTTCCCAGAAAGAACTATGTGCCGCTTTGGCTCATCGTACGATGCATTCGCTTCCTTATCTTTCCTTTTTCTTGGCTTGGTAGACATGTCCTTCACATAGAAAACCTGTGCCACATCATTGTCTAGGACGAATGGTTCGTCTGCATACGCAAGATTGTTGAGATCCACTGTTGTCATTCCGTACTGCGGGTCTTCCGTTACCCCGCCTCGTGTCATATTGACCCATTTGCACCAAAACAAAGGGACCTTTAAACCACGTCGATAGTCAAGTTCCCATATGTCCTGTATATAACCATAATATGTTTCCTTTCCCGTCTTGGTTTCTGCATCAAAGCAGACACCACTGTTTTGGTTGGTGCTCTTCTTATCTTGGGCGATCGTGTAAAATGTATTACCATTTATCTCGTACCCTTTGAAAGTCATTATATTTGAAGATGGTAACTGGGACAGCAAGTACAGGTCATCTTCAATAGAGGTGTCATGCATGGTACGTGTCTGCAACCAGCTGGCGAAACTCCTGGTTTGTTCACGTGTAATCCAGTCATCAGACCGCTCCGGGTGTTTGGAGCGTAGCAAATTCTTGTGTTCATCCATATACGGAGCCACCAAGGCGGAATTCTGTAGAACTGTGTAGTGTGCTTCAGTGAGAGAATGTCCATCCATACATATTATTTGTTCCCCTGCTAGCGTGCCTTTTCCATCCAGTCTGCCCTTATGCCGCGATTCAGGAACACCAATCGGCTTAAGGTCAGGAATAAAGTCAATACAAAACTCAATGACCTCCTCATTTTGATGGCCCTTGGAGATGCTTCCTTCTGGCCTAGCACGGTTATGAACATATTTCTTTAAGACTCCCATGAACCTCTCAAACGGGAACATATTGTGTAGAAATACAGGACCCAAAACGTTAATCTCTTCGCATAGGTGAACTAGGACGTGCGTCATGATATTGAAGAAGGATGGTGGGACCACCAACTCGAAACTGACAAGACATTGCACCAACTCATTCTGTAACCTTGGTATGATTTCTGGATCGATTACCTTCTGAGATATTGCATTGAGAAATGCACATAGCTTCACAATGGCTAATCGAACGTTTTCCGGTAGAAGCCCCCTCAATGCAACCGGAAGCAGTTGCGTCATAATCACGTGGCAGTCATGAGACTTTAGGTTCTGGAACTTTTTCTCTGCCATGTTTATTATTCCCTTTATATTCGACGAGAAGCCAAGTGGTACCTTAATACTAAGCAGACATTGAAAGAAGATTTCCTTCTCTTCTTTGGTAAGAGCGTAACTTGCATGACCCTGATGTATGCCATCTTCTCCGTGCATACGTTGCTGGTCCTCCCGTGCCTCAGGTGTATCTTTTGTCTTTCCATACACGCCCAAGAAGCCAAGCAGGGTCACGCAAAGATTCTTTGTCACGTGCATCACGTCGATTGCGGAGCAGACCTCTACGTCTTTCCAATATGGCAAGTCCCAAAATATAGATTTCTTCTTCCACATGGGTGCGCGTCCGTCAGCGTCCTTTGGAACAGGTTGTCCGCCAGGACCCTTTCCAAATATCACCTTCAAATCCTTGACCATATCATGTACATCAGCACCAGTACGGAGGCGAGGCTTTGTCCGGTGATCCGCCTCACCATCGAAATGCTTGCCTTTCTTTCTTACAGGATGCCTGCTCGTAAAAAATCGACGATGTCCCAGGTACACATTCTTCTTACAACTATTCAAATATATACTGTCGGTATCATCCAAACAGTGCGTGCATCCGCGGTATCCCTTGTTTGTCTGTCCTGAAAGGTTACTAAGAGCAGGCCAATCATTGATGGTCACGAACAGCAACACCTTTAGGTCAAATTCTTCCCCCATGTGCTCATCCCACGCACGTACACCTGTTCCATTCCACAGTTGTAAGAGTTCTTCAACTAATGGCCTTAGGTACACATCAATGTCGTTGCCGGGTTGCTTAGGGCCTTGGATGAGCACTGGCATCATAATGAACTTCTGCTTCATGCACAACCAAGGAGGAAGGTTATACAAACATAGAGTCACAGGCCAGGTGCCATGGTTGCTGCTCTGCTCCCCAAAAGGATTAATGCCATCTGCGCTTAGACCAAACCATACTCTCCTTGCATCATCTGCAAACTCCTTCCCGTACTTTCTTTCGATTTTTCTCCACTGCGACCCGTCAGCTGGTACTCTCAACTTTCCGTCTTTCTTACGGTCTTCTCTGTGCCATCGCATCGCCTTGGCATGCTCTTTGTTTTGGAACAAACGTTTCAACCGTGGTATTATAGGATAATACCACATCACCTTGGCAGGAATCTTCTTCCTGGGGCGCTCGCCCTCGACATCACCATGCTCATCGCGGCTGATCTTATAGCGCAATGCACCACATACCGGGCAAGCCTTCAAATCCTCGTACTCACCGCGGTAGAGGATGCAATCATTAGGGCATGCATGTATCTTCTGCACCTCTAACCCTAGTGGGCAGACAACCTTCTTTGCTTCGTACATACTCTCAGGCAATTCGTTGTCCTTTGGAAGCATATCCTTTATCATTACCAGCAACTTTCCAAATCCCTTGTCAGATACACCATTCTCTGCCTTCCATTGTAGCAATTCCAGTGTGGTGCCCAGCTTTTTCTTCTCACCTACGCAATTTGGGTACAACATTTTTTTGTGATCCTCTAACATGCGCTGCAACTTCTTCTTCTCCAAATCACTTGCGTAGTTTCTCTTTGCATCAGCAATGGCCTGATCTAGATCATCAACGGGCTCATCTGATGCCTCTTCTTCAGCTTCTTCCCGCATTGCCGGCTCAGCTTCTTCCCCCATTGTTGTATCATCGTATTCAGGGAACCCATGGCCAGGATAGCTGTCGTCGTCCTCTTCTTCTTCATTGTCTTCCATCATAACCCCTCTTTCTCCGTGCTTGGTCCAAACATTATAGTGGGGCATGAAACCGGACTCAAACAGGTGGATGTGAATGGTTCTTGACGTAGAGTAATTGCGACCATTCTTACAGCCAGCACATGGACAAGGCATAAAACCATCCGCCCGCTTGTTTGCCTCAGCCGCAAGCAGAAAAGTATGCACGCCCTCAACGAACTGGGGAGAGCATCGGTCATCGTACATCCATTTCCGGCTCATCTTCATTACACAACACCAAATAGACCAAATTAATACAAGTTCAGACATAAAGTTCATACAACACTTAAATGCAACAAACAAATAACTCTCTAGCTAAAGCATTTAAATGCAACAACAAATGCGATCAAGATCGCAACTAAGGTAACAATTGATCCAACAGCATAATGATACCAAGCCTCACTATCGATGGCATATTTTGTAATCTTTCTAATCTTCAAGCGCATTTTCTCCATCTTGATCTTGTGATCATCGACGACATTGGCAACATGCAACTCCAATTCCATCTTCTCCCCCTCAATTCTTTTCAATTTTTCTTTCAAGTACTCGTTTTCTCTTTCAACTAAATTTAACCTCTCGACAATAGGGTCGGTTGGAATTTCCGGTTCACATACCTCCTAGATAAAAATATCTATGTCAACTTGATGGGCATAATTTGTCATAAACACGAAATGCAACAAATAGTTTTAAAAGAGAATATACCACATCCGAATCATAACAAGGACGAGGGCCGACAGGGACGGATATCAAAACCATGGCACTATGTATAACAAACAACGTACGGGTAAGATAATTATTATACGAGTAACTATATATCCAAATCACACAAACATCGAATTTTTATATAAAATTTCATGAACAAGAGGCTCACCACAAGGTGGTCCGTCGACGGGACGGTGCGGGCGATCGACGGTGGTTATGACGGAGATTTAGAAGGCACTAAGTAAACCACACCTACATATGCAAACTAAGTGTTATTTTAACCTCAAATTGCATATAAATCAAATACTAGCACATATATATATTTCCTCCCAAATTACTAAACTCACAAATTAATAACTATATAAAGCATTGCAAGAGCTAATCTAGCAATGAGAGATGAAAGGACAAAGTTGCTAACCTTTGTGATCATTTGAATGGATGGGGGCCTTCAAATCTTGACAAATTTTGGGCCAAATGTGTGATGAGCTCGAGAGGAAGAGGGGAAGAACAGAGAGGAGAGGGGAAAGGGGAAGAACAGAGCGAGCTCGGGTGGATGAAGGGTTTATGTAGGACGACCTTTAGTACCGGTTCGTGCCAAGAACCGGTACTAAAGGTGCTGGAGGGGGCCTAGACTGACAACATCCTGCCACCACTCTCATTAGTACCGGTTCACGGCACGAACCGGTGCTAAAGGTTAGCCACGAACCGGTACTAATGAGAGCGGCCCGGCTAGCCGTTGGAACCGGCACTAATGTATACATTTGTGCCGGCTCAAATACAAACCGACACTAATGTGCTTCACGTTTGACCCTTATTCTACTAGTGCCAGGCGGCTTCGTCATGGCCGCCCCATCGGCTGTCACGCTGACGATGGCCTCTCGGGTCATCACGCATAAACTGCACATCAATTTGGAACTCGCCGAACAGATGGATCCGATAGAGCTCTCTTCTCTTAATGAGCGCTTGGATCGCATCGCCGCTTTGGGAGTCGCAACGGACTATGACTGGACCGGGCTTAAACCCGACCAAAGGGACATTAAATCCCCGCCGGCCACCCATGAGATAGCGGTATCGGAGGAACCACACAAGGAGTATCCCTCTATTTTGAGGATGAATGATGTCCGGATCGCCGAGCTCCCGGAGCCGGACACCTGACCGGGGGATGATATGACCCGGATCCCGGACTTAGAACCGGGCACGGGGCCGGAAAAATTGGGCAGTGTCCCGAATCCTGAGTTGTTGAACTCAGAAGCTTCAATGCCCCGGTGTACCAGATCGGATCAGAATCCGGATTCAGCTATAACCACCCACGCGGACTTAAATCGTCTCCCCCATATCAGGCAAGAGCCCCAGGAGACAGTATATCATTACTGGGCCAGATTCCTCCTTGCACTAAACAAAGTCGAGGACTGCCACGAGGAGGACGTAATCTCGCTCTTCTGCAAAAAATGCATGGATAAAGGAATCCTTAATGCTATAATTCGCCGTAACATAGTATGCTTTGTGGACTTAGCAATCATAGTACAGAAGTACTATGCGATGGAAAGCGTCTGGAAAACTTAAACAGAATTTTGGGACAGTCCGGCTTTCACCAATACCTTTGCCCGAACTAAACGGGCGAACTCTCGCGAGTCGGCCGATCCAATCCCCAAGAAACCAAAGCCCACCCCAGGGCGGGGAACCGTATTGGAAAAATGGCTCAATGGGCCATGTAAACTCCACGGCACTCCGAACACAGCACCAACTCATAGCCTTAGGGCATGTTGGATACTCCGGCAGGTTGCAAAAAGTGGCGAGGATCTTCTTACAGAACAACATCCCGCCAACGAGCACAATACGGTGCTAACAGTCTTCGAGACTTTTGCCTCAAACAGTAGGCGCAAGCGAGCTCATCGAAGCTCCACGGAAATTTGCCATATGGCCAAAATAAACCCCTAGAACGACACTGCTATAACTTTTAATGCCAGTGATGAACCTCGATCTCGGACTGTCCGGACACCAGCCACTATGGTTCTTAGCCCAATCGTGGACGGCTTTCGGCTCATTAAAGTGCTCATGGATGGCGGAAGTGGATTAAACTTGATCTATGAAGAGACGCTCAGCAAGATGGAAATTGACAAAGGCCGCATTGAACAAAGCGGCACAACCTTCAGGGGAATTATCCCTAGTCGGGAAGCACGGTGTGCAGTAAAAATCACACTCGACGTAGTATTCGGCACCCCGGAAAATTATAGGTCCGAAGAAATCACGTTCCAAGTGGCCCCTTTTAGCAGCAGATACCACGACCTTTTAGGGCAGGACGCGTTTGCAAGCTTTCAAGCTATACCCCATTACGGGTACATGAAGCTTAAAATGTCCGGCCCCAATGGAATTATCATTCTAGCCAGCGATCCGGACGTCACACTTCGCGCCGAAAACAAGACCGCAGCACTAGCCCTGGAGGCATTATCTGAGGCCCTAACAGCCGAAGAATTAACAACACTGCGGGCCACCATGGACAGGGACGACGTGATACTCGACAAGCGACCCAAGTCCACCTCATTTAAACCCGTAGACGAGATAGTAAAATTCCAAGTCCATCCTCGGACCCCATGAAGACATCTTCCGTCGGGACACAGCTAAGCCCCGCGATGGACGCCGCACTGCGAGACTTCTTACGCGAGAATTGGAACATCTTCGCCTGGCACCCATCGGACTAGCCAGGCATCCCACGCAGATTGGCCGAACACAACCTCAATATACTAAAAGGATACAAACAAGTCAAGCAGACTCTAAGACGGTTTTCAGAGCCCAAACGGCAGGCCATGGGGGAAGAGCTGGCCAAGCTACTCGAGGCCGGATTCATCAGAGATATCAAGCATCCGGATTGGCTGGCAAACCTGGTAATGGTACCAAAGAAGGAAAAATCCTGGCGCCTATGTGTCGACTTTAAAGACCTCAACAAGGCTTGCCCAAAGGATCCCTTTCCCCTCCCTCGCATCGATCAAATCATTGATGCCAAGCAGGACACAACTCGCTGTGTTTCCTCGACGCATAATCTGGATACCATCAAATAAAGATGGCAGAGTCTGACCAAGCTGCAACAGCCTTCATAACGCCTTATGGCCCTTTCTGCTTCAACACTATGCCTTTCGGGCTTAAGAACGCCGGCGCAACCTACCAACGCATGATTCTGACATGCCTGGAAAAGCAAATCGGCAAAACAGTTGAGGCATACGTGGATGACGTGGTAATAAAAACAAGACACATCGAAACCCAAATAGATGACTTGAGGCTTACATTCAACAATCTCCGGACATACGACATCAAGCTGAACCCGAATAAATGCGTTTTTGGCGTCCCCTCGGGGAATCTACTCAGCTTCATCGTTTCCAACATAGGAATTGAAGCGAATCCGGCAAAGATCCGAGCTCTGTCATAGTTGGCTATACCAAAAGACCTCAAGCACATCCAAAAACTAGCCGGATGCGTGGCTACTCTCAGCCGCTTTATCTCCGGGTTAGGAGAAAAGGCATTACCTCTTTACCGCCTTCTTTGGTGCACCGAACACTTCGTGTCGACGGATGCAGCCGCGGCCGGGCTGGATGAAATAAAGACCTTATTGGCCAGTAATCCAGTACTAACAGCGTCGAATATCGACGAACCTATGCTGTTGTACATAGCTGCAACACATCAGGTGGTAAGCATAGTGCTCGTCGTTGAACGAGAGGCTGACGGATACAAATACCCGCTCCAGAAGCCGGTTTACTACGTATCCACGGTCCTAACCCATGCAAATCCGGATACCCACACTATCAAAAAATAGCATACACGGTGTTCATGGCATCCCGGAAGCTACAACACTACTTTCAAGAGTGTTCGATTACGGTGACCTCCGAAGAACCACTCAATGACATAATAAATAACCGCGATGCTACGGGCCGGATTGCCAAATGGGCCATTGAGCTCCTTCCGTTTGACATAACGTACAAACCACGGAGGGCCATCAAGTCGCACGTATTGGCTGACTTCGTCGCCGAATGGAAAGAAGCCGAACTCCCTAAAGAATACGGCACATACTCAAACTGGATCATGCACTTTGACGACTCTAAAATGCTGGCCGGATTGGGAGCAGGTGTAGTCCTGACGTCTCCCACCGGAAACATGGTCCAGTACGTCCTCCAAATATTACACACAGACTCCAACAATGTAGCCGAATACGAGGCTCTGTTGCACGGTCTTTGGATGGCAGTCTCTATGGGCATTCAACACCTAGAAGTGCGCAGGGATTCAAACCTCGCAATATCACAATTAAACGGAGATTTTGATGCCAAGGACCTGAAAATGGCGTCCTGCCATAATGCCATCCTCAAAATGTCAGCTCGGTTTGAGGGGCTCGAATTCCACCATGTGGCTTGAGAAAACAATCAAGCGGCGGATGTCCTCGCTTGCATCGGCGCTAAACGTGACCCTATCCCACCTAACATATTCTTGGAGCGACTATTGAAGCCATCCGTAGTATGGGAAGGGGAGTCCGGCGATACTAGCACAGATCCAAATACACCCCCAGATTCCGAACCATCAGACATAGTCGGAGGTTCTACCACCGAAATAACAACCTCGGCCCACGAAATCATGGCTGTAATCGCCCTGTGGACCGAGCCTTTCTTGGCCTACCTAAATAGGCAGGAGCTCCCCGAAGACCAAAATGAAGCACGCTGCATCGTCCGGCGCTCCAAGGCATACAAAGTATACGAAGGGGAACTCTACAAGAAAAGCGCTACCGGAGTACTCCAAAGCACTACTAGGGAAAAGGCTAGCAGCAGCGCGGGTTTTAGATGTATCAGTAGCGCGGGGATAGGCGCTACTAATAAGGCGCTACAGCTAACATATAGCAGTAGCGCGTGCTCACCGGCGCTACTGCTACACAAGTGTAGCAGCAGCGCTGTTTGCGGAAGCTCGCTACTGCTAGTATCTCTAGCGCTCTTTACCTTGACGCGCTACTGCTATCGCGGCGCTGCTGCTAACTTTTGTACACTCGCTACTGCTAATTTAAGTAGGTTTTTTTGTTATTTTCTTGGCATATTTGTTTTGTATTTGAATAGGCTTTATAGAAGAATCTTTAGCACATAGAAATGTCATCCTGATACGCATACAAATGTCTGCGAGATCACAAATGTAATCATAGCATGTACATACAAATAGTCTCATCATAATCATCATCCAACACAAAGTGATATCTTGTCATCATCTCAAAAATAGCGGTACATGCAAGTCTTGAATACTTGCAACTACAACAACGTCATCCATCTAAACAAAGGTATATGCAAGAAGTGCTATCACTATGAGTGAGAGCGGAACTATGCAGTACATGAGGTGGCGGTTACGAGTCCTCTCTCGCGCTAGCGTGAACCTCAAGTAACTAGCTTCTCCTTCTTGTCTACTTTTGAAGCCTTTATGGCTGGCGCCCGTGAACCCATTCACTTGCGCCTGACACTCATGCCACTCGTTGTACACCCCCGGAACCTTCCCTTTGTACACGACATAGCAATTCCATCTCGCCATCAAGAAACTAGGTACCTGTTCATGAAGAGGATGTACAATCATATATATGCAACAAAATATACTAGAGCAACACCGAAAAAGAAAGGGTTAGCAACTAGATGCAACATACAGTATGCAAATTAATTAACTAGAGGTACGCAGGTCATCGTACGCAAACTAACAAAGTAGCGTTACGCAAGTTCGGCACATGGACCATGGACATCAGAAAGTTTCATCGCTACAAGAAGTATACAAGTTCAACCGACACATATCATCATCATCGGCATCATAAATCACTAGAAGTTCCATCCTTCCATATCATCGAGGACGAACCCTAGCTTCTTGAACGGCGTGAGGTCTAGACGTTGCATGCCTATGCGAGTTCGGATGTCAGCTCGCGATACAGGGCCGTGGTGGAACATCCCCTTCTCATCGACGACTTCTTTCACGATGATCGTCGCAATGTCGCTTTGGATGCGAAAGAATTCATCTCTAAGTTTATAATCCGCTTCTCCATGAGATTCTAGCCACTTGTGGATACGATCATCATTTCTGCTGTTAACACGAAACTTTTGGTGATCCGTGTTGAACTGAATCATGAGATGGACGATGTAGAATCCATCCTTCTTGCTTGGTTTTGGGACATGGATGCAGGAGAAGTTAGTTTTATGCGCGAAACCCATCTTCTTGTTCCTTTGTTTCTTGATCTGCACGTGGCCACCTCTAAAGCTGAAGCCTTGGAGAGCATCATCTAGAATATTCATTATGTGGGTGTAGTCTTTTTTCTCGTAGTCTCTGGAAGGGTCAAAATACACGGCGTGGGAGACTTGTGGGTAAAGAACGATAAGGACGGCGCGCCCGTTGCTGCGGGGAAAAGACACCTCAAATTATTCCCCATATGAGAGAGAAGGAATGATTGAAATGTACGAAAGGGTTGTCCGGAACTGACTTACTTTGGATGATAAGGCACGAGGACAATTTCCCGGTCCTTATTCTGTACCATGAAGTTTTGGAGGTACTCCCTAGCAGTTTCACGCTCAAAGTCGCCGAGACTCAAGAAAAACTCGTGCATGTAGTACGGATCCGCCACACAGATTTGCTAGACTTCTTCACTCTTCATGACGGAGCTCATAGGTAGCGCAAAAGGCGGACGATAGTAAAATCAAGCCGCCTTGTTAGAAACATCTCAAAGATATGGTCAAACCGCAGGAAGAACACCTCCGCGGGCTGTGTGTCGACGTAGAACTTCCCCTCAGGCACACGAGCCGCGTATGTCGGATATCCTGGATCCTTTGAGGCTAGTAGGCTTTTCTCAGTCGACAGCACATGGTCGTGCAGTCTCCTGAGATCCCCTGATAGTGCCTCCAGCGGTTTTGGCGGTAGCATCGGCTCGCCCGTGAGATGGAACATGACCGCACTTTTCACGGGTACACGCTCCTCAGAATGCATCATCTGGCTGTTATGTGCTCTGGCTTGTTTGGAGGCAGTTACCTTCCCCGATCTCTTCCTCTCCTTTTTCTTGGGCACACCTTCCAGACCCTTCCTTAACCCCTGCCCCAGTGTTCCCGGGCTAAGTACTGTACGACCATCGCGCCCGGCAAGTTGAGCCTATTTTGAGGCGGCATCTTCAGGCGTGTCCTGTGAGGATTTCATGAAGAGAGACTTTTTGCAATCCATGGTACGACCCTGCCCGGGCATATCATCCATATCCTCATTAGCAAGCTGATAGCTGGATTCGTCATATGGTTGACTCATCATATCTATGTCACAGTCATACACGTTTGTATTGAGGTAATCCATAGGGTCAACCTCCGTCTCATCATCCATTCTCTGTTCTACAGGAGAAATTACATCAGCCAGTACTATTGCACCCCCTTCATCATGTCGTCCGCCGCTCTTACCCGGCACTAGAGGAGCTAGTAATTGCGTAGGCGGGGTGGTGGTCTTCGCACATGCTTGTTGATGTGTGGTAGTTATTGGTGTGCTCTCGGCCGGCTCCAGACGAATAAGATTCTTCGGTCATAGCAGCACCCAATTCTTGCAGCTTCCAATCCGCAGCGGGGTCTCGTCGTCCGCTCCCACATGCTGTACTAGAGGAGGCAAATCCTCGTGCCCCGATTTCACACTGGTCAAGCTAACCCTGAAGTGCCGAGCGGGGATCGGCTGGTTGTGTAATGTGCATTGATAGGGGTCCATTATCATCCCCTTTCCCACGTCCACCTTCTGGCCTTTGATCAAGTAGAGTATGGTGCACGGGGTTTCTTTTGCCTGCAAACACATATGTCTGTGGCGTAAATCAACGGAAAGGCAACAAAAATGGAATATTATATATATATATATATGTTGGTGTGTCATGTAATTACCGTGACGGCGTCGAGCTCAGCCAAAGACGAAGGCCCACCTAGCGCGCCTGAGACTGAGGACGTGCTGCTATGAGCGGGAGCGGCTGCGAGAGGAGGCCCGGTTGCGTGAGCAAGTGATGGTGCGATGGTGTTGTTGTTCATGGAGTTTCTCCCGACGAAACTGGGCATCGGGAAATCATGCACCGTCTTGTCTGGATTTTCCTTCGCCCAGTTGATGATAACTGGAACCAAGTTAGTAGCGAAATCATTTCTGCAGGCAGTTACAGCTGCATTGACTACCTGCTGTAGCAACTCATATTTGTCCTCGGCTGCTTTTTTCGCGTCCTCAGCTGCTTTTTTCTCGACAGCAAGCTTCACCTTCGCGTCGATGTCCGCCTGACTAAACTTCGTTTTCAGCTTCTTGGCCTCCGGGCCCTCGTTGTAAAACACCTTCCATGTGGCGCCGTCTCCAGCGCTGTGGAGGTTATAGCTACTGAGTGTAAACCGGCCAGGAGGGTCTGGTTCACCCTTGATTATGTTAAAGCCCATGAAGATCCAGAAGATGGCGCTTTACTAAAGAAGCATAGAAGCCTGAAGCCCAAAGGTGGATTAGGGCCCATGATGGTAAACCGCCATCACTATGTAAACTTGTATTGTAAGTTAGGAAAGGAGAGACCGAGCCAAACACTTTGTATGAGTCGGCCTCGGGACTCTGTAAACCGGCCGGGCGTCAACCTGTGTATATAAAGGGGCGACCCGGCGGCGGTTTAGGACAACAGACAACAACTCGAGACTCAGGCAAGCGTATTCCGCTACCTGATCCTCGAAACCCAATCAATCCCATCACAACTAGATGTAGGCTTTTACCTTCATCGAAGGGGCCGAACTAGTATAACTCCCGTGTCCCTTGTCCGGTTTAACCCCTTCAAGTTTACCCGTTGCGATGGCTCCACGACTAAGTCCTTTCACAAGGACATCTGACGTGATAATTCCACGACAGTTGGCGCCCACCGTGGGGCTATCGAACGATGGTGTCGAGTTCTTGAAGGGCTGCTCTGAAGGACTTAAGGGGTACGTGATCGGCCGGATGACTAAAAGTCGTCGCGGCAAGCTCTACATCGACGATGAAGGATGGGGCCCTGAGGCCGGCTCAATCGAGTATGGGTACCGAGTCCCCTTTGGCGGAATTCATGTCTTCATTGGCAAGATCGGCGAACTGGGCCCTGAGCCGGACATCTACACCGACCTCGTCGAGACGGCTCAGCGGGCGAGTCCAGCCCGGGTTACGCCCACCGTGAAGCGTGCGTTCGTAGGATGCATCCATGGGATCGGATCTGAACCGGTGTCTGAGGACGACACGGCGGTATATTCCGACGGCGAGTCATCCACTGGCGAAACCGAGTCCTTGTACCAGATTCATGACGATATGCCCGAGGGATATTCCGATGGCAACAGTATTCCGGACCTCCCTGAAGCGCCGAGCCAGGTTGCTATTTACATGGCCGGCATGCAACCTGTGTTACAGTCTTCGTCGACCGCAGCGACGACTACCGGATCAGCGGCCGCGGCAGGTACCTCAGCGCGCCGGCCGGCACAGGTTCTCTCCGGTTTAATGGATGCTTGGGCAACCTTGTTAACTGTGACGGTCACCCCGGATACGCAGATTCAGCACAATGCAGAAGTTGTGAGGCTGAAGGAGCAGATTACGCAGGCTAAGGCAGACCTGGTGGCTGAGGATAGTAGGATGGCTGAGGAACAGGACGCTTTGAATGCTCAAGCACAGCAGATACAAGCATAGAATTACCAGCTCATGCTGGACCAGACCGCGTCAGAGGAGGTGTTACGAAGGAAGTATCGGTCGTGCCTGTCGCTGGTTTACGAAGGGTTAAGTCTCTTTCAGAACCCAGGCGCAGGGCGGAGCAATCCGGAAGCCGCAGACCGAGCCGAAGCGCCGAGGATCGCTCCGGATCAGCCACGGGCAACGGAGCTACCCCGACGGACAGTTAACCCGCCACAGTATACGCCTACACCACCGGGTCAGTTTTCGAGCCCCTGGATAACATGATTGCTGCGGCTTCACGCTTGGCAGCCATTCCAATGGAAGGAGATTCAATAGAGGCAGTTGAGACACGGCGGGCGAGAGATCTTCTTCAAACCGCTGTAGTGCAGCAACAGGCTTATTCATATAGCCGAGACAGGATCCACTCGACCCCCCGTCCGAGCCCAAGTTATATCAGGAGAATGGACGAACCAGAGGTGTCTAGCAGTCGCAATGCTCATGAGGTGGTGGACCATGGCAGGGCTCGAAGGGATGGCGCTTTGGATCGCTATCAACCCGCCCCGGTTCAGCCAACAGTGTCGGTTGACAGAGGCACCGTGCTTGCTTTCAGTTCCTGGGTTGTACCGTGCCTTATTCTGTCTCTCCGTAACGTGCGTCTGCCCAAGGATTTCAAGGGGCCGCGCAAGGTGCCTAACTATACGGTGGATCAGCCACCTAAGGCGTGGGTCGAGACTTATGAGATGGCAATGGAGATGCTGGATGTGGATGAAGCAGCTTGTGCAAAGTACTTCACGATGATTGAGGGAGTCCTGGATTAGGGGGTGTCCGGATAGCCGGACTACCATCATCAGCCGAACTATCATCGGCCGGACTATCATCATCGACCGGACTCCAAGACTATGAAGATACAAGATTGAAGACTTCGTCCCGTGTCCGGATGGGACTTTCCTTGGCATGGAAGGCAAGCTTGGCGATACGGATACGTAGATCTCCTACCATTGTAACCAACTCTATGTAACCCTAGCCCTCTCCGGTGTCTATATAAACCGGATGGCTCTAGTCCGTAGGACACAACAACAACCCTTACAATCATACCATAGGCTAGCTTCTAGGGTTTAGCCTCCTTGATCTCGTGGTAGATCCACTCTTGTAAACATCCACAATATCAATATCAATCAAGCAGGACGTAGGGTTTTACCTCCATCAAGAGGGCCTGAACCTGGGTAAAACATCGTGTCCCTTGTCTCCTGTTACCGTCCGCCTAGACGCACAGTTCGGGACCCCCTAGCCGAGATCTGCCGGTTTTGACACCGACATTGGTGCTTTCATTGAGAGTTCCTCTGTGTCGTCACCGATAGGCTTGATGGCCTCTTCAATCGACAACGACGTAGTCCTGGGTGAGACTTTTCTCCCTGGACAGATCTTCGTATTTGGCGGCTTCGCACTGCGGGCCAACTCACTTGGCCATCTGGAGCAGATCGAAAGCTACGCCCCTGGCCATCAGGTCAGGTTTGGAAGCCTAAACTTCACGGCCGATATCCGCGGGGACTTGATCTTCGATGGATCTGAGCCACAGCCGAGCGTGCCGCGCTGTCACGATGGGCACGACCTAACTCTGCCGCCGGACAGCACCTTGGAGGCCGCACACGAATCCGCTCCGAACCATAGTCCGGAGCTGATCACTCAGATCGAGGATGGATGGCTGGACACCGCCTCGGGAGCTGCAACTTCTACGGCGATCGAGCCGAACACTTACCTTGTCCCGCATAAAGCTCATGACTCCGAGGTGCCGGACTCTCTGCCGGACTCAGAACCTCCTGCGCCCCTGCCAGTCAAATCCGATTGGGCGCCGATCATGGAATTCACCACTGCGGACACCTTTCAGCACTCACCCTTCGGGGATATCTTAAATTCGCTGAAGCATCTCTCACTATCCGGAGAGCCCTGGCCGAACTACGGCCAGGATGGTCGGGACGCGGACAATGAAGAAATTCAGAGCCCACCCACCACCCACTTCGTAGCCACCATCGACGATCTAACCGACGTGCTAAACTACGACTCCGAAGACATCAACGGTATGGACGATGATGCCGGAGACGATCAAGAACCAGCACCTACAGGGCACTGGAAGGCCACCTCGTCACATGACATACATATGGTTTACACCCCAAGGGGAAGCGATACCGAGGAACAACGGGACGTGGCAGAGGATAATCCCGCCGATAAACAACCAAAACGGCGACGTCAACGCCTCCCTAAGTCCCGCCTCGATCAAAGCAGCATTCCTAACGACCCAGCGATAGAGCAGGGCAAACCAGCAGACGACGAACATACAACCAAGCAACCATCCGAACAGGACAAACCGGATAATCAACCCCTTCACGGAGCAATCAACAGTCCGGACACACCACCGGAGCATAAGAACCTTCACAAAAGACTCGTCGCCACTGCAAGAAGTTTGAAGAAGGAAAAACGGAAGCTCAAAACAGCGGAAGACATACTCAGAATGAAGTGGAGCAAAATACTCAAGACCGCAGACAAATATGGCAATGGCCATCAAACAAAGAGCTACCCGAACCGCAAGATGCTGCAAGAATTTGACGAGGAAGCCATAGAGCCCTCACAGTCAAAAAATAAAGAGGCCGCCTGGCCAGATAGACGGCCAGATGATAGGCCAAAAGCGACAAGCGGCACCGCACACAAGCCGACTTATGATCCTGGGAAAATGGACGGCCCAACTAGGTCCATCTACGGGCCAAAAAGGAGGGCCCCAGGAAGTAACACAACACGACAAGTGTTCGAAGATAGCGGCACACCCAAATACAGGGGCGCCGCACACCCGCTATGTTTTACCGATGAGGTGCTTGATCATGAATTTCCAGCAGGGTTCAAACCCATAAACATAGAGGCATATGACGGCACAACAGACCCAGGAGTCTGGATAGAAGATTACATACTACACATACACATGGCTAGAGGAGATGATCTCCACGCCATAAAATACCTACCCCTCAAGCTCAAAGGGCCAGCTCGGCATTGGCTCAAAAGCCTCCCAGAAAACACTGTTGGAAGTTGGGAAGAGCTTGAGGACGTGTTTAGAGCAAATTTTCAAGGGACTTATGTCCGCCCTCCGGATGCAGACGATCTGAGTCATATAAC
Organism: Triticum dicoccoides; assembly: GCF_002162155.2. NCBI lineage: Eukaryota > Viridiplantae > Streptophyta > Magnoliopsida > Poales > Poaceae > Triticum > Triticum dicoccoides. The sequence continues at coordinate 22,950,459 of NC_041391.1, forward strand.
CCAACAGCCTGGAGAGTCAGCGCGCAAATTCTGGAACAGGTTCCTTACCAAAAAGAACCAAATAGTCGACTGTCCGGACGCGGAAGCCTTAGCAGCTTTTAAACACAATGTCCGAGACGAATGGCTCGCCAGACACCTCGACCAAGAGAAGCCAAGAACAATGGCCGCACTAACAAGCCTCATGATGCGCTTTTGCGCAGGAGAAGACAGCTGGCTAGCAACATGCAGCACCAGCGACCCGAGTACATCCGAGATCAGAGATGGAAATGGAAAATCACGGCGCAGGAAAGATCAGCGCCGGAATAAAGAAAAAAGCCCAAAGGGCACGGCGGTCAACGCCGGATTCAAAAGCTCGCGGCCAAACAATAAAACACTGCCTCTTAAGGACAACAGCGACGAGCTATCAAATTTAAACAAAATTTTAGATCGGATATGTCAAATCCACAGTACATCCGGAAGGCCTGCAAACCATACCAACCGAAATTGTTGGGTTTTTAAACAGTCTGGCAGACTCAACTCCGGACACAAGGGGCTCGATGCGCCAAGCGAGGACGATGACGAACCCCACCAGCAGAGCACCGGAAGTCAAAAGACTTTCCCACAAGAAGTCAAAACAGTAAACTCACTTCATGTGATAGTACGGAAAACCAACACGACATTCGCTAAGACAAGTGTCGCACGGTCCACCCCAGCGGAACACCGAGATTGGATGTCAAAACCAATCACTTTCGACCACCTGGATTAGTCCAGAAGTATCCGGAACACAGGATAGACTGCCCTAATACTAGATCCCATAATAGACGGACTGCAATTCACGCAGGTTTTGATGGACGGCGGTAGTGACTTAAACCCGCTATATCCGGACACAATCCGCAAGTTGGGATAGACCCTACTACAATTCGGCATAGCCGCACTTCCTTTAAACGAGTGGCGCCAGGCCCTTACGCCAGGTGCACAATTTCATTATTACTAGAAGTTGTGTTCGGGTCACCTGACAACTTCCGACGAGAAAAGCCAACCTTTCATGTCGCCCCATTTAAAAGTAGCTATCAAGCATCACTGGGACGGGAAGCTTTCGTCCGCTTCAATGCAATACCACATTACGCGTCTCTTACGCTTAAAATGCCCGGTCCACGTGGCATCATTTCATTAAAAGGTCGCCTGAGACCCCGGACACGGCTGGACAAGTCTGGAATAAATAAGCTAGGGGCTACCTAGCCACACACCCCTTCACAAGGGTTTGTACATATAAGCCATGATGAGCTAGCATAGGCTCAGCTTTATTAATCTATATTTCAATTTTTTATGCACTTTCCCGCACGATTTCTTTTCAAACTAAGTTCCTCTCTGTTTACAGATGAACAGCGTGCACACCCGTCCAGGATACGGCACAACGGAGACACAGGCGCAGACGTGCAGTAGTGACCCGTTGCAAGGACTCTTTTCAGACTAAGACCCTACGTAAACCTTTCTTACTATCTCTTGTTGCTATAATCCCCTGGTTTCTTATTATAACCAGAGTGGAGACTGGCGTTTTGGCATCGGCCGCGCCAGAAGAACTTGCCCGTACCTGGACACAAGGGGCTTAGGGCATTGTTTTGCCCGCTTTTGTAATGACCGAACACCTTCGGGAGTGTTCGGCGTCTCGAGTTAGGCCTTATATGCATCAGCTCCGAATCATGTCTTTGGTCAAATGTTGGGTTTGCCCGGCTCCTGTGTTTTGCTGCCTTACGTTCCGTATCATCGGCTAACACGGCACCAGGAGAACTACTGTGATTGTGCCCCAGTTCGGCTGGGCGAGCACCTCAGTAGAGAAAGCCAAAAACTGACTGTCATGATACAGCGAGAGACTGGTCAACCACTCGATCGACCATGGGAATGTTTAGAATTCCTGTGCTTTGACGAAGGGCCGTTTCCCGGTCAGGCACATACGCGCCCCAAATTCGGAGAGCGCGGTGCCCCCAGGGGCTATGTCGTAGCCCCACCCTCGAACTCCATGGCTAAGTGAAAGTGATAAAGCATTATAGTCCGGTTGCCTCGTTTGCTATGCTACCACCTCCTTTACAGGACCGAGACGTCGGATTAAGTGTGAAAACGCGCTATTTTTTGCGAACACCCCCGCACAAGGGCATCCGCCGCACTCGCTGCTAAGTCCATATAAGGGTCCTTTGGACCCCACAGTTGGCCCAGCTGAGCATACTTTGGATCCGTAAACCTTCGGCGTAGCAGAAAAGGCTTGCCAGCTACAATATCTCCAGCCTGGCGCAGCTCTTCCTTTATAGCCCGCATTAAAGAGCGGGCATCCTTGGCTTCGGCGGTGGCCTTCTCCAGGTCTTCTTGCCCCGCTAGGCGCTCCTTCCCAAGAGCCTCATTGCGGTCGGTAGCATCTTTTAACTTCACGGCCATTTCGGCCATCTCTTCCCTGCTCCGGCAGTGTGCGGCCCTTTTGGTCGCTAACTCCTTGGCCGCCCTCGAGGCTGCCGCATTACTCCTTCTGGCCTGCTCCTTGGCTTGAGCAAGTTCGGCCCGAAGGCCCTCCACAGCAGCGGCACTATCTGCATTTCACGCACATGTTGTAAGGAGCTGGCTTCGGCCCCTTTACCAAGTGACCGCACAGAAACACTTACCTTGCGACTCATCAAGTCGCCTGTTGACCAGCGTGATGTCCGCATCCACAACAGCGAGTTGCCGCTTTAGTTCAGCAACTCCACCAGTCCGGCTAGCCCTCGGACGATCCACCACCTGCATCGGCACGGCGGAAATTTAAACCTGCAATTTTGATCCTCGGCACGCTGTCGATTTCGACAACCTACCGAGTCTTAGGGGCAACTATCTATACAGGGTGCATTCTATATGCAAAACTGTTAAAAGGTGTGTCATTTTTACGTACCTCAAACCCCGCCAGCAAACTCCTGACGGCATTATGCAACCCGCCTTCGGTGGACGAAATCCTTTCAATCACCATGCTCATCAATGCGTGGTGATCTTCTGAGATAGACGCCTTCTCAAGCAGATCCTTCAGCCGTACACCAGTTGGCGCCGAACTATCCGGCTTTGCCAAACCAGGGGGCTCGCTCCGTGACGACACTTCAGGCTCGTCCGCCCTATCCGACGGCGCCCCGGACGGAGGCATCTCGCTCTCCATCATCTCCGGACGAAGGTCCCCCAAAGACGAGCTCATTTGCGAAGGACGGAGATCCGAACTACAAGGTAAAAACTTTAGTTATCCTCAGAAGCACAAATAGGGATGTCCCTTGTTATAAAACTGCTTTCTTTCTACTCACGGCTCGTTGGAGGGCTGATTCTCAAAGGGAGATTGCGCGGCCGGGGCCTCCCCGGACGCAGGGCCCTCGGGCGAAGATTTCTTCCCCCGTTTAGGGGCTTTTGCCCCCGGGTCCTCGGAGGCAGTCCTCTTCTCCCCTTGGAGGGAGGGATTTTCGATCCCCCCTCTTTCAAGAGCCTCCTTAGGCGAGGTAGTAGCTTTCCTGCTTTCCCCTTCGCCTTCCTCTGGAGGCGCAACCTCAAGCATCCGGACCAGCATGGAATCCGGCGCGGTCTCGGGGAGGGGGGCCGGACACCATATCAATTTTGCTTCCGTTATCCACTCCTGTTTAGAAGGAAGTTGGTCATAAGGCGAATCATCTAAAGGCAAACAAATGGTATGTCCGGACTTGGAACTACTTACTTGAGTATCCGGGCGATTGCAACTTAGGCCAGCATCCTCGGTCAATTCCGGACGCGCCTCTTGTGATCTGAAGAATAATTTGTACATCTCCAGGGGTGTCATACCCATGAAGTGTTGAAGAATCCGTGGGCCCTCCGGATTGAACTCCCACAGCCGGAGAGGGCGGGGTTTGCAGGGCGGAAGACGCCTAATCAGCATAACCTGCATTACCACCACCATATCAACCTCCCTCGTTTGGAGATCTCGAATCCGGCCCTGCAGTAGGGGCACGTCCTTTGACGGCCCCCAGTTGAGCCCTTGGTTGACCCACGACATCAACCTTCGTGGAGGTCCCGGGCGGAATAAGGGCGGTGGCTTTTGTCTGCGGCCCCTCGGAACGGTGATATAGAACCACTCTTGCTGCCACGGGCCGAGATCCTCTTGGAAGGAGCCAGCGGGCCACGGGGCATCGGCCCTCCTACTTATGGCCGCCCTGCCGCACTCCGCTTCACGCCCCCCGATCGTCTTTGGCGCCACATTGAAGGTCTTTAGCCACAGGCCAAAGTGAGGAGTGACGCGGAGGAAGGCGTCGCAGACAACAATAAATGCGGAAATATGGAGGATGGACTCCGGAGCCAAATCGTGGAATTCCAACCCATAGTAGAACACGAGCCCTCTCACAAAAGGATCCATCGGGAAGCCTAAACCCCGATGGAGGTGGGATACAAAAACGACATACTCCCCGGGCTCGGGGGTGGCGACAGCCTGCCCTTCGGTAGGCAACCTGTGCAAAATCTCATAAGCCAGGTACTTGGCCTCCCGCAGCTTTAGCACGTCCTCCTCCGTGACGGAGGAGGGCATCCACCGGCCCTGGAGGTCGGAACCGGACATCATTGAAGGTCCAAAGCACTCGAATCTGGAGCTCTAGGTGCTGGAACTTGGAGCGGGGAAAGGATTCGATGGAGGATTGAAGAAAAGAAACGAGCCTTGGTCCCGTTATAAAGAGGGAGAATACCAAGAGTCGTCTCCATGACTGTTTGGGACTCGCCTTCGATAGAGGGGGCGTGGCTACGGGCGCGGTTGGGTTACCCACGTCCGTATTGATGAGAATCCCGGATTAAGGGGGAACACGATCTCTGCTTCGACAAGACGTGCCAAGGAAACCGCTTCGCTAAATGCGCTGAGGTGGTAGAGTAAAAAAATGATTCAAGTCATGGCTTGGTAGTGGCGTGACGTCATGCCGCAAAAAACATCAGCAGATTGAACTTGTGTATATATTATTCTCTCTACGGTGAAATGTGGAATTTATTTTGCAGAGCCGGACACTATCCTGGTGTTCACAATCTTCTATCATTCGGAGGAGTAACCCGCCATGCAATGCCAAGCAATATACGCGCCGGACTTATCATCATTGAAGCCTGGTTCAGGGGCTACTGAGGGAGTCCTGGATTAGGGGGTGTCCGGATAGCCGGACTACCATCATCAGCCGAACTATCATCGGCCGGACTATCATCATCGACCGGACTCCAATACTATGAAGATACAAGATTGAAGACTTCGTCCCGTGTCCGGATGGGACTTTCCTTGGCGTGGAAGGCAAGCTTGGCGATACGTATATGTAGATCTCCTACCATTGTAACCGACTCTATGTAACCCTAGCCCTCTCCGGTGTCTATAGTCCGTAGGACACAACAACAACCCTTACAATCATACCATAGGCTAGCTTCTAGGGTTTAGCCTCCTTGATCTCGTGGTAGATCCACTCTTGTAAACATCCACAATATCAATATCAATCAAGCAGGACGTAGGGTTTTACCTCCATCAAGAGGGCCCGAACCTGGGTAAAACATCGTGTCCCTTGTCTCCTGTTACCATCCGCCTAGACGCATAGTTCGGGACCCCCTACCCGAGATCCGCCGGTTTTGACACCAACAATGATGTTGGAAGGACCAGCCCGCACTTGGTTGAAAAATCTACCAGCTAATTCCATCGAGTCATGGGATCAGTTGAAGGCCCAGTTTATAGCCAATTTTAAGGATACGTGCAAACAGCCCATGTACATTATATATCTGGATGCTTGCGTTCAGGGTGAGAACGAGTCCACAACTCATTGGGTGCGTCGGGTCGCAGAAGTTTTGCACTCATCCGATAAAGTACGCCGATTCTGATAATACCAAGGATCCCGATTCTGATAATGAGAAACCGGAGAAGGGAAAGAGGAATGGTGGTGCGAAGGGACAGCAGCACAACCAGGGAGGCCATGGGAATAATGGTAAGCGTAAAGTAGATTCAGATTTTGTGGCTAATGCTAATGTGCAGCGTCGTTGGGATAAACCGCCCCAGTGTGGTGGGGCGATGAATCTGGAGCGCTTGTTGAATCAGCCCTGTCCAAAGCATGGAACCAAAGAGGTCCCTGCAACACATCTCTGGAAGGATTGCAACATCATGAAGGAGTTCAAAAATTCTGATCTCTTCCGGTATGATCAGGGCCCGTCGGGCGGTTCAGGTCCTAGTTTTCATGGTGGCGGCGGTTCAAGCTCTGGGTTTCAGAATTATCATAATAACCAGAACAACCAAGGTGGCAATAACCAACAGAGTGGTCAAGGGAATCAGCAACAGTCGGGTTACCAGAGTCACCCGAAGCAGCTGAATGGTGGACAATATCATGTATTAACCACTAGTCTGTGCAAGCGTGATCTGAAGCTGCATAAGAGGGCAGTTAATGCGGTTGAACCGACAGTTCCACGCTATCTGCGGTGGTCGGAACAACCCATCGTGTGGAGTAGGGAGGATCATCCGCCCCGGGTTGACAATCCGGGTCAGCTAGCTCTGGTGGTGGCACCTCAGGTGGGAGGTTAGAAGTTCACCAAAGTACTCATGGATGGAGGAAGCAGTATTAACATTCTATATTATGAGACATTCCGTCGAATGGGGTTGACAGATAAGAATCTTAAACCGTCCAACACTGTGTTCCATGGCGTGGTACCAGGAAAGTCAGCATATCCAGTGGGCAAGATTGCCTTGGAAGTTGTGTTTGGGGATGAACATGATTCCCGGTCTGAGACATTGACTTTTGAGGTGGTGAGAATCCAGAGCCCGTATCACACACTGTTCGGACGACCGGCTTCTGCAAAATTCATGGCCAGGCCTTGTTATATTTACTTGCAGCTCAAGATGCCGGGCAACAAAGGAACCATCACAGTTCATGGAAGTCGAAAAATCGCTTTGGATTGCGAAGAGAGTGATGCGGCTTACGCTGAGTCGGTTTGTGCTACCGAGGAGTTAAAGTTTTACAAGGAGAACGTTGATCCGGCTGATATGACCCCTCTGAAGGAGCCCACCACTGAGCATGACCCAACCTTGCACTTCAAACCGGCTGATGAGACGAAGCTTGTTGACTTTGTACCTGGCGATTCATCCAAGCAGTTCAGCATCAACACCAATCTGGATCCCAAATAGGAAAGCGCGCTCATCGAGTTCATCCGTGAGAACCGGGACATCTTTGCATGGAAGCCTTCTGACATGCCAGGTGTACCGAGGGAACTCGCTGAGCACACTCTTAATATTGATCCGAAGTTTAAACTGGTCAAGCAATTTCTTCGTCGCTTTAATGAAGAGAGACGCAAGGCAATTGGGGAAGAGGTAGGCCGGCTGTTGGCTGCTGGGTTTATCATTGAAGTGTTTCATCCTGAATGGTTGGCTAATCCGGTGCTGGTTCTTAAGAAAAACGGGACTTGGGGCATGTGTGTGGACTACACAGTCTTAAATAAGGCTTGCCCGGCCGATCCTTTTGCTCTCCCACATATTGATCAGATCATTGATGCAACGACGGGTTGTGAGCGCTTGAGTTTTTTGGATGCTTACTCAGGGTACCATCAGATCAAAATGGCAGTTAAGGACCAGGAGAAGACATCCTTCATCACTCCCTTTGGAGCCTCCTGCTATGTTTCTATGCCCTTTGGGCTCAAGAGTGCTCAGGCAACTTATCAGCGTTGTGTGCAAAATTGTCTTCACACGCAGATTGGGCATAATGTTCATGCCTATGTGGATGACATTATGGTGAAATCCAGGGAAAAGGAGACATTGATAGCTGATCTTAAGGAGACGTTTGACAACCTCCGGGTTTACAAGATGATGCTTAACCCGGATAAGTGTGTTTTTGGTGTTCCGGCAGGCAAACTGCTCGGTTTTCTTATGTCTAACAGGGGCATTGAGGCCAATCCGGAAAAGATCAAGGCAATCACATCCTTGGCTAAACCGACATGTATCAATGATGTTCAGCGTCTCGCAGGCCGGATTGCAGCCCTCAGCCGGTTTATCAGTCGTCTGGGTGAGAAGGCCATTCCCTTGTATCAGATGTTGAAGAAAACAGATGATTTCGTCTGGAGTGATGCGGCCAATACGGCCTTTTAGGAGTTAAAACGGCAGTTGGTTGAACCGCCAGTTCTTGCAGCCCCAGTTGATCATGAGCCTTTGCTATTATATGTGGCTGCTAATGCCCGGGCTGTCAGTGTGGCTATCGTGGTAGAGCGTAAAGAGGCTGGGAAGGAATATCCGATTCAACGGCCGGTATACTACATCAATGAAGTTCTGATCGAGTCAAAGCAACGCTATCCGCATTGGCAAAAGTTGGTGTATGGGGTTTTTATGGCCAGTCGAAAACTCAAGCAATATTTTCAGGGTAACCCCATCACAGTGGTTAGTTCTGCTCCCTTGGGTGATATCATCCAAAATAGAGAAGCAACTGTCCGGGTTGCAAAGTGGGCAATTGAGCTTGGTCCACATGGTTTGAAATATGTGCCTCGCACAGCCATCAAGTCTCAGGCTCTTGTGGACTTTATCAATGACTGGACCGAGTTACATGCACCGGAAGAGAAGCCGGATAATACGTACTGGACTATTCATTTTGATGGATCAAGGCAGTTGGAAGGCTCGGGGGCTAGAGTTGTCCTTACCTCCCCCCGAGGTGATAAAATTTGCTATGTCCTCCGCTTGATGTTTCCTTGTACTAACAATGCAGCTGAGTATGAAGCTCTGCTTCATGGTCTCCGTGTGGCTAAGGAGATGAACTTAACTCGAGTTCATTGTGTCGGAGATTCTGATCTGGTGGCTCAGCAAGTTTCTGGTACTTGGGATTCTAAGGATCCACTCATGGCGGCTTACAGGCGTGAGGTAGATATTGTGGCGGGTCACTTCAAAGGTTACCAGCTTGAGCATATTGATCGGCGCAAAAACGAAGCGGCAGACGCTTTAAGCCGGCTTGGATCTCAGCGTAAACCGGTACCTCCTAACACCTTTTTAGATATCTTGCATAACCCGTCTGTTAAATTGCCAACAGAAGAGGATCTGGCTGTTCCTGATCCGGAGGCGCAGTTGGTGGCCACTTTACATGCCGTGCTGGATTGGACGGTTCCATATCTGGCATATATGAGTCGGGGTGAGCTACCAAATGATCAAGTCCTGGCCCGACAGATAGTCCGGCGCTCTAAGTCCATGGTTATTCACAATGGCGAGTAGGACCGCTGTAGCATTTCAGGCGTATTTCAGCGTTGTGTTTCTCCGGAGGAAGGCCAAGCGATCCTCCGGGAAATTCATGAAGGGGATTGTGGCCATCATGCTGGTTCAAAGTCCCTGGTTGCAAAAGCTATTCGTCATGGGTTTTAGTGGTTGACAGCTCATGCTAATGCGGAGGATCTGGTAAAGCGATGTGATGCTTGTCAAAAAATTTCACGCAGAGCTCATGTTCCGGCTCAGGAGCTACGGATGATTCCCATCACTTGGCCTTTTGCTACTTGGGGGCTTGATATGGTGGGACCCTTTAAATGTTCCCGGGACAAGAAGACCCACTTGTTGGTGGCAGTTCATAAATTCACCAAGTGGTTTGAAGCAGAGCCTGTTAGCAACTGTGATGCAGCTACGGCGGTTCAATTTCTCAAAAAGAATATTTTCCATTTTGGCTACCCACACAGCATTATCACGGATAATGGTACTAACCTCTCCAAGGGTGAGATGGAGGATTTCTGTCAGAGGGAGCACATCCGGCCTGACCTAGCATCTGTGGCGCACCCTCAATCCAACGGTCAAGCAGAGCGAGCTAATCAAGAAATCTTAAAGGGTCTTAAACCCCGGCTCATGATTCCCTTGAAGCGGACGCCGGGTTGTTGGGTGGAAGAATTACCTTCTGTATTGTGGAGCATCAACACCACCCCCAATCGATCAACATGATACACGCCTTTCTTTATGGTCTACGGGGCAGAGGCGGTTCTCCCAAGTGATATACGTCATGATTCGCCCCGGGTTGCTAATTACGTTGAAGCGGATAATGAGCAAGCCCACCAAGAGGCACTGGATTTGCTAGATGAGAAGCGGGATATGGCTTTGGCACGCTCGGCGGTTTATCAACAAGACCTGCGGCGTTATCACAGCCGCCGGGTTAGGACAAGAGTCCTTCAAGAAGGTGACTTGGTGCTCCGGCTTATCCAGGATCAGAACGGCATACATAAATTATCCCCACCTTGGGAAGGACCCTTTGTGGTCAGCAAGAATCTGCACAACGGATCATACTACCTCATTGACGTTCGAGATGACTCACGCAAATCTGAGGAGGAGACCCGACGGCCCTGGAACATAGCTCTCCTCTGGCCTTACTACACTTGAGCCACATGCTCTTTTTTTATGCACATATTTTGACAATGTATATATTATCATCAATAAATAAATCAGCATCCTTGCTTGAAAGCGGGGCCTCTGCTGTTTTTTCTCAAATATTCTTTGAGCTACATGGGGGTTTCAGCTGACAAAGCAGAGTACTACCCGTTAAACCGGCTATCATGCCACAAAGCTTGGGAGCTTCACACCCAAAGGGCCAAAGAGAGTTTCGATGCTATGCACAACTCAAACATAGGTACCACATGAGCACAGCTCATCACAAAGCTTGGGAGCTTCACACCCAAAGGGCCAAAGAGAGTTTCGATGCTATGCACAACTTAAACATAGGCACCTAATGAGCACAGCTCATCACGTTACTTGGGGGCTCCTTGGTCCAATACCAAGAAGTCTGAATGGACTCTTGTAACTGGGTATCGACCCACGGCTTGGAAGCCTGGTACATTTACCAAAAACCCCGAGTTAACCTGCCTTCATCAAGTAAGACACTCCTATCCAGGTCATCCTGGCACGGCCCTCCGAACGTTTGACAGTTACTTCCCTTGAGACCCTGCACTTGTCAAAGTTAAAACGGTGATTGGTTAGTTGGAGGTCCATCTTAAAAGGCTTTGTTAAATGGTTCAACTCAGTGGCCTGGCAGCCCACAAAAAGCCTCTCATTTGGGCCTGGCAGCCCCCAAAAATCCTCGAATACACGGTTTCCTTTTTGAGTTTTTGCTGTATTTTATGTTAAACCGATTTTTCTTCGCTTGATTAGTCATCTTTTTCGCCTGATTTCCCTTAAACCGGCTTGGTTTGCAACTACACATTGACAGACCTTCATTTTAAACCGGAGTTTCTTAACCCGGCTTGGCGTTGACTTCCTGTCAACAGCCCGGATCATCTGGCGTGAATCATCACCCGATATGACTACATCTACAACATCAGAAAATGATGGAGATACAAATAATTCAGATTTGGGTTTTTCACCCTTGTCACAATTCAAGTTGGCCAGCCAACTAACCAGGGATCTTATATTATCGGTATGTATAATTTCATATTTTTATGATTTGACTATCAATCCAGCCTATTTTGGGTATTATGACCCGTCCGACGGTAAACTGCCAGGACCCTTTGTCTTTTTATGAGTACAGGAATTGCATATTATGATGCTTGGAACAAAATTAACATTGATATGGCGGATCCACGCAAAATATCTCTTGCACGATGGCAGCAGATCACCATAAGTTTTTTGCTATCCTATTACATGGCATTCCAAGGCCCAAAATATGGAATTATTCATGGATTGTTCATGATATATCACCGCCTTGACGGATTAAGCTTCATCACTGGGTTGACGTGAGGTAGATGGGTCATCTGGCGTCGGTTCAGCCTCCTCCTCATCCAATGACTGGAAGTCATTGGTGGTCCAGTCAATCCGGGTCAAGGCCTGAAAGACAGCCTCTTCACTTATAAGCTCAGCCGGATCAACGTCAGGAGCGTAAGTGTGCTTACGGATTGGTGGAATGAGGTTCTGCACTTCAGGAATCACAGCTTCAACCCGTTTGTTGTTGGCGTCATAGAAAGATCGGTGAACCGTCAAGTTCGCCTCTTCTACTAGTTGACTCGCCAAAGGACGCATCTCCCTTGTTATCCATTTGAGGGCGTCATTGTCAAACTCTTCGCCATTTTATTGTGCACTGGGGAAGCCTTTGGATATATCAGCCGGATCAAGATCAGCTATCCATGCCTTGGCTCGAGTCAGCGCTAGCAAAGCGCCTGCCCGAGCAGCGGATCGCTTTAGCTCTTCTATTTGCGCTGGTGTCATTGAGAGACGATCCAGCGCATCTCTGATAAGTGTTGGTACCGCGTTATCATATGAAGTTGCGCATATAACCCGTTGATCGCCGGTATATAGCTGTTCAATCAGTGTATATGCCGCTTTAAGCTTCTTCCGCATGTCAGAACCTAGGTGAGCGATGCGACTCCCTGTATCGGTTCAGGAAAGACATGTTAAAACGATGAAATTTCAAAGGGATACAACTTTTGGCAATACTACTTACCAAATATGGCAGAGGTCATGGCATTGATTTGGCGCTTCAGTCCAGACAATTCTTCTGCCACCGGTTCAAAAGCCGCTTCAGCAGTCTCTGCCCGCTTCACCAGTCCGGCCTTCTCGGTGTCCCAGTTGGCCCGTTCAGACTTAAACCATTCTTTAAGCTGCTCCATGGTGGTCAAGGCGGTTTTCAGCTCTTCCTTGGCCTTGGTGGATTCTATTTGTTGGGTCTCAAGATTTTCTCGAAGATCAGCAATTTGAGAGATTTGTTGATTTATTTCACTCTACAAGAGTAACAGAGCATGTTAAATCTTTTCAAAGTCCCAAGCATATAACCAGTTATACACTCGGCACTTGGGGGCAAATGCGGATCATTTTTTATGCGGGTATTTGGAGTCCCATGGATTAATACAAGTTTTAATCCTGGCACTTGGGGGCTAATGTGTGTTTGATCAGACAGAAAATTTCACAAGTTACCACATGAAGTATATGAAGTCCCGGTTTGACTTTTTCAAGACAAACCGGCCCTTGGGGGCTACAATGCACTGAAGGTACAGAACAAGAAGCAATAATGTTTACCTCATAAAGTTCCTTCATCAGATTTACTAAACCGGCTTCAAAGTCACGGCTTGTATACAGCCGGTTCAGAAAGCCAGAATGAAGATCTTGAGCAGTGAGATCGGTATAAGCAGACAAATCAGTCTTCCCTTTCCCCTTGTTCATGGCAGCAAATTCATCCTTAGCTGTGTGCTTTGACAGAACAACCGGATTACCAGGGGCGTTATATGCAGTGCCTGTAACGACAACGTCATCATCCTTGGCCGGGCTGGAAGAATCAATGTTTTGAACTGGACTTGGTATTTTCGTCGAAGGGCTTGCCGGTTTGATAATTGGAGTTGGCGGGTCAGCAATTGAGTCCTGTTGTTCCATGGCTGGGCTTGGCGGAGCAGGAGGAGGGGTAGGGGAGCGGGGGAGGGTGAGGTACGATGGTGGGCTTCGGCCGCGGCAGCGGCTCCGACGATGGATACGCCGGCGGCGGCGCGGGAACCCTAGCAGCGGGAGCAGGAGCTCGAGTCGGGTTTTCTCATATTACTTAACTACGATCGATGCAGTAAGGCTGCTCCTAATGTTCCCCCTTGTACAGGTGCCAAGGCTGCCATGCAAATAAAAATGATGATGTGGCAAGGTGCTACGTCTTGAGCTTGCGTTGGTTTTCCTTGAAGAGGAAAGGGTGATGCAGCAAAGTAGCGTAAGTATTTCCCTCAGTTTTTGAGAAACAAGGTATCAATCCAGTAGGAGGCTCCTCAAAAGACCCATGTACCTACACAAATAAACAAAGAACTCGCAACCAACGCAATAAAGGGGTTGTCAATCCCTTCACGGCCACTTGCGAAAGTGAGATCTGATAGAGATAGTATGATAAGATAAATATATTTTTGGTATTTTGTAAGATAGATGCAAAAAGTAAAGATGCAAATAAAAGTAGATTGAAAGTTTATATGATAAAATATAGACCCGGGGGCCATAGGTTTCACTATTGGCTTCTCTCAAGATAGCATAAGTATTACGGTGGGTGAACAAATTACTGTCGAGCAATTAGTAGAAAAGCGAATAATTATGAGATTATCTAGGCATGATCATGTATATAGGCATCACGTCCGCGACAAGTAGACCGACTCCTGCCTGCATCTAGAGTATTAAGTTCATAAGAACAGAGTAACGCATTAAGAAAGATGACATGATGTAGAGGGATAAAATCAAGCAATATGATATAAACCCCATCTTTTTATCCTCGATGGCAACAATACAATACGTGCCTTGCTGCCCCTGCTGTCACTGGGTAAGGACACTGCAAGATTGAACCCAAAGCTAAGCACTTCTCCCATGGCAAGAAAGATCAATCTAGTAGGCCAAACCAAACTGGTAATTCAAAGAGACTTGCAAAGATAACTCAATCATACATAAAAGAATTCAGAGAAGATTAAAATATTTCTCATAGATAAACTTGATCATAAACCCATAATTCATCGGATCTCGACAAACACACTGCAAAAAGAGTTTACGTCGAATAGATCTCGACAAGAGAGGGGGAGAACATTGTATTGTCACTACTAGAAAAACCCCTACTAATGGCGCACCTAGTATGTCCATTAATGGCGCATCTGTGGTGCGCCATTAACAGCATGCCATTAGTAATTTTTACTAATGGCGCACCACCTGGTGCGCCATTAGTATCTGGTATACTAATGGCGCACCGCGGGTGCGCTATTAGTATAGGCCAGGGTGCGCCATTAGTATGCCTCCCAGGGGCCATGTATATCCAGGTGCTTTGGCATACTAATGGCGCACCACCACTGGATGCGCCATTAGTAACCATGGCATATTAATGGCGCACTTACCAGTGATGCGCCATTAGTATGCTTTGTCATACTAATGGCGCACTGTCATGTGATGCGCCATTAGTATGAATATTAGGTTTTTTTTTATTTTTTTATTTTCTGTTTTTTGCACAGGTTACAAAATGTATAATTTGACAAAATATAGACAGCACACATCAACAACAGATTCATCGAATACAATAGAAGATTAGTCTCCGAATACAATTCATCATATTAGTCTCCGAGTACAATTCATCATATTAGTCTCCGAATTGAAAAGACCGAACAAAGATAGAACATTATATTACAAGTCTCGAGACCGCGAGTAGCGAGTTTGTCTTCACATTACAAGTCGATATCGATCATCTAAACTACCATCACATAAAAGAGAGCTGCGGTCATCACGATGAGCATCATCACGATGAAACTCGTCTTCATCCGGTTCCTCCAACGCTCCCTCCCCTCTCCCGCTAGATAGCGGGCATATCTAGATTCGGCCTCGGCCCTAGTGGTGTACCCTTTGTAACTGTTACCGCTGAATCGGTGAACCTGTCTCCGACACTCCTCCCAGTCATCGTAGACTCCGGGAACCTTACCCTTGTACACGACATACGTCGGCATCGCTATGCACTAGCCAAACGAAACGTTAGTACCAATTCACAGACAATACATAAGCAATATATAATTATGCAACAGAACGATCGGAAGAGAAAAGCAAGACATTAATAGCATCGATTACATCTAAGTTGAACAACTCTCGAAACCAAAGAGATATACTACAAGTTCATTAAAGTTTAATTACGACATGAGCCAATCGATGTTTCAGAACTAGACACAGCATCACTGCTTTCGACTCGACTCAAGGGACCGGAGCGTGGATGAAGCCGCCGTCTATCGTGGGAGTCATGAAATAACGGTCGTTGTCAGCCTGCATTTGTAGCATTGTGTCGATGTCACTATTGGACGGTTGATTTCTGAGGTAGAACTGCCCCGAGGTACGAAGGACATCTTGATGGATGATTTCCGCAAACTCCGACTGGATGGAAAAGAATTCTTGTCAGAGGCCCGCGTCCTGTATTGCCGACACGCTCGCGGCCCAATCTTTGAGTTTACTCGGTAGCAGAATTTGATGATGGTCCCGTACGATCGCCTGCATGTGATGGATGGCGTAGTAGGCACCCTTCTGACCGCCAGGCGGCTACTTGACGCAGCAGAACGTCATATTGTGGGAGAACACGTGCTTGCCGTACTTACGAATAGGCCTGGTGAAGGTGCCTCCAGATTTGGCGTAGCCGGGGAGAACATCATCAAGAACCTTCTTGACATTTGTGTAGTCTACGTTCGACTGACGGTCCGGGTCAAAATACGTGGCCATGGAATATTTGGGGCTTAGGAGGATGAGCGTGCAACGTGTGTCACTGCAGAAAACACGGAATGTTAAAAGAAAAACGATCGAAATGTAAGAATTCATATGTTACGGGCCGGTTGAGGGGAGGACTTACTCGGGAAAGTAAGGCACGAGGAAGTTATCCTTATCTTGGTTTGCCAGAATGACGCCTTCGAGGTAAGAACTCGCGACTTGCTGGTCCCCAGCGCTGCCCACGATCTTGGCACGCATGTAGAAGGGGTCGACTATCACGATGTCCGGGGTCTTGTCGCGAATGATCCGCATCTCCATACTCAGCGAAAATAGCCGAACGAAGGTGTAGTGCAGCGGATGAAGGTTCAACATAGCGTGAATGTCATCAAAACGCAGGACGATCGTACGCCCAATGGAGTTATCCACAAAGCCCTTGCCCTCTGGCACCTTGGCCGCGAAAACTGGGTATGCCACATCCTTCTCCCTGAGACGCCGCTTCTCCAAAGAAAGAACACTGTCATGCAGACTCCGCATAGCACCGGTTGCAGCATTGAGCATATTTGTCGGTAGCATCGCCCTACCCGCCACATGCACCCTCCTCGAGATATCCTGCGGTGAAGGTGGCCCGTCCTGAGCACGGATCGTACTCGGTGCCGGCTGGCTCGCACCCTTCTTAGTCTTTCTTTTGCTTGCCTTCTTCTTCTCCTGTAATGGGACCAAGTTCTGCTCACAGACCGCCTTCTTGAGTGTGTTGGGGCTGATAATATTTCGCACCTCGCCTATCTGAGGCTCGGTGAAGTCGGCAGCTGGAGGCGTCTCCTGAGAGCTGAAGGTCAGACGGCGCCTGTTGCAACTTGGCTTCTTCGCGGTACCAGCTAGATCGCACACGTCTTTTGTTGGGTTTGGTTCTTGAGAAGGAGGCCCCATGAAGTCGCCATCGTACCCATGATCGGCAAAGTACTGATCGACATTGCCAAATGTATCATCGTCGTCGTCGTCGTCGTTCTGATCCTGTGCCATATGCATGTTTGGATCCAGTGGCATAGGGATGTCCGGCACCGTTACGGCGGTCTTGCCATGGGGCCGACTAGGCGCCGGCACGACTGGCGGTGTTGTCTTTGGGGTGGTGTCCCCCGCCCCCAAACGAATCTGGCTCTTCGGCCAAAGCAGGGGCCAGCTCAGGCAGGCGCTAAGGGTCATCACGTCTTCATCGTCGGCCCCGACGGGTCGAATCGGAGGTAACAAGTCGTCGCAGCCTGGCAGCACCCGAACCAGTTGAACCCTAAACAAGTTGGGTGGCATCTGGGTACCGTGGAACAAGGGGTTGCCCGGTTGAACGATTTTGCCCTTGGCGACATCGACCAAATCGTTGTTCACGAAGTGGAGGAGAGTGCACGGAACGTCGGCGGCGCCCTGCGAAAACATGTAGGGCGTCAGGGATGCCCAGTCAAAGGCAAGGAGATGAAGTCCTCGGCCGAGAGAGGCTTAATTAGTTACCGTGATGATGGCGTCGAGCTCGGCTAATGTCGACGCACCGCCAACGGCGGGCGTGCAGTTGACGGAGGTGCCGCTTGCTGCAGAGGTGCCGGCCGGTGTACACCCGGGTGCATTAAGCTCCCGTGCCGGTGTCGGAGACACCAATGTCGCCTCCGCCGGAGGCACCAATGGCCCCGCCATCGCATTATGCGAGTTGCTGGCCGTGAAGCTAGGAATCGGGGGCGGCCCCTGTTGGCCGCCCGCAATCCACACACTCAACCCCGAGATCAAGGTAGGCACAAGGGCGGTGATCGTCGCTCCGAGTCGTTGTTCCACTTGCTCTTGGACAATCTCCGGAATCCGCGCCACCTGTGCCTTGAGTTCTTGAACCTCTCGCGCCTGGCTTTCCGAGCTGGTCTTTTTCTCCTTCCGCACACCAGCGGTATAGTATGACCCCCATTTTGTCGACAAGCCTTTGCCGGCCACACGACCAGCTGACGTCGGCTTACTGAGCTTATCCTTGTTCTTCATTACATTCAACCCCCTATTTAGAGTGGTGTCCCAAGGGTTGCTCTTAGTCGACCCCGAGCTACTGCTTTCAGTCGCCTGTGGAAGGAATGTGAACCATTTAGAAATTTGGCTTCATTAATTAGAATGCAACCATATGGAGCTAATTACGCGGGGGTGTATTCCTTACCAGAACAAGCTCAAGCTGCCTGGTCTTCAGATCCGTGGTAAGCTCCTTTGTTTTCGGGTCCTTCTTGTACCGGGCCCTGACAAAGTTCCTGGTCTGCTTGTCACCGTATTTATCGAAGAGGGGCGGTAGGCCTTGCTCGGCACGGTCCGCCTCCTCCTTGTCCCATATAGGCTCCGCCACTCTGTAACCGCCGTGACCGAGTGTGTGTTCCCCTATGTTCAGCTCCCGCATTTGTTTCCCCCACTCACTTGATTGGGAGCTTGCGGTGCTCGAGCAATTGATCTTGAAATCGTTGTAGTCATCTTCGGTGATCGAAGGATTTTTCTCCTTGATCTTCTGATAACTCTCACCTTTCTCGATCATTCCCTTCACATTGCTTTTCCAAGTAGACAGGGCCTTGCTCATCTTCGTGAGGGCAGCATTTTTCACTTTATTCCCTTTGAGGCTTGTGTTTTCAAATTCAGCAGGGAACTTGTATCGTTCGTGCAGCTTCGTGAAGAAGAGGTTGCGCAAATTCCCTCGGTCAGGATGCCTCAGGTTCTCGGTGTTGATCGAGACGGTGCTCCGGACAATGCACCCGAGCTGAAGCGAGTACCCCTTGACTATTCGTTCGGGCGCCGTTGGATTCCCGTTGGAGTCCACTTCAGTAACTTCCTCCTTGAGGGTGCGGAGCACGATCGGGCGCCAGTCCTTCCGTTGCCTCTTTGATTGGCTGCCATCTGTGCGTGCGCCGCCATCATCAGTGGTGGCATCCTCGGCGGCACCATCAATGGTGGCATCAGTGTGGTCATCCTCAGCGGCACCATCCGTGGTCTCAGGATCGGTGGGGAAGGCGGCGGCCTCATACAAGTGAGGTTGTTCCTCCATCTCCTGGGACAGCTCCCAGAATGCCTTGCCGCCCGAACCCCCGGCCTCATCGTTGTGGGCCATGTTTCTCTCTAAATAGAAACAAAGTTTGGTCAAAAAGTTGGTTATTGTCAAGGAACAAGATCATGGTCTCATCATTTAGGGTTTGTCGACACCGAGGCATCCTAAAATCTAAGCTTTTATCATTGAGGGTTTTTCAACGCCGAGGCACCCTAAAAGCCTAACCTTTCATCGTTTCGGTTTTTATCGACACCGAGGCACCCTAAAAGCCATGCATTAGTCACAAGTACGCCGGGGCACTTGATCCTACTTAATTAACTACTAAGATACCCCGGCCCATGCATTAGTCACAAGTACCCCATATGTCCTATTTTTAGCAAAGTCATGCTAAAATTCACGGAAAATTTCAGCATGACCTTTGCTGAAAATAGGACATATGGAGTATCCGAATTTGCCGGAACAGAAGTTAATCGACATTCCGGCAAACTCAAGGGCCTCTCGGGGTACCTGCAAAATCATTATCCCAGGTGGACAAGGCAATGTGCTACTTGCTTAAATATCATTTGGCCAACTATCTGAAATGTTCGTGCACACTTGTCCAATCCTTCCAGAGCAGTAAGAGCATTATGCATATATAAGTAACATTTCCAGATTCTCACTACTTCACAACAATTTAATTATTGTCAAATGTTAATCACAAACCAAAACACCAACTATCATATGACTTCAGAATCATATTAGTGTCCAATTACCACTTGAGTAAATCATCACTATGACATACAAGATGCGGGTGAACAGTTACAACTATCAAATCACAAACAGGCAGATGAAAGAGTGTATAGTTTTTTCCTTCAAGTGCTGAACATAAATTCAGATTGCATGACTATATACCCATGAAGGCATTTTCATAAAACCATTCATCAGATAAGAGGTAGAAACTCTAGTGGAGCAATGAATGCTTAGTCTTTGGCTGCAGCAGAATGTGGCATTTCCATAGATAACTTGATTTGACCAATATGAACACAACCTTTGAATTTGACCATTCAGTTATCGCCCGGGGTCACTAGGCCCTCCTACTTGTAATTATTGTTAATTTGCGGTTCCTAGCTAGACATAATGTTGTCCCTAACTGTCCCTAGTCTGTTCAAAAGCTATGATGGATCATTTTCTGATTGACTAATATTGGTGCAAATCAGGTTAGTCCTCAGCAGTTACCAACTAAGTCTTTTTGTCCTTCTTTTCTGCAAGTTCAGGTGGGATCTTGTTCAGCAATCACCGCACCAATAAGAAAGAACAGAGGACAGTACAGAAAATCGTTTGCTAATTATTAGAATCTCTGCAACAATGCCTTAGTCAATATTCTTGCTTGATACAATTGTTCTTAGAATAATATATCAACAAAGAGAAACTCCCCACACATTTGATCTTGGTACAGACACAAGTGAAAGAATCTGTTATATATATTGGCCATAGCTTACACCAGAACAGTAGCAACTAAACTCGGATTACTCATTTGGTTGAACCAAAAGTCAAACTGATAAAATCGGAACAAGGATCGATAGTACGCTCAGTTTCACTTAAGATATAAAGTATGGAAACTCCATGTTTACCAGCTTTGCAGTATAGACAGAGCATATTGAAATTTTGCAGCATAGACAGCACAGTTGATAGAAGCTAAATCCAAAGACCAATGCTCAGACCGCTAGATACTGATACTCTTAATACAATAAAAACCGGGAGTGCAAAGCAGAGTAATTGGATACAGACCAATGCATCGACATGATCTGATATTGTATCAATGGAACAAGAGAAACAAAGAATTTGCTAAAATGGCGTGTCACACGCAGACCAGATGATACAGTTTCCAATTCAGCAATTCAGCAAACAAAGAATTCTGCATCTAATCAACTACTCTAGGTATGTACGTACATGGCAGACAAAAACACCTAGCAATAGCAACAAGAGAACATAGTTTCGTCCCTTAGGAAAAAAACACGCCAGAGCATGAGAGATGGAGAGAGCAGAGAGAGAGAGGGGGGGATGATACCTTGACGAGCTCCCTTGATGGCGTGGGTAGTAGGGTCGGGGCAGCGTCCCGGGAAGAACTAGGCACACGCGGTCCGAGGTGCGTGCAGCCTGCGTGCGAGAGGAACCAGCATCATCAGGGAACCTTGACGGCGGCACAATCGAATCGAACAAAGGGGGAGGGGGAGGAGAAGAGGACCTTGCGAGACCTTCAATGGCGGGGTCGCGGGAGAGAAGAAGCACGCTAGCAGCGGCGTGGTCGATGGGAGCAGCTCGAGCAGAGGTGGCGGCGGATCTGGCCGGCGTCGAGGGCGGCGGGGCGGCGGCGTCGGGAAAGGAGAGGGGAAGGGGATCGAGGGCGAGGGCTCGGGCGAGGGAGAGAGAGGGGATCGAGGGCGAGGCCTCGGGCGAGGGAGAGAGAGGGGATCGAGGGCGAGGGCTCGGGCGAGGGAGAGAGAAGGGATCTATACGAAGTAGGGGGGCACAATACTAATGGCGCACCACCCCTCGGTGCGCCATAAGTATATACATGCTAATGGCGCACCTCGACCTGGTGCGCCATTAGTATTTTTTTTATTTCTGCTCGAGCCAACAGGTTATCTCCCACCTGACCTTATCCACTGAACTCCCCTCTACTAGCTCGACTGGTCAGGTGCCAGTTCTCACACTAGGAGGTCCTGGGTTCGATTCCTAGGCTCCACAAAAAAATTTTATGCATTGAAAATGTTGTTTGATACTTATTTGTGTTTAAATATGTTCAAACTTGTTTAAATCATAACAGTAATTTTTTTTATAAGATAGTAATAATTTTTTTAAAAATATCATCAAACAG
>NC_041391.1:22972751-23005675 GCF_002162155.2 Triticum dicoccoides
AACAGTAATGTCGGTGGAGCGGGGGAGGGTGCGGGGGGTCGGTGGCGGCGGTTAAGTAGGGGAGGGGTGCGGGGGGTCGGCGGCGGCGGTTGAGTAGGGGAATCGAGGGTGCGGGGGGTCGGCGGCGGCGGCCGGTGGACCGGGGGGTGCTCGGCGGCGAGGGGGACCGGATCTGGCAAGGTGGGATAGCGATCGAGAAGGAGGGGGATCGAGATCGAGTGTCCATGAAATTAAAAAATATTCATGATAGTTCAAAAAGTGCCCATGAAATACAATCGAGAAATGAAGGCTACGACTTAAATACAATCGATCTTAGCTAGCTATCTGTTAACAATCTTCTTGCCCTTCTTTTTCGCAAATGGAGTTCTTCTGTGGAACGTACGTCCTTTAGGTAGGGTGGTCCTGCTTCTTCTTGTGGTGTATGCTGCTACTTCATCATCATCGTCATGTTCGATCCTGGGGTCGCCGTACTTGTCGAAGTCTTGCTCATTGGCTACTCCATCCATTCCGATGATCTTCCTTTTGCCTCTCCTCACGACAACACGACTGGTCTTTGACGGGTCGGTAATGAAGAAGCATTGGTCCACTTGGGAAGCCAGTACCCATGGCTCATTTTTTGCGGTGATGTTTGCGCCCGCGGTCTTGGATTTGGCTTCGGGTATAACCATGGTGGTGAAATACCGGTCTTCTTTTAGGACGCTCTTGGCCCATCTGACACGGAACATCGGGACCTTCTCTCCAGCGTAGCTCAGCTCCCAGATCTCCTCGATCCTTCTGTAGTATCTGTCCTTGTCGTTACCGGTGTAGGATTCCATCGTTACCCCGGAGTTCTGATAACCATCGCTCTTCATGTCCTTGGCCTCGGTGTAGAATGTGTAGCCGTTGATATCGCACGCCTCATAGGTCATCAGGTTGTGCTCGGCGCCCTGTGACAAGGCGAATATGAGTTGTTCTTCCGCGGAAGAATCCTCATGTAAAGGGTACGACAGAAGCTTCTGTTGAACCAACGCGTGAAACATGAGTTGTGCTCTTTGAGTATATCTCCGTCCGTCCTCTGTTGGCCTCGTCTTCTTAATAAAGGTTTTGTGCTCTGCCACCCAAGGATCGACCACGTCTATGTGTTGTAGCGCGACTAGGTTTGCTCTTTCAAAGTCGGCGAGTCGACCCTCGAAGTCGACATGCATTTCGCGGTGACCCTCACGGTGACCCCATCCAGCGAGCCTGCCGAGGTGCCTGTTGACGGGCAGACCAACGGGGTTCTCGATGCCTAGATAATTCGTGCAGTAGGAGATGCACTCTTCGGTCAGAAAGCCCCTGGCTATGCTTCCCTCTGGACGTGACATGTTGTGAACGTATCCTTTGATGACACCATTCATCCTTTCGAACGGCATCATGCTGTGCAGGAACGTCGGCCCGAGTTGGACGATATCCTCCACTATATGGACCAGCAGATGCACCATAACGTCGAAGAATGCGGGCGGGAAGTACATCTCAAGCTCGCATAGTATCACCACGATCTCTTCCTGTAGCCTTCTGAGTTGCCTCACGCCAATCGACTTCCGAGAGATGACGTCGAATAAGTTGCATAGGCCAAATAGCATTTCACGGACGTGCGCGTCCATGATCCCACGGATTGCAACTGGAAGTATCTGCGTCATCAGCACGTGACAGTCGCGAGACTTCATCCCGCTGAACTTCTGCTTCGCTGGGTCTAGGTATCTGCTTATCTTCCCCGCGTAACCGTAAGGAAGTTTTACTCCTAGGAGGCAGGTGAAAAACTGCTCGATCTCCTCCTGACTTAGAGTGAAGCACGAGGGAGGGTAGTCATTTCTGGTCTTCTTGGCCTTTTTGCCTTTGCGACGACTTTCTGTGTCCTGCTTTGCCTCATCATCATCATCATCATCATCATCATCATCATCATCATCATATATAGCGTGAAGCTCCTGCCTGATGCCCATTGATTTCAAGTCTGCCCTTGCTTTTGGCCCATCTTTGGTCCTCTCTGGCATGTTGAGCAGGGTACCAAGCAGACTCTCGCACACGTTCTTCGTGATATGCATGACATCAAGGCTGTGAGGCACACGGTGGATCTTCCAGTACGGCAAGTCCCAGAAAACAGACCTCGTTTTCCATACCTTCAGCAGCGGCTCTGGCGCCTTTTGCTTCTTTCCCGGCAGTGGGCAGTCTTTCCAATTTTTCAACAGCTTGTCTATTTCCTCGCCGCTCCTCGTACACGGGCGTTTTCGGGGTTCGGTTTCACCATCGAACAGATCCTTGCGTTTCCTCCACGGGTCATCGTCGCGAAGCCACCTTCGATGTCCCATGAACACGGTTTTCGAAGACCCGGGATCTCTATCTAGCTGGCGATACGTTGTGTCACCCATGCACCTTACGCATCCAGAAAATCCGTGGACTACCTGCCCCGCAAGATATCCGTAACCGAGATAGTCGTGCACTGTCATGAGCAGTGCGGCTCTCATAGGGAAATATTCTTTCTCTGCGGCGTCCCACGTATTGGCTGGTGTTTTCCACAGCGTGTCAATCTCCTCTTTCAGCAGCCCCAGATACAGATTGATGTCGTTCCCTGGTTGTTTCGGCCCTTCAATTAGCATACTCATGTGAATGTACTTCCTCTTCATGCACAACCAGGGGGGAAGGTTGTACATCCACACGAACACAGGCCAGGTGCTATGTGTGCTTCTCTGGCTGCCAAACGGATTGACTCCATCGGTGCTCGCGCCCAGCATGATGTTCCTTGGATCGTTCCCAAATTCTGGGTATTCGAAGTTCAACGCTTGCCACTGGCTCGCATCCTTAGGGTGACTCAGCATCTTGTCTTTTTTATCTATCTCCGGATCATTTGCGTCATCTTCTCGCTTCTTCTCTTCCGTATCCGCGTGCCAACGCAGGAGCTTTGCTACCTTAGGGTCCGCGAAATACCGCTGCAGACGAGGAGTGATCGGAAAGTACCACACCACTTTTCGAGGAGCTTTCTTGCTCTTCTTGTATCGAGTGACACCGCACACCGGACATATGGTAGACTCCGCGTGCTCGTCCCGATAAATGATGCAATTGTTCATGCACACATGGTATTTCACGTGCGGTAAATCCAGAGGACACACGATTTTCTTCGCCTCCTCCAAACTGGTCGGGCACTTGTTCCCCTTGGGAAGACATTCGTGCCAGAATGACATGTTCTCGTCGAAGCATGCATCGGTCATTTTGTGTTTTACATTCATCTCCAGATCCATGAGCGTTACTTTCAGGCGGGTATCCTCGGGCCTGCATCCTTCATACAATGGAGTAACCGCGTCTAACTCAAGTTGATCCATCTTGGCTTTCTCTCAGGCGGCAGCTCTTGCGTTATCCGTCTGCTTGAGAAGCAGCTCTTGAATATGAGGGTGCTGCACCCAGCCCATCGATGGTCCAGCGTTGTCTGCTCCGCCGGCATCATCATCATGTCCTGCATCTTCTACATGATGACTGTGTACAGCATCACCGTCGTGATCATCTCCTGGGGATTCTTCGTCTTCTCGCCCCCCCCAAGCCGCGGTGGTTGTCTTGCTGCCCTTCCTCATTTCTTGCCCGGCCCCGATGGACGACTTCGTAGTCATCTTCATCACCTTGCCACCGATAGCCATCCATGAAACCACGCAAGAGCAGGTGGTCCCGCACCTGCCCGGAATCCGGGTCCGCAATAAGGCTATTCAGCTTGCATCTTTGACACGGACATCTTATCTCTGTCTCGTTCTTTTGAAGCATCTCGGCCTTCGCGGACCTCAGAAACCTATTCACGATGCCTTCGGTAATCGTGCGGACCATGGTCGCCTGCGGGGTAGAGCAAAACGATATTTTAGAACCAAGAAAAAATTTGGCATGACTTTCCCTAAAAATAGGACCAAAAAGAATGCTTAATGCCAAAATTCTCGCCGAAACGGAAATGAATCAACATTCCGGCAAAATATTGGCAACTATCGCATTTCAAATACCGGTACACCTCCAAACACAAACACATATGCAACACCACAAACATATGCAACACCACGAACATACATAGATCTAGCTAGGCCATAAAAAGTGCATGTGCACATTGTTGTAGGGAGAACAACATAAATATAGCTTCCCCCTTACTTACCTAGCAAAACAAGGTAACTTAACCACTTAATTTGAATGAATCTATGGTGGAAATGAGGTGAAAAAGAGGAGGCACCCAAGACAAGGAGGAGGCGGTGGAGAGAATGAAGTGGGGAGAAAGTGAGTGTGGGAGGAGAGGCTGTCCAAAATATCTTGTTGCTGCCCACTTACTAATGGCGCACCAGCAACAAATGCGCCATTAGTAATCCAGGTTACTAATGGCGCACCCCCTGGTGGTGCGCCATTAGTACTTTTGCAAAAAAAGGAATAAAAACAATAATAAAAAAATAACATTAGTGGCGCACCTTCTACAACTAGTAATGGCACACCACCAGTGGATGCGCCATTAGTATGTTTGGACAGGCGCACTAGTTCAAAAAAAAAATTCGGTACTAATGGCGCACCGTGGGCAGGGTGCGCCATTAGTAGTTTCAACACTAATGGCGCATCAGAAGGTGGTGCGCCATTAGTATATACTAATGGCACACCACATGTCTGGTGCGCCATTAGTGTCATTTCCATCTATAGCCCTTTTCCTAGTAGTGTGTGATCCAAAAAGAGAGAAGAAGCCATCTAGCTAATAACTATGGACCTGAAGGTCTGTGGTAAACTACTCACAACTCATCAGAGGGGCTATGGTGTTGATGTAGAAGCCCTCCGTGGTCGATTCCCCCTCTGGCGGAGTGCCGGCAAAGGCTCCAAGATGGGATCTCGCGGATACAGAAGGTTACGGTGGTGGAAATTGTGTTTCGTTGGCTCCCTAGATGTTTTCAGGGTATATAGGTATATATAGGAGGAAGAAGTACATCGGTGGCCGCCTGTGGGGCCCAGGAGATAGGGGGCGTGCCCAGAGGGGGTGGGCGCACCCTCCTGTCTCCTGGCCACCTCGCAAGCTTCTTGACTTGCACTCCAAGTTCTCCGGATCATGTTCGTTCCAAAAATCACGCTCCCGAAGGTTTCATTCCGTTTGGACTCCGTTTGATATTCCTTTTCTTCGAAATACTGAAATAGGTGAAAAAACAGCAATACGGGTTGGGCCTCCGGTTAGTAGGTTAGTCCGAAAATGATATAAATGTGTAAAATAAAGCCCATAAACATCCAAAAGGGGTAATATAATAGCATGGAACAATCAAAAATTATAGATGCGTTGGAGACGTATCACAAGGTAATTAAGAAGAGAGATGTGTGTGATGATCTCAGGAAGAAACAATGCCAAGCACGGGAACCGAGTGAAAACACTTAAATGAAAGAAGTCCACCAATTCATGGTTAACTTTAGTTGCCAAATCATTAAATGAAGGATGCTTAGGTTGGCCGTAATGGGGAGTATCATATACTAGTGTCATGTTGTCGGTGTACAGAAGTAGGGGTTCTACTTTGCACCCTTCTACCTGTGCACGTGAAGTCAGAGCCACGCCCAAGGCCACACATGGCAAGGCAAGGGAAGGAAGCCGAGGCCACAAAACTGTCAAAGCAGCACCAAGATTGAGACACGGAGAGCAAGAGGGCGAGGTTGGTTACCCTGGCAAGGACCTTGCCGGGGCAGCTTGCCCAACCCCGACAGGGCGCGCCACCCTCAAGCGCAAGGATTCCAATACCAACTGTAAGTGCATCTAGTGCCACCCCTAGTTGGTTTTGGAGTATTGACGACAAACCTGGTTGAGGGACTAATGTGTTTGTGAGAATTGCAGGGTAACACAGGTAGTAGTCCCTCATTGATTCGGTTTACCTACTGGAGATGAACCCTAAAAATGTGTGAAGACATTGAAGACAATGGTGGTCTATGAAGCTATTCACGTCAAAGACTATGACATGAGAAGACATCACATGAAGACTATGGAGCGCGAAGACTTAGTTGTTTCATTGTTTCCTTTACTTCTTTGTTGAGTCATAGGAACCACCGCACTGTTAACTGGGGTCCAAGTGAACAAAGTCAGAGTGACTGAAGTGATGCTCAACCAAATCCTATGTCTTCGAGCAAAGACAGTGAGAACAAATCTTATCTAGAGACGGATGAGTCAGCTTTACTTGTAGCCCAAGTCAAGCTTCTGCGTGTGTTTAACATCTGACCGTTAGGACACGTGTCAGTTCCTTTGTGACCCAGGGTCATTTCGGACAAATCAGGTCGGGTTGCCCAGTGGCTATAAATAGCCCACACACCCTACACCATAAATTGGGGGCTGCTCAGAGTTAGTGCACAGCTTTCGTCATTTGAGAGAGAATCCTTGCCAGGACAAAGCCCAAACCACCCAGAGCCGAAAGAGTGTTTGGCATCACTGAAGTCTTTCTGTCCGCGTGATCTGAAGACTTGTTACACTTGAGGATTGTGAATCCTCTAGCCGGTTAGGCGTCACGTTCTGAGCATCCAAGAGTCATTGTGGATTGCCGGTGAACGAAGTCTGTGAAGGTTTGGAAGTCTTTCATGAAGACTTACCATAGTGATTGGGCAGGGACTAGGCGTTCTTAGCTCAAGGGGAATAAGGTGAAGACGCGGTCTTCTGAGTTGAATCTCAGCCTGCCTACCCAGACGTACAGTTGTCACAGCAACTAGAACTGGTCGAACAAATCACTGTCCTCTCCAAGCTACTGGTTCTATCTCTCACTTCTCTTTACTTACAGTTTGTCTTCATGAAGTCATTGCCTGCTTGCATTATCTGTTTGACTTCACTGCGTGACTACTTGTTCTGATTGGCTTCATACTATCTTCCATCCTGATCCTTACTACCTAGCTGCTATTAGTCTTCGTTCTTTCACTTCATTGAATACTTGACTATGGCTTGCCTAGTGTAGTCTACCTTCCGCTGCATACAAATAGTGTCATTTCTATTGTTTTTCTTTGAAACTCCCATGTTTTGAAGACTTTCATAAGAATCGCCTATTCACCCTCCTCTAATCAATAACCAGCTCTTTCAATTGGTATCAGAGCAAGGTACCCCCTTGTTCTGTGTGATTCGGTTTAACCACCTGGAGTTTTAGCTATGTCGACTACAGGGATAATCAAAGTATCTGCTGCGTGCCCCATCTTTGATGGCACTGAATACCCCTACTGGAAGAATAAGATGAGCATGCATCTTGAAGCCATTGATGTCAATCTGTGGTATGTCATCCACAACTATGTTTCCAATATGGGTGAAGGTGTCACCCCTGCTATTGTCAAGAAGTTCGTTCAACTGGACTCTACCGCCAAGAACATCATCTGTGGTCATCTGACCAAGGGACAGTATGGCCGTGCGAGTGCTTTGGAAGCATCGAAGCTAGTCTGGGACTGGCTCTCCACGGTCAACGAAGGCGTCTCAAATCAGCGAGATCAAAGGATCAGTGTTCTCCGCAACCTCTTCAACCACTTCAAGAGACACGACAATGAGAATGTCCAGCTCACATTTGATCGCCTCAGTGATATCACAATGAGCTCCAAGCGCTCGACGCCACTGAGATCACGAAGCATGAAATAGTCAAGACACTATTGAGGTCACTTGACAGCTCATTTGACACCTTAGCACTGATGATTCAATAACGCCCTGACTTCAAGACTCTCGGTCCGTCTGACATACTTGAGAGGCTCAACACACAACGAGATATCTATGGCCCCAACTATGGCCGAACTCGCGCTTTAAAGGCAAAGGTTCTTTCCTCATCTGAAGAAGAATCTGACTGCAGTTCTGGTGATCCTGAAGACATTGGAAAGGAGCTTGCTATGCTTGTGAAGAAGTTCCAGAAATTCACTAAGAAGAAAGGCTTCAGAAAGATGTCAGGATCCAGCTCAAGAAATGATGAAGCTTCCACCCATGACCACAAGAAGAGAACATGCCACAAGTGCAAGAAACCTGGTCACTACATCTCTGAGTGTCCACAATGGGACAATGAGAGGAATAAGAAGAAGAGCAAAGAATATGATTCTGATGACAACAAGAAGAAGAAATCCTTAAAGTCTTCTTCCAAGTCTTCATCACACAAGAAGAGCTCATCTGGCAAGGCTCGTGCTTTTGTTGGCAAGGAGATGGATTCAGAGGAGGAGTCTGCTTCCGAGGAGGCGAAGGTGGAGTCTGAGGAGGAGTCCGACTCTGGTGTTGCAAGTGTAGCTCTAGCTACAGCCTACGTTGCCAAGTCCATCTTCAACACTGAAGACAATGGCTCCGTCACCAATGCTGCTGATGATGACAAGGACGACTCGGCTTCCACCTACTGCTTCATGGCACGTGGTGCCAAGGTAAAGTCACGCGATGCCTACTTTCATACATCTAGTGAAGATAACTATGATGGTGAATCCAAACCTAGTTACAAAACACTTGATAAAATTGCAACTGAACAACAGAAGCTATGGAACATATTCAAAAACTATTAGACAAAAGCGATGACCTGTTGGACGCAGAAATGACCCGATCTCAGTCCTTAATCGAAGATATCAAAAATCTTCATGTTAAGTACAAAAAACTTGAAAGTCGTCATGAAACGCTCTCAACAACTCATGAAAACCTTTCCTTCGATTATCTTCAAAGGAAGCAAGATCTTGAGAAGTTGAGAGTGATTCATGAAGATCTTCAAAAGGAGAATGAGCCACTTCGCGCTCAACAGATTAGTCCCGCTCAGGAAGGATTTGAACCACCATGTCTAAAATGCATTGAGTGTGATAACACTGCCTCTGTTGCTGAATGATCCACTGCTGCTACTATTGCAATATCTTCTACTGTTGATGTGGTAATTAACCCCTCTGCTGAGGATACTACTACTATTGCTAATGAGAATGCTAGGTTGAAGACACTACTTGAGACAGGGATGTACAAAAGCCTCAAAGGTCATCAGACATTATGTGATGTCCTTAAAAAGCATAATCTGAACCAAAACCCTAGGAAAGAGGGTGTTGGGTTCGAGAGGAAAATGAATGTTGATGGGTCCTACTAGAAGCCTGAGCAGTACCCCAAAACCACATGGGTTGCTGCGAAGGAACCTTCAGTAGATCCATCCACCTATTCTGGCTTCGCTTGTGCTAACCCTATTATCATTGATGAATCCTTTGATGCAAACTATAAACTGTTTAAGAATCATAATGGCGAAGTGTTTGCCAGGTATATTGGTACTAACTACAGGAATGGGCCACCTATGAAGAAGATATGGGTACCCAAAAGTTGTCTTGAGAATCTTCCAGTGAATGTCCTCATGACACCACCTGGGAAGAAGACAAACCCCATGCCAAAGGCTTCATATGGTCCAAAAGCTTCATACAGACCGAGGACTCATCTCAGTCAACCTAATGTCAATGTTTTGCAGGGAAATCATACTCAGACCCATTAATATAAGTGTGTTTCTTCAAACCACTATGTTCATAGAACAAAGAACTTTTCTGCTTATTCTTATGAGTATTATTCACCTCCTGCAAGGCTATTTACTAGGGCTCCAAAGCCGAAGTTCTCAGATGCTGCACTTAGACTCATTGCTTCTAAGCCACCCCTGAAAATGTGGGTGGTTAAGAAAACTTAAGTCTCTTTTGTAGGGAAAGGTCTCCAGCCGGAAATCAAAGGTGTCCGATGCTAATGTTGGGGACCTTAAACATCTTGTGGGGCGCAAGGTAAAATGCCCAAATGGTCTTACTATGTATTTCATTCTGGGATTCCTTGACACTCATCCTATCTATCCTAACCAAGATCTGAATTTCCATGTTCCACTTGTTCGTCAAATGTTTATTCTTCACAACTCGCTTGGTGAAGCCTATCCCGCAAACTGCACTGTAGGCTATGACACCTCGTACTTCAGAATGGATTATGGACAGTGGATGCACTAACCACATGACTGGCGATCGAAGTCTACTGATGGATTCAGCGCTATGTCTATCAGACAAGAGTCACATCACATTTGCTGACACTGGTAAGAGCAAGGTATTGGGTCTAGGTAGAGTTGCAATATCAAAGGATCAACACATGGATAAAGTGATGCTTCTTGAATCCATTGGTTTCAACTTACTGTCTATCTCAATGTTTTGTGATTTAAACATGATTGTGCTATTTGGAAAATATCGTTGCCTTGTTCTAATGGAATCTTACAAGTCTCTAGTCTTTGAAGGGTATCGGAAAGAAGATCTGTATATGGTTGATTTCTCAACAGGACCACAGATGGCCGTACGTCTTCTAGCAAAAGCTTCAGAGTGCTGGCTTTGGCATCGAAGGCTAGGGCATGCTGGCATGAGGAACTTGCACACTCTCACGAAGAAGAAGTATGTCGTAGGCATCGAAGGCGTCAAGTTGAAGAATGATCATCTGTGTGGTGCCTGCGAAGCTGGAAAGATGACTAGGGCCAAGCATCCCTCAAAGACAATCATGACTACATCTCAACCCTTCGAGCTGCTACACATGTACTTATTTGGCCCTACTCACTATTCTACTCTCACTACCATTACTTTCCTCTATGGCTTCGTCATTGTTGATGATTATTCAAGATATACTTGGGTGCATATAATCCTCTACAAGAATGAAGTGCAGGATGTCTTCAGATGCTTTGCCAATCATGCCATGACGAACTATGGCGTCAAGATCAAGCATATCAGAAGTGAAAACGGCACTGAATTCAAGAACAACGGCCTCGACCTTTATCTGGATACTATGGGAATCACTCATGAGTTCTCTGCTCCATACACAACTCAACAGAATGGCATCATGGAGTGCAAGAACAAAACCCTTATTGAGATGGCTCAAATGATGCTCGATGAGTACAAGACTCCATGAAAGTTCTGGCCTGAATCCATTGATACTGCATGCCACATCATCAACCGTGTTTATCTTCACAATCTCCTGAAGAAAACATCCTATGAACTCCTAACTGGTAAGAAGCCAAATGTAAGTTACTTCAGAGTATTTGGTGCTAGGTGCTGGATCAAGGATCCACATCACACTTCAAAATTTGCACCGAAAGCACATGAAGGTTTTATGCTTGGTTATGGAAAGGATTTGCACTCCTACAGAGTCTTCAACCTCTTTCACTATAAAGTGGTTCAAACTGTGGATGTGCGGTTCGATGAGACTAACGGCTCGCAAAGAGAGCACCTGCCAAATGTGCTAGATGAAGTACCTCCTAGTGAATGAATCAAGCAAATGGGAATTGGAGAGATCATACCTTCTGAGGCTCAGACTGAAGAGGAACTTATCATTTCTTCACCTAATCAACCTGAAGACAATGCTCAGCCTGAAGACAATCCTCCAAACGATGACATTGATCAGCAAGAGAAAAATATTCGTCCTGTTCATCCTCGTGTTGCAAATGAAGTACATATTGAGAAGATAGTAGACAGCATCAATGCACCAGGTCCACTCACTCGTTCAACAGCAACACAAAGAGCAACACAGCTAACAATCTTCTGTGGGCATTTTGCATTCATCTCAATCTCTGAACCCAAGAAAGTTACTGAAGCCTTCATGGAACCTGAATGGATTCAAGCTATGCAAGAAGAGCTTCAACAGTTCGAGCTGATCAATGTGTGGGAATTGGTCAAGCCTCCTGATCCTCGTAAGCACAATATCATTGGCACCAAATGGATATATCGCAACAAGCAAGATGAGCATGGTCAAGTTGTCAGAAACAAGGCCCGTCTCGTTACTCAAGGATACACTGAAGTGGAAGGGATTGACTTTGATGAAACATTTGCTCCAGTGGCTAGGCTTGAAGCCATACGCATACTGCTAGCCTATGCAAATCATCACAACATCCTTCTATATCAAATGGATGTGAAGAGTGCCTTTCTCAATGGAAAGATTGAAGTATATGTTGCACAACGTCCTGGCTTTGAAGATCCAAAACATCCTAATATGGTATACAAGCTCAACAAGGCATTGTATGGCCTCAAACAAGCCCCTCGTGCATGGTATGACACTCTCAAAGACTTCCTGAAGAGCAAAGGCTTCAAACCTGGTTCACTAGATCCCAAACTCTTCACAAAGACATATGATGGTGAACTGTTTGTATGCCAAATCTATGTGGATGACATTATCTTCGGCTGCACTGACAAGAAATACAGTGATGAGTTTGGTCACATGATGCAAGAGCAATATCAGATGTCCATGATGGGAGAGGTGAAGTTCTTCCTGGGTCTCCAAATCCGTCAGCAACGCAACGACATCTTCATATCTCAAGAAAAATATCTCAAAGATTGCCTGAAGAAGTTTGGAATGCAAGACTGCAAAGGATACACGACACCAATGCCAACCAAAAGTCATCTGGGTCCCGACGCCAATGGTAAAGAGTTCGATCAAAAGGTATACCGCTCCATGATTGGTTCTTTACTTTATTTATGTGCATCTAGGCCAGATATAATGCTTAGTGTTTGCATGTGTGCCCGATTCCAAGCGGCACCAAAGGAATCGCATCACCTAGCCGTGAAGCGAATTCTTCGATATTTGGCTTACACCCCAACACTAGGATTATGGTATCCAAAAGGCTCAGAGTTTGATCTAGTTGGATTCTCAGATGCTGATTATACCGGTGACAAGGTTGATCGCAAGTCCACATCAGGCACATGTCACTTTCTAGGACGATCTCTTGTCTGTTGGTCTTCAAAGAAGCATGACTGTGTATCTCTCTCCACTTTTGAATCCGAATACGTTGCTATTGGATCTTGTTGTGCTCAGCTTCTCTGTATGAAGCAAACTCTCAAGGACTATGGTACCCACCTGAAGAATGTGCCACTCTACTGCGATAATGAAAGCGCCATCAAGATTGCCAACAACCGAGTTCAGCACTCGAAGACAAAGCACATTGAAATTCGTCATCACTTTCTCAGAGATCATGTCATGAAGGAAGACATTGATATCATTCACGTCAACACTAAATAGCAATTGGTAGATATCTTCACATAGCCCTTGGATGAGAAAATGTTTTGCAGGTTGCGGTGTGAGCTAAATATCTTGGAATCCTGAAATGTCCTGTGATTGGACACACATCCTAACACTTATGCATATTGATGACTTAGATGTGCAATGCATGAAGTAATGTATATCTTCAATCAATGAAGACATACACTCTAAGTGTGAATACATTAATGCGGAATTTGACTTCAGAGCGCCACGATAATTGTGCGCCGTGTCTGGGTCTAATACTTCCTATACAGTGGGTAACGCCACCACCAAACTCTTGTTTGAAGTGTTTCCCTTGGCGTTATGATTGCAAAGTCTTTGTATTTGATTTGTCTTCATCCTTGACTTATGTTCATATATATATTCATCTTATTGATTTGGTCTTATACTAGTTATATACATATTTGCGTTCTGCCCTCTACAGCATTCACTTATAGCTATGATTTCTTGCTGAATCTTTTGATCTAAGTGAATTTGATCGGACCCTAACCTATCTGTGCTTCTACCTCAACTCTATCTGTCCAAATCATATGCATTGTATTGAAAGTTGTCGATTGTCTTCACTGAGACCTTGTCAGCTGAAGTCTATCTGACAATCATTTATATCTGTTTTTAATGCTATATCCTTATTGCTTGAAAGCCCGAGAATTCGGAACGACCGCCCCGACAAACCAGGCATGCATGGGAACATGTAACAACTTCCATTGTGTTGCATGCTTCAAATGTGAACCGCCAGGGGCACCTGCGTAATTGCAATGTGCCGTCCCTTTCCTTAAAAATAACCATCACAGCGCGATCAAAATCCTTCTTCCACCTCGCCACCTCTCACAAACCCTAGCGCCACCGCTAGCTCTCGACGACGCCGGCGACAAAGCGCTTAGCTGCCGCGACCTCACCGACGCCGTCCTCAAGCCGGCCGCGGACCTCGTCTTCTCCGTCGCCACCGTAGGTGTCTTCCGTCGCCAAGTTAGGGCATGGGAGATCGAACTGCTCGGCCTCCAACTTCGCTCGGTCTCCATTCATTAGCATAATTCTTACACAGTTACATAAATTCTCCTGAATTCAGTTCTTGTCTGACCAGCCGTCGGAAGCCTTTGCTAGTTCTGAAGCCATTCAGTTTAAGCTTCATGGCAACTGAGAAGTCAGCTAGAAAGGGTGGCAGACAGCGTCGTGGAAATACATCCAAAGATTTGCCGCCAGATCTGCACGAGCTGTACAAGACAAACCCTGAAGAAACCTATGGTGAACGCAAGAATCGAATCCAATGGATTCGAATATATTGGGCAGAGGAATGGTTCAAGTACATATTTGTCACAACTGAATATGCCGAGAAGAATGCCATCAAGAGACATTGGGGAGATATCATATACAAAAATCTTCCACCCAGGTCCAAGTCCAAAGCCATTGATCAAGGCTCTAGCCGTGCATGGTTCGTGGACCACGGCCAGAGAATGCCGACCCATCTTGTCTAATGTGGTGTCGCGAAGACAATCTATTCAAGTGCAACTCCAAGTTTGCGAAAGACTCTGCTGTGAAGAACAAGAAGGCATTTGGACTTGACTTCAACCCCGGTCCATCTGCTCCTCGGGAAGATGGCACCCGTGAAGCCAATGAAAATAGAACCGGCCCCTTCTACAACCTCGAAGGCCTCATCACTCACATAGCCGTCCAAGGTGAAAATGTGTATCACTCTGCTGATGATGCTGATTCTGACGAAGCGCCAGCTCCTCCTAAGCCGTAGAAGCAGAAGAAAACTAAGGTTTGAAAGCCTTCTGCTACATCAAAAGCTTCACGTGTGAAGCCATTAGCAACTGCCCCTCCTGCACCAAGTATCAATTCTGAAGATCTCTCTCGCATTTCCAAGAAGAAAGAGAATCCCCAGAAGAAAAATGTCCAGAGTTCAGGTCAAGCACTGACACTGGCTGCCGTTCTGAGGAACGAAACAGAAGCCATAGATCTGTCAACAGATGATGAGTGCGGTGATGATGCCCTTGAGCAGCTGATTAAGTGCAAGCAAGAGGCAGAGATCTTCAATGATCTGCCCCTCTTCAATGTGACCATTCTGGATAACTTCATTGATGAGTTGTTTGACAACCCGAATCTCAGCTTTGATGATGTTCAGCTCCCAATTGGCATCAGCGTCGCCTTCCAAGGCGCCATTGCTCCTGAGCTGGCTCTGGCTCAGAGAATTGTTGAACTGAAAAACAAAATTGACTATGAGAAAGACCAGTTCAAGAAGCACGTGGCCAAGCTTAGTGTGGATGATGTTCAAAACTTCGAGATGATATTGCATGACCTCAAGGAGGCATTTCGCAAGAAGCGCGAAGAAGCCAAAGGTTCACGCGAGCGGATGAAAAACCTCGCTGCCAAGTGTCTTCAAGCTTACAATGAAGCTTAGAAGCTCAAGGCATTGGGGCGTCCTGGAATTGACCCCAAGCTGGCTACCAAGAAGAAGAAGCCTGATGTGGCCCAAGCTGAAGCATCAAGGCGAGAAGAACCTCGCATTGTCCTCCCTGCCAGTATGACTGGCTCGAAGCCTAAGAAAACTAGGGCAGCTAAAGCCGAAGCCAGAAAGACCAAGAAGAGAAAGACCAAGAAGAAAGATCGGGCTGCTCCCATAGTGCCCCCCATTGTCGAGCCCATCTCTTTTGCTCGTCCTGCATCTGAACACCAAGAGTGTCGGTTGATTGTTCATGAGCCTGCTTCCACAGAGGCTCCTGAAGCTGAAGAAGTTCAAGCCGTTGACCCCATCACGGCTGAAGACATTGGTTCCCAAGACAACGTAGATGATGATGAAGTCCTTCCTCAAATCGAGCGCCAAACGGTATCATCGCCGGTTCTCATGAACAGCAAACTCATTAGTATTGGTCGTCCTTTGACGCCAGTCTCTCAGGATGCCTCATGGGCTGATCGCCCCCAACCAGCAACTCCAAG
Organism: Triticum dicoccoides; assembly: GCF_002162155.2. NCBI lineage: Eukaryota > Viridiplantae > Streptophyta > Magnoliopsida > Poales > Poaceae > Triticum > Triticum dicoccoides. Next base: position 22,988,653 of record NC_041391.1, read on the forward strand.
TCAAGGATCATCGAGTACTCCCCCAACTCAAGTCACGAATCCGGTGCTTGATAATGATGACGACTATGTGGTCCATCCAACTCCCACTCGAAAGGCGTCGCCCGCATTTCGCAGGCTTCGCAAAGAACCAAGGCAACAAGTTGCTTCATCGAGCGTTCCAGAAGGAGAAGTGCAACCCAACTTGGCAGCACAGCAAGTGCTTCCTGAAGCCACTCCTACTGTGAATGTCTCTTCGTCTGAAGCCAAAGTTGCTGAAGACATACCGGCTGCATCAGCCGATGAAAATCAAGAACCCCGTCAAGAAGAAGAATGTGTTGCTGTACCCCCTACCAACCAAGAAGATGTTCTCGAGGAGAACATGTCTGTGCCCGACCCTCCAGCTACTCGAGTGGAGGTTGAAAACACCGAAACGGCCACCAATAACACTACTGAAGCCAATGACATTGTCATGGCTGAAGCTGATGTGGCGCCTGTAGTAACCACCGTGCCTGAAGCCAATGATGCACCTGCACCAAATGTGCAGCCTGACGCCCTTGCTAATGCCACTGCTCCTGTACCGCCACCAAGGCCACACACCATTGAGCAAGAATTTTATCAAGGCAAGCTTGTCACTATCAGATGGCCAATTCTGGTTCCTCCGCCTGCTCCCGAACCTCAGTTTGATTAGTGGAGCACAAGCCACAGGTTTAGAAGCCAAAACCAAGGCTGCCAAGGTTTCCAGGTACTGCATCTGCGCTAGGATCATTCAATGTCAATGGCTTCATTGCACACAACACTTTGATAGAGCCAAGAACCCATATTCCAAGGCAAGAATATAATCTGATCGGTTGTGGAGTTATCAATAGCGCAGTTATTACTCATGTGTCCTATACAATCAAGGGCGCATATTTCCTCATATGCGTCTGGACTACGAAGCCATTGCTGGCCTGCCTTGCTTAGAAGAAGCCCTAGACTGTTTTAGAGATGCAGACCTTCTCAAGTTTGTGACTGATAAAGAAAATTGGAATGAACAACTTCTGCTGTAATTCTATGCAACTCTCCACATTCACGGCTACAACAGGGATCCGAAGACATGGGTCCTTGACTGGATGATAGGCAATGTACACCATGAAGCCAAAGATCTTGATCTCAGTGAGCTTAGTAGCCTGTCCACTCCAGGTGAACTATATGAACCTGGTTGTCAGCTTCACCGCAATGCATTGGAAATCATCTTCCAGAAGCCTGAGCCCAATATGAGCGAAATGCTGAGTATGATGAAGCCACTGCCACAGGATGCGGAATATCCTAAGGAATTCTTTGTTAAAGACCTAGAGTATCTACCCCACACCATCTATCACATTATCAGGCGAACTCTTTGGCCCATCAAAGGACATTCTTCCTCAGCTAAGCTTTTAGGCTCAATGAAAACTTTGGTCTTCTATATTCTCAACGGCATCAGCTTCAATGCTCAGATTTCTTCATTCGCCAATTTGCTGCATCTGGCTCGGGTATATTTGGCCTAAAATTCTATGCTCCATGGCTAATGCGTCTGATCAAGGTTCACTCTTCTATGAACTATCAGACCTCTGCACACAACCATCTACTATTCTTGCCAGACGTTGATATGTCCGTCGAAGCCATTTACCCGGAGCCTGCCGAGGAGGCAATTTATCTTCAAAATGTCGATAATCAGAGTTTCTCTCAGCATGTTGAAGGAGTTCATGCTGCCACTCATGTTTATCCTTTGACTGGAAATACTCGTGTACCTCGTCGTGCCCGTACTGAAGCCACCGAAAGAACTATTGCTCCAAGGCCTCGAAAGAGATCTCGTGTGCTTAATGACCGAGAGCTTCTCGAGGCCTTGAATCAAAAACACGATAAGCATCATTACTGGCTAAAGCGTCAGATGCAAAGCCTCTTGGTGGATGTTAATGCATTCGAAATCTTGCCACCAAGAATGCGTTTGTCACTCATGAAACCTGTCGGAGGTCTTGGAAGAGTCTGACATTGCTCAGTGCTGAAGCTGATCTGCAAGACGATGGCTTCACAGAGAGATTCAAGTTTGATACCAATCCTCCCAGAAATGTTGTCTTGCGTCGGAATCCATCACTACAAGATTCTGAGTACTCCTCCTCTGCGGCAACTGTTAATGCTAGAGCCTTAATGACGCTGATGATGCTACTTCCCCACTGAGGGAGTCCTGGATTAGGGGGTCCTCGGACAGACGGACTATATACTTTGGCCGGATTGTTGGACTATGAAGATACGATATTGAAGACTTCGTCCCGTGTCCGGGTGGGACTCTCCTTTGCGTGGAAGGCAAGCTTGGCAATTCGGATGTATAGATCTCCTTCTCTATAACCGACTCTGTGTAACCCTAGCCCCCTCCGGTGTCTATATAAACCGGAGGGTTTAGTCCGTAGGACAATATACAAACATAATCATAGGCTAGCTTCTAGGGTTTAGCCTCTACGATCTGATGGTAGATCAACTCTTGTAATACTCATATCATCAAGATCAATCAAGCAGGAAGTAGGGTATTACCTCCATCGAGAGAGCCCGAACCTGGGAAAACATTGTGTCCCCCGCCTCCTGTTACCATTCGCCTTAGACGCACAGTTCGGGACCCCCTACCCGAGATCCATCGGTTTTGACACCGACATTGCTGCTTTCATTGAGAGTTCCACTTTCTCGTCACGATAAGGCTTGATGGCTCCTTCAATCATCTTCAACGACGCGGTCCAGGGTGAGGTTTTCCTCCCCGGACATATCTTCGTATTCGGCGGCTTCGTATTGCGGGCCAACTCGCTTGGCCATCTGGAGCAGATCGATAGCTACGCCCCTGGCCATCAGGTCAGATTTGGAAGCTTAAACTACAAAGCCAACATCCGCGAAGACTTGATCTTCGACGGATTCGAACCCTTGTCAGGTGCACTGAACAGTCACGACGAGCATGACTTAGATCCTCCATCGGACAATGTTCGGGAGATCGGACCTACGGCTGCCCCGGCCATCAATATGCAGCAGATCGTGCCATCCAAAGACGGGTGGATGGACCCCGTCACGGAGGCCGCACACTCATTGGCGCTTGAGCCGAAGACAGACTTCGCCTCCAAAGAGATCTGTGTCATCAGACCCTCGGACTCGTCTCCGGCCATAGGTTCCAAACCGTATGCGTCCGTGCCTATCGAATCTGATTAGGCACTGATCATGGAGTTTACCTCCATAGATATCTTTCAGCACTCGCCCTTGGGTGACGTGCTAAATTCATTAAAGCTCTCTCCCCGTCAGGAGACTCTTTGCCGAACTATGTCCGGTTGGAGTGGGAAGCGGACGATGAAGAAATTCGTTCCCCACCAACCACCCACTTAATAGCCACTGTCGATGACTTAACCGACATGCTTGACTTCGACTCCGAAGACATCGACGGTATGGACGACGATGCTGGAGACAAACAGGAACCACCGCCCATGGGGCGCTGGACAACCACCTCATCATACGATATATACATGGTGGATACACCCAAAGAAAACAGTGGCGAGGAATGAAAGGATGCAACGGAGGATAATCCCCTCGAGTAGAAACCAAAGCGACGACGCAGGCGCCGCTCTAAATCCCGCCACAGCAAAAACAGCGATAACAACGGAAGAAAGAACAACACCCCGGTCGACTCCAAAGGAAACGATGACCCCATGGACCCAGCGATGGAGCAGGATGCGCCAGGGGATGGTGAACATAGTCCGGAGCCGATGTCCGACAACGGCGATCCCGGGGGTAAAACTCATCAACCTGTCTCTGGAGAGGAGAACAGTCCGGACGACGATGCACTCATCATCCCGGAAAAACACTTGGAACAAGAGAACGTCCATCGAAGGCTTATTGCCACCGCGAGGAGCTTGAAGAAGCAGAAGCAAAGGCTTAAGGCCGCGCAGGATATGCTCAACTGCAGATGGAACAAAGTGCTCGATACTGAAGAAAAATACGGCGGCGATCGTCACACAAAGAGCTACCCAAAGTGCAAGCTGCTGCCCGAATTTGATGCCGAGGCTACAGAACCAATTCAGCCAAAAAATAAAATGGACGATTAGCCGGACTGACCACCCCGTGGCCGCGATAGGACGGCTGATGATGCCGCACACAAGTCAGCACACGATTTGCGTGAGCTCCTGGACAAAAAAGCCGATATGGCCAGGTCCATCTATGGATCTAGATAGCGTGCTCCGGCGCAAGATCACAACCACCAAAACGATCATATTGATCGAATACCAGCTCGGAATCAACACCGAACACAACAACCGTCGGCAGCATGCCATGATACATCCAAATACAGGGGTGCCGCACACCCCCTATGCTTCACTGATGAGGTGCTGGATCATGAATTTCCAGAGGGATTTAAACCCGTGAATATAGAGGCATACGACGAAACGACAGACCCTGGGGTCTGGATCGAGGAATTTATCCTTCACATCCACATCGCTTGAGGAGATTATCTCCATGCCATAAAATACCTGCCCCTCAAGTTGAAAGGACCAGCTCGACACTGGTTGAAAAGCCTCCCCGAAAACTCAATTGGAAGTTGGGAGGAACTTGAGGACACTTTCAGGGCCAATTTTCAAGGGACCTATGTCCGACCCCCGGATGTAGACGATTTAAGTCATATAATCCAACAACCCGGAGAGTCAGCCCGTAAGCTTTGGAACAGATTTCTCACTAAGAAGAATCAAATCATCGACTGCCCGGATGCCGAAGCCTTAGCGGCTTTCAAGCAAAGTATCCGAGACGAATGGCTCGCCAAACACCTCGGCCAAGAAAAGCCAAGGACAATGGTAGCACTAACAAGCCTTATGACCCGCTTCTGCGCGGGAGAGGACAGCTGGTTGGCCCGTAGCGGCACCAGTGACCCAGACACATCCAAAGTCAGGGATGGCAACGGGAAGCCACGACGCAATAAAAACAAGCGTCGAAACAATGAAGACAGCCCAGATAACACGGCGGTCAACACCAGATTTAGGGGCTCTCGACCCGGTCAACGGCAAAAGCCATTTAAAGGCAGCAGAGATGGACCATCCAGCTTAAATATGATTTTGGACAGATTATGTCAGATTCACGGCACCCCCGAAAAACCTGCAAATCACACCCACAGAGAATGTTGGGTTTTCAAGCAGGCCGGCAAGCTAAACGCCGAACACAAAGGGAGGGAGACGCCAAGTGAAGACGATGATGAGCCTCGCCAGCCGAACACTAGGGGACAGAAAAAATTCCCACCAGAAGTCAAAACAGTGAACATGATTTACGCAACTCACATACCAAAGAGAAGGCGCAAACGCGCACTCCAAGACATATACGTTGTAGAGCCCGTCGCCCCCAAGTACAATCCTTGCTCGGCCTGCCCGAACACATTCGATCGCAGGGATCATCCGGCTAGTATCCGGCATGGAGGATCAGCTGCCTTGGTGCTCGACCCAATAATTAACGGATACCATCTCACCCGAGTCCTTATGGACAGCGGCAGTATTCTTAATCTTATATATCAGGACACTGTCTGCAAAATGGGGATAGACCCGTCAAGAATCAGCCAAAGTAATACTACCTTTAAAGGAGTAATACCAGGCGTACAGGCCCACTGCACAGGATCTCTAGTACTCGAGGTTGTATTCGGTTCTCCTACAACTTCTGAAGAGAAGAACTAATCTTCGACATCGCTCATTCTGAAGTGGCTATCACGCACTACTCGGAAGAACGGCCTTCGCTCGTTTCAATGCAGTACCGCACTATGCTTATCTTAAACTTAAGATGCCCGATCCACGCGGCATCATCACAGTTAGCAGAAATACAGAGCGCTCCCTATGAGCGGAAGAATATGTGGCGGCTCTAGCAGCCGAAGACTGAGCGGCCTCTCCAACCAGTATAAATGATCGGTCGTTAAGACCACGGACACGGTTAGACGAGTCCGGTGCACCGCCGGTTGTAATAGCCCAGATAATCCCGAGCTTGGGTCTATGGATATACCCCCATAGATGGTGCTAGAGGCTGCCGCATGTAAAAAAGCCCATAGCTCAGCTTGACCCTATTAATACAGTAACAGATTGCATTTTCATGGATTCGTTTAGAATAACCAACTTTTTGCACGAAATCTTTCACCTGGGTATTTCCTTTTTACAGATGATCATCGTGCTACGCCCTTCCAGGATACGGCACAACGGAGACAAAGGCGCAGACGTGCAGCAGGGCCCCGCTCAAAGGTTTCTTTTTAGATTAAGACCCTGCGTAAACCTTTTTTAATGTCTCTTGTTGCTTCATACCGACTGGATCTTAACACAACCGGGAGGGATACTGGCGTTATTGGCATTTCATCACGCCAGACTAATGCATGTACCTGGAAACTCAGGGCTTATTATCGAGGGCGTTACTCAGCCCAGTATGTGTTGTAAAGTCCGAATACCTTAGGGAGTGTTCGGCGTCGCGAGTTTGGCCTTATATGCATCATCCCCGAATCATGTCTTTGGTCAATAGTTGGGTTTGCCCGGCTCACGTGTTTTGCTACCTTATGTTCCGCTCTATGGTGGAACCGGGAGAACTACTGTGATTGTGCCGTGGTTCATCTAGGTAAGCACCTAAGTAGAGAAAGCCGAAAATTGACTTTCATGATATAGCGAGACTGGTCAACCACTCAATGACTCAGCGGAATCTTCGCGATTCCTTCGCATTAACGAAGGACCGGTTTCCCGGTCATGTATGTATGCGCACCATATTCGGATGAACGCGGAAGTACCAGGGGCTATATAGTAGCCCCACCGTCAAACTCCTATGGCCAAGTGAAAGTGTTAAAGCTATATAGTCCGATTGCCTAGTTCGCTGCGCTGTCACCTCCTTAACGGACCAAGACGTTGGATCAAGTGTGATTACGCGCTTTTTCGAACACCCCCGCATTATATGCGTGGGGGCTGAAGCCGACGACGGCAAACTTTCAGGTTATATACATAAATAAATGGCCGCACAGGAGGCACTATAACACTTTCGGGCAAAAGTATAAACACAACCTTTATAATCAAAATAGCATTGTTTTTACAACTGAGATACATGTCACTCAAACATGGCACTTTTCAAGCACTGAGCCTCTATTAAATGGGTGCCTCGTAGGACTTCTTCAAAATAGTGCTCGGCCGGACCCCGGGTTGCAATAGCGGTGGCCTCCATCCGTGCCCAGTATGTTTTAACACGGGCAAGAGCCATCCGTGAACCCTCTATGCACATCGACCTCTTCACAGCATCGATATGCGACACAGCACCAAGGAATTGTTGCATTAAACCAAAATAATTGTCCGGCCTTGGTCCCTTCGGCCAAAGATGATCCATGACAGACCTCATAGCAAGCTCGGACAACCTATGGAGCTCGGCCCATGCGGCCATCTTTTCATTCAACGGCAGCGGACGCGTCAGGGCACTAAACTGCGACCAAAGCAGCCTTTCCACCTCGTGATCTTTCCGATCTTTGAAAATATCCGTTGCATCAGCAGCACTCTTTGCCAGGTCCGCATACACGTCTGCAGCACTCCATAACTGATCCATAGGGGCATACTTCGGATCTCCGAACTCCATCCGCAACAAAAAGGGCCTCCCAGCCATGATATCTCCTCCCTTATCCCTCTAATTTCAGAGCGAGTTTCCTTGGCCGCTTCCAAGGCCTTCTTTAGGTCGGACGCTTTCGCTTGGCTTTCCTTTTCAAGGAGCTCATATCGGCCGGCGGCATCTTTCAGCTCAATAGCCATCTTGGCTATCTTATCTTCGCTTTGGCGATGAGCAGCCTGTTCGGCTTTTAACTCTTCGGCTGCCTTTAGGGCAGCCGCATCGCTTCTCCTGGCTTGTTCCTTGGCTCGAGCAAGATCCGCCCGAAGGGTCTCCACGGCAGCAGCTCCATCCACAGTCACATCATATTATAGATACTAGTCCAAATGCTCGTGCGTTGCAATAGGCGAAAACTATCGTAAAAGTTGCTCCGTGCGATAGTACGCGCCATTACTTATATACAGTTCTGATAAACATCACTCATAAGGTTATATTGTTACCGCTTATCGAAGTATGAAGTCTAGCGAAAAATATCGTAAAAGTTGCTCCGTGCGATAGTACGCGCCATTATTTATATACAGTTCTGATAAACATCACTCATAAGGTTATATTGTTACCGCTTATCGAAGTATGATTGTGGATATAAAAAAGTCACCCAAACATCCTTCATCTGCTGGAAGAGTAGTGGTGCATAGAATAGTCTAGTGATCGGTTTTATATTTTATTTTCCGAAAAAACATATATATTTTTATTTTAAAAGTTATTAACAAATAGAGTTTTAATCTATTTATTAGAATTGAACCATGTTTTGATCACAATATTTTAATTTTTTATGCTAAATTTTCTTTTTTTGAGTTGAGACATTTTTTGGGGAATTTTGAGCATTTTTAAAAGAAGTGTGAACATATTTAAAAGTATGATTTTTTAAAGCAAGAAGAATTTGAAGTACTCCTTATCTTAAAAAAACACACACAATCGTTGTGTGCAATTATAAAAAGATTGTTGGTGTCCGTACCATGTAGTATAAAGTTGAGACAGCCGTAGGATATCCTTTGATGGCGCCTCCTTCATATTAGCACTATCGTCCGGTGAAAGAAAAATGGTGTAATTGGTTTTAGCATGATAAACAGACGGTGAACTTGTTGTATACTATTCGAGAGTTTAATAATTAATGCAGAAGCTTTTCTTTGAATTTTTAATAGATTTGCGAACATCTTTTTGGATGAAAGAGTAGTGGTGCATTGAAGTGGAAATGTCTATTTCCATTTTTTTAATATTCGAAAGCAAACATGTTTTTACTATGGCAATTATTTGTTAGAAAATGTTGGTTATTTGATTTGGAAAATTATATTCCGTTCCTTTCTGCACTATTTGAACTTGGCCATATAAGAAATGCACGCTTTTTCTTGTTTTAAAAAAATATTAAATTTCGGGGCCCAATAATGAAAATGGTAGATTTCGGGTGTAATTTTCGAGTGGATTGTCGAAAAAAGACAGGTAAATTTCAGGTGGAGCCCACGTACACCCATCACATGTCTGCCTCGTCTAAAGTAGTCCAAATTCGCTGGCGAGTTCCCCTTCCTCTGGCGTGTTCTATCCCCCCTTCCCTTGACCTGTTCGTTCTGTTGACCCCATCTCTCTCTCTCTTCTCATTGCCCCCCGCCATCCTTCTGTGCCGCATCCGATATCCCAGGACGTCTCGCCCGCGACCGATGGTCTGCTTCGTGTTCACCAGTTGTGGTGCGACTGCGTATGGGTATGGGCTCCTCGGCGGCTTCGGGTCCAGATCTCACCGCCGGTGGATGGATGTCCGTGCTCAGCTTGAGGTTGTGGTGGCTGCGTGCAGTGCGGCTGCCCGTGGGCAGCTTGGATGGTGGCCGATGTGCCGAAGCCGTGAGTGCTATGCATGCAACCCCGCGCCTTCAGGCTATCCTTTCCTTTTGCTGCAACCTTTTTTTACTCAAATTTTCTGAATCGAAACTCTACTCTCTCTCTCTCTCTACAGGTTCTCTCAGTAGGCTGGGCACCACAGTGCTTCTTTTCTGCACCTCATCTCTCTCTCAGTAGGCTGGGCACAAGCGCTACTTCTTTTGATGCAGGCATGACCTTCCGCTCAGGTTCACTTCAACATTTTCGATTGGCTTTTTGTTGGACCAAATTGCGGAAGCAAGAAGCAATCAACGCTTTATTATTAGGTAAAGATAGAATCATGCTCCTGTTAATATTTGCTGACAATCCAAAAATACATACCCAGTGCCTCGTCAAGCCGCTTGTTCACAGCGCGATGTTGGCATCCGCCACGTCAAGCTGCCGCTTCAGTTCGGCAAAATCAGCAGTCCGGTCAGCCACCGGAACCTCAGCGGCCTGCGCATAACGCAGTGCGATCATTACCTGGGACTATGATCCTCTGTTCGCCGCCTCGGGACGGCAACCAGAGTCTCAGGGTGCACACCTATCTATAGGGAGCACACCTAGCGTGTGCGGTCAAGTCGAAAATACACATATTACTTTACGTACCTCAAAGCCTTTGAGCAGGCTCGTAAAAGCGTCATTCAACCCGCTTTTGGCGGATGAAATCCTCTTAAACACCGTACCCATTAAGGTACGATGCGCCCCTGAGATAGCCGCTTGCTCCAGAAGACCCGTCAGTGTGTCCGGCTTTGTGCCGGACAATCCCGGACTGTTTCTGTTGCTCCCCTTGGGAGCCGAATACTCCGGGCTTCGGGCGGCCGAAGTGTTAACCTCTGGCCTTGGCGGATCAGGAGAAACCCTCCGTGAGGACACCTCGGGGTCGTCCGCCCCATGGGGCGGGGAGGTAGGAGGAGGCGTCTCGCTCTTCATCATCTCCGGAAGAAGATCCCCCGAAGTCAAACTCTGTTGAGAAGGGCTACGAGCCGGACTGCAAGAGATGATTCCCGGTTATTATCCTCAGAGATAAAGTAGGATATATTTATCAAAGTACTTTTGATTCACTTACAGCTTGGTGGAGGGGGCTGGCCCCCTTGCGGGCGCTGTGCGGTGAAGACGCCCTCCAGGGTAGGCCCCTCTGGCAAAGGTTTCTTCCCTCGTTTAGGCACCTCCGTTTTCAAGTCTTCAGAGGCGGCCCTTCTCTTCCCATGTGGAGAGGGAATTCTAGATTCACCTCCCCGATTATCCTCTTTAGCAGAGGCACTTACTCCCCGTTTTGGATGTGTAAGGTATGAAGCACGCCTGTGGCTTCTCTATTCCTCCCCTCCTCTTCTCCTGACAGCACCTGATATGGCGCACGCTCAAGCATCCTAGTTAATAAAGGACCCGGTGAGGCTTCGGGAAGGGGGGCCGAACACCTGATCCTCTCCGCCTTTCTTATCCAGCCCTGGTCGAGAGTAATGTTTCAGAATGATGTTCTTACAAATATAAAAGACGACATGTTTGGTCGCGGAATTACTTACTTGGGTATCCGGATGGTTGCAGTTAAGACCCGCATCCTCGGTGGTGTCCGGACACTTTATTCATGATCCGAAGAATAGTCCATACATCCCTTCGAGCGTCACGCCAAAGAATTTTTGAATAGTTCGCGGTCCTTCCGGGTTGAACTCCCACATGCGGAGAGATCGACGTTGGCATGGCAGGACCCGATGAACTAGCATTACTTGCATTACCTTGACGAGACTGACATCCCTCTCGAGGAGATCTCGGATGTAGCTTTGCAATGTTAGCACGTCATCAACTGGCCCCCAGTCCCGCCCCTTGTTGACTCATGACGCCAGTTGAGGCGGAGGGCCCGGGCGAAAGGCAGGGGGGCCGCCCGGTTTGTACCTCGAGGAGCTGTGATGTAAATCCACTCCCGTTGCCATAAGTCAGACACCTCCGGGAAGGAACCTTTTGGCCACAGGGCGTCGCCGCTTTTGCTTATTACAGCGCCTCCGCACTCCGCGTGTCGCCCGTCGATCATCTTCGGCTTCACACTGAAGGTCTTGAGCCATAAGCCGAAGTGGGGGGTGATGCGGAGGAAGGCCTCACACACGACGATAAACGACAAGATGTGAAGGATGGAATCTGGAGCTAGATCATGGAAATCTAGCCAGTAATAGAACATGAGTCCTCTCACAAAGGGATCAAGACTAAAACCTAGCCCTCGGAGGAAGTGGGAAACAAATACGACACTCTCGTTGGGTTCGGGAATGGGGATGACCTGCCCTTGAGAAGGCAGTGATGACCCACAAGTGTAGGGGATCTATCGATAAGTAAGAGTGTCGAACACAACAAGGAGCAGAAGGAAATGATAAGCGGTTTTCAGTAAGTTTTTCTCTGCAAGCACTGAAATTGTAGATAACAGATAGTTTTGTGATAAGATAAATAGTAACGAGTAACAAGTAAATAAAGTAAATAAAGTGCAGCAAGGTGGCCCAATCCTTTTTGTAGCACAGGATAAGCCTGAACAATTTCTTATAATGAGAAAAGAGCTCCCGAGGACACATGGAAATTATCGTCAAGCTAGTTTTCATCACGTCATATGATTCGCGTTCGGTACTTTGATAATTTGATATGTGGGTGCACCGGTGCTTGGGTACTGCCCTTACTTGGACAAGCATCCCACTTATGATTAACCCCTATTGCAAGCATCCACAACTACAAAAGAAGTATTATGATAAACCTAACCACAACATTAAACATATGGATCTAAATCAGCCCCTAAAGAAGCAACACATAAACTAGGGTTTAAACTTCTGTCACTCTAGCAACCCATCATCTACTTATTACTTCCCTATGCCTTCCTATAGGCCCGAATAATGGTGAAGTGTCATGTACTCGACGTCACATAACACCACTAGAGGAAAAGACAACATACATTTCATCTAAAATATCGAACGAATACCAAATTCACATCTATTATATATAAAAAGTGCTTGATGGGTTAATAAAAAAAAGCTAGAAATTACCACAATAATTAGAAACATCTAGTCGTTGATTTGGTGGACCCGTCACTTAAAAGAGGGAATTAATGGATCAGATCTAAGAGCGCTTCATCTAAAAAAATTTAAACTGCAGCTTTCCTTAGCCCGTGCATGAGGTGGCTCAATCCTAAAATAAAGGTAGGCTACGTGTACCTAAAAAAAGAAAATTAGATTGCATGCAGTACAGAAAAACCGTACACACCTTAATATCTACCTACATATCCCTTCAAATTAAAATAAATAAAACAAACTACGGCTTTCCTTAGCCTGTGCGTGCAGCCGCTCAATCCTAAAATATAGATAGATTATGTGTACGTACATACCTGATGTCTACCTACATGTGCCTTTAAATTTAAATAAAGACTAGAAGGTCTCACGTAACTACAGTAATCCGATGTATCCTGAAAAAACCACCACATCTTGCAAATGATCTCACGTCCTGCAAAAGAAAGAAAAACTACCACATCTCATATTCTAGATCTCACATCTGTCAAAAAAAAAAACTACTACATCTCACGTGCAAAAAATGCTACCACTACATCTGTCCCCTAGAAAAAGCTACTACATCTAATATATATTTTTTAGCTGCTTTCCATGTACAGGAAAAAACTACAACAGATCTCACCTTTCCTTAAGAATAGAAAATCTGCAGCTATCCTAAACTATACACACGTCAGCCGACGTCCCTCAAAAATAAAAACACACACGTGTGGCTCAATCCCAGAATGAAGATCACGGCCGCTGTCCCTCACAAAACAAAAACACACACGTTGTGGCTCAATCATAGAATAAAGGTCGCAGCCACCGTCCCTCAGAAAAGAAAAACACACGCAACAACCATGCCATATGTCCTCGATCTCACGTAGTGGCCGTCGCAATGAGGCTCTACACCAGCGCTGCCGGTCTTACTTTGGGATCTAAGGTCTCTTCACTGCCGCCGAGCTACAAAGAAAAACTATCAACTCCCGTTCTCTTTTTGTACAAAGAAATTCTGATGTTCAAGGCATCAATTGTCGATATCCTTCTCCAGGGTAAAAAAAAAACTCTTCTCCCAGCCACTATTCTCACTCCATGTCCGTGTCTGCGATCCACTAGCTTCATCGGTCCTGGCTGCCAGGTTGTTGCCTTCGATCCACCAACTTCCTCGATCTTGGCCACAAGGTTGCCGCCGCCGGAGTAGGCACATCGGGAGGTTGCGGACAATATGTATTACTTTTGGTTTCAAACTATATTATGTGATATCTAAGTTCTCAAGATTTTTATATAGTGCAACCAATAGTGAGAGCATCCGGATATTGTTATATTTTTTATATATAATGGAATCAAACATGTTTTCTTATTTTGTTATTAAATCTTAATATCTTTAGGAGTTTTTTCAAAATTAATATGTGTAAGAGGGCCTAACATTGCAAATGCCGGTCTGAAGAGAAGAAAAAAGTGGAGGGAGCGTAAACAAATTAACACTACGCCTTTGTATTTGACCTTCATAACTTACTATCATCATTTTGTAACTTGGCCATAAGTCAATCGAGTGAATATCAAGAGTAGCCATCATACACGGTGGTACAAAAACATAAACTGATTAGTCAGTAACAAAAACTACCTTAATTAATTTATTATTCAAATCATATGGTGACAAAAAATAAATAAGGGGAGGTGAGACCTGCAGATGAAGAAATTAGATCTATCTCTGTCTAAACATGTGTTTGCGCAAGAGGCGCAACAATAAATGGATGGACTAAGGGTAATAATATATAAAGAAATATTCTAAAGGCATGGAAATAACACTTTGGGTATAGTTCTTCTTCAGCAAGATGTTGCTACTGACCTTTTATTAGACGAGAATAAGTACATGAAAAACTTGTGTACTACAAACTATCTTCAAAATAAGAACTAACATATTAATGCTAACGTGATATGGCAGGATGGATAAGGTCTACTAATATGCATAAGTAATGGAAATGTTCATCATCATTTGATGGAAACAACTCATTCATACTGAGCATCGATGCTCAATACTATCTGATATTTGAGGCTCTTTACATAGTTGAGAGCTTGAATATGAATAGGGGTACGAATGCAACTGTCATTGTCAATCACAAGCATGAATAAAGTGGATAGGCATAAACAAATTAATATTTCCACTACTTTAATTATGTCGGTTCAATAGTACAAACACAGGAAAAGGATAAGAAGAAGGAGGAAATTGACATGAACAAGAAAGTGGAAAAAGTTGGACTGGCAGGCAGAAGATGGCAGCCGCTATGGAGGACGAAGATGATGTGTCGGCCGGCCTTGATTTTCACCAATATGGACGCGTCGTCTATAAGGCTGAACTCATTCCGGATCCAAGGTTGCTATGGGAGATGAGATCCATGCCGACAACGAATTAGCTAGACATGGGACAGAGACAGCAACCCGGGAGTCAATGTAGAAAGGAAGGAAAGGAAAAATTAGACAAAGGGGATCATGCAAGACCAGTCTCTGTGTGAAGATATGGACTGCGTAATTTGAGAGATGCTTGAACGCTGTGTGCATCTATGTGAGCCTGTTGGGCTAAGAGCCAGACTAATCGTTCAAGTATGAAAAAATATTTCCCTATAAATAACTTAGCTATAAAAGCAACTATCAGATATAAAAAAACAACTGATGATTAACGTACATCATCTAGGGAAAAAAATATAGTGCATATACATATTTCTAGTGTAAATTATGTAATTTCTGGTGATGCAAACTTTAAAAAAAATCCATGCTAACATATACTTCATGATAATATGAACAAAAAGAATTATTGTTAAAAAATCACCCATATTGATTAAAATTTGATGCATAACATACTTCTTGGGAAAAAGGTTACATACTAAAAATAAGAAACTCTAATACACGTCAATGGGAATGTCAAGCCAGCCACACACATATACACATCACTATAACCGCATTAGGCAAATACGTGGATTCGAGCACGTAGCACTAAAAAAGTTCAGCAACATAATAGCCTCCAGATATTTCCCCCAAACATAAAAGGGGTAAGTCAAAAAACGCTAAAATCACCACTTCATGACCAGCCCGAAGAACTGGTAAATATGAACTTATTTCATCCAAACTTTATTAAATACTAGCCGGCACGAAGAGCGGGCCACTTTGCTAGTGACTACTAATAGCAAGACTTCACCCATGTCCTCAGGAACAAACGTAACTACTCACAAAGCATATTCATGTTCATAATTAGAGGAGTAATAATATGCATTAAGGATCTGAACATATGATCTTCCACCAAGTAAACCAATTAGCATCAACTACAAGAAGTAATCAACACTACTAGCAACCCACAGGTACCAATTTGTGATTTAGATACAAGATTGGATACAAGAGATGAACTGGGGTTTTGAAAGGAGATGGTGCTGGTGAAGATGTTGATGGAGATTGACCGCCTCCAGATGAGAGGATCGTTGGTGATGACGATGGTGATGATTTCCCCCTCCCGGAGGGAAGTGTCAACGGCAGAACAGCTCCGCCAGGGCCCTAGATTGGTTCCGCCAAGGTTCCGCCTCGTGGAGGCGGAGTTTCGTCCCGTAAGCTTGCCCACAATTTTTTCCAGGGTAAAAGTCTTCATATAGCAGAAGATGGACACCGGGGTGCCACGAGGGGGCCCAGGAGACAGGGGGCGCGCCTAGTTGGGGCGGGCGCGCCCCCCACCCTCCTGGCCAGGGTGTGGGCCCCCTGAGGTGTTTCTTCCGCTCAATAATTTTTATTAATTCCAAAAATAATTTTCATGGAGTTTCAGCATTTTTGGAGTAGTGCAGAATAGGTTTCCAATGTTTGCTCCTTTTCCAGCCAGAATTCCAGCTGCCGGCATTCCCCTTTTTCATGGTAAACCTTGTAAAACAAGAGAGAATAGACATAAGTATTGAGATATAATGTGTAATAACAGCCCATAATGCAACAAACATTGATATAAAAGCATGATGCAAAACGGACGTATCAGCTCTTCCAAGCTTAGACCTCGCTTGTCCTCAAGCGTAAGCCGAAATCGAAAAATATGTCCACATGTTTAGATATAGAGGTGTCGATAAAAATAAAATACGAACATGAGGGCATCATGAGCATTCTTATAACAGCAACATATACAGATTTTATCAAATGATTTCTTAGACTACTGGAATCAGCTACTTTGCCATCTGCCAGATCTTTGCCGTCAGCTAGCGGACGCAAAGAAGCTCTTTGCCATCAGCCACCGAAAAGCCGACGGCAAAGGAATGGCAGACGACAAAGAAGCTCTTTGCCATGCGCCATTTCTTTGCCGTCCACCAGCTGACGGCAAAGAATCTTTGCCGTCCGCCAGCTGACGGCAAAGAGGGAGGTGGCCCCCACCCACCCGCCCGTTTAAAAAAAACTTAACGCCCCACCTCTTTGCCGTCCGCTAGCGGACGACAAAGAGAGAAAACGGCGGATGGCAAAGAGCCGAGTAACTAACGGATGCCACCCCCCGCCCGTTATCTCTCTTCTCTTCCTCTCTTCCTCTCTCCTCCCAAACGCCCCGC
>NC_041391.1:23005837-23006429 GCF_002162155.2 Triticum dicoccoides
CGATGCTGCCCTCGCAGCCCGGCGACGCCCCCGCCGCCCGGCGGCGCCGCCCGATGCCCCCCCACCGACCGTCCCATTGCTCCGGTGAGGGACTACTACTTTTTTTTCTGTTTTTTCATATATATTTTTGCTGTTTAATTGTTAGTGCTAGATTGTGTTAGTGTTAGTGTTAGAAAAGAATTAGAAGTAGTAGAAGAAGTAGAAGTAGTAGAAAGATGAAAAAAGAAGAAGAAGAAAAGAAGAAGAAGTAGAAGAAGAAGAAGAAAAGAAGAAACGAAAAGAAGTAAAAAAGTAGAAAAAAGATGAAAGAACAAGAAGAAGAAAGGAAAGAAGAAGAAGAAGAAGAGAACGAAAGAAGAAGAAGGATAGAAGGAAACACCCCAACCCCCTGACCCCGACACCACACCCCGACCCCCTGACCCCCCTGACCCCGACACCCCGACCCACTGACCCCTGACCCTAACACCCCGACCCCGACACGACACCCAGACAACCCGACACCCGAACCCCCGAGGTCGACAGGTTCTTATATTTGTGAATTATTAGTTAGGTCATATATTTTTCGATTTTGATATGAAAAACATCATATATA
>NC_041391.1:23006597-23079920 GCF_002162155.2 Triticum dicoccoides
CCGACCCCGACACCACACCACGACCCCGACACGACACCCAGACACCCCGACACCCCGAGGCCGACGGGTTCTTATATTTTTGAATTATTAGTTAGGTCATATATTTTTCGATTTTGTTATGAAAAACATCATATATAATTGTGTTAATCGGGTTGATTTAAATGTGCAGTTGTTTCACTGCTGTGAGGTTTGGTGTTCGACGACCTCGCCGTGCGTTTGACGAGCTCTGCCCCTTCGTTCGTGGGTGAGCACAAATGACATGTCCTCCTCCTCCATTAATTATTTGCTCTGTTCCGGTGTTCGTGCCGATGAAATTTGATAGCTAGCTATATATGTGTCTTGAATCATCAGTATGCGTAACCAGTATGTGTCTCCCGTTCGAAAGTGTCATAGTTATAAATATGCATGCATTTGCATATTTATAACCTTGATTCTTCCGAATTGTCCAACGCTATCCATGGACAGCCCGAGTATGTGTAGATTGGGTTCATATTCTCATATGCTTTCCTCCGGATCCGACGCATAAATTTCGTCAGGGCCTCCCTTGTTGTTCTCCGGGTACACATCCTCTCTGTTTATTGCAGAGACGTGTATCAGGAGAACAGCGGGGAGGTGCTGCCGAAATTTTACGTCGGATCCGGAGCATAGCATGGGAAAATGAACCCAATCTACACATACTCGGGTGGTATTAGGACCTATCATTACCTATTAGAGTGTAGGTTGCATGGATGTAATAAAATTGACAAAGTAGATCAACTGATGAATATATACATGGTGAATTATATATATAATTGTTGTGTGTCCAGTAGCTCTGAAGTCAAGATGAGTGATCGTGCGTGGATGTATACCGGTCACACTGGTCAGAACAAATGGAGTGCTGAATGGTTCACAAAAACCAAGTGGTTTGTGCAAGCCGCATTTGCAAATGGCCAGAGGAAAACTTGGTGCCCCTGTTTCCGATGCGGCAATTGGGAAAAGAGGACAGAGGCTGAAATGGGTAAACACCTGCAGAAGAATGGTTTTACGCCCGATTATACGGTGTGGACATTTCATGGTGAGTCTGCCCAACGTGACTGAGCTGAGGTGGATCGTCGTTGCACCGACGAGCATGGTACCGGGATGGAAAACATGGTGCAAGACTATGATGATGCTCGGGATTCGAACAAGGAGATGGAGGAATCTGCAAAGGCCTTCAATGAAATGTTGGAGTCTTCAAAACGTCCGCTCCACGAGCACACTGAGCTTTGTCAGTTGGATGCCATCTCACAAGTAATGGCTCTGAAGGCTCAGTTCAACTTGGACAGAGAATGCTACGACGTAATTATGACAGTATTTGGACGCTTTCTACCCAAAGGCCATGTAATGCCTGCAAACCTGTACCAGTCGGACAAAATCCCCTGTGCACTGAAGATGCCCTATGAGAAGATACATGCCTGTGAGAAAGGATGTGCCTTATTTAGGCTTGACTATGTGGACTTGAACTATTGTCCCATTTGCAAGTCTTCCAGGTATATTGTGGTAGACAATGGTATGGGTGACAAGACATAGACCAAAAACCCCGTTAGTGTTCTTCGGTATATGCTAATCGTACCAAGACTTCAACGTCTTTTCATGGTCGAAGAGACGGCCAAACAGGATATATGGCACAAAACAGGCAAAAGAACCGAACTAGATGCAGATGGGAATCTGATGATGGTACACACATCGGATGGTGTTGCATGGAAAAAGTTTGATGAATTACATGCTGACAAAGTGGCAGATCCGAGGCATCCTCGAGTCGGCATCAGCACCGATGGGTTCAGTGTGTTTGGTATGGCGGCAGCCCAATACAGTTGTTGGCCCGTATTTGTTTTTCCACTCAATCTCCCCCCGGACAGATTATGCAAAGAAAGAACATTTTCCTGACGTTGATAATTCCAGGGCCCAACTATCTGGGGAAAAATATGAACGTGTACATGCAGCCGCTTAAGGACGAATTGCAAGAAGCCTGGGATAATGGGTTCAAGACATAGGACGCCTATAGCAAACGAAACTTCATAATGCGTGTCTGGTACATGTACTCGACACATGACTTGTCGGCGTATGCGCTATTCATTGGCTGGTGTGTGCATGGAAGGTTCCCATGCCCCACATGCAAGGGAGCTCTTGAGTTTCATTGGCTTCAGGCCGGTCACAAGTTTTCTTGCTTCGACATGTATAGACAGTTCCTGGATCCTCGCCATAAGTTCAGGAAAGACAAGAAGAACTTCGTCAAAGGTAGAGTTGTAAAAAAACTCTGCACCACCTGCGTTGACAGGCCAACAGACCCTGGATCAGTTAAACGCACTCGAGCCAGATCCAGAGCGTCCAGGGTACTTCAAGGGGTATAATTCTGAGCACGCCTGGACTCACAAAACATGCTTATGGGATCTGCCTTACTTCAAAGACCTCCTTTGCCCACCAACATCGACGTGATGCACACTGAGAAGAATATCGCCGAGGCACTTTTTGGTACATTGTTCGGCATAGATGGGAAGTCAAAGGATAATAGTAATGCTAGAGTCGATCTGGAGGCGCTATGTGATAGGTCCTTACAAAACATGAAAGAACCGAAAGGAAAGCAGAGCTGGACGAAGCCAAAGGCATGGTTCAATCTTGGAAGGCCAGCTATGAGGGAAATTATCTTGTGGGTGAAAATGCAGTTGATGTTCCCCGATGGGTATGCAGCGAATCTAAACAGGGGAGCGAGTCTTGATAAATTGAAGATATTTGGTCTCAAGAGTCATGATTGGCACATATGGATTGAGCGGGTAATGCCGGTGATGTTGCATGGCTTCATCCCTGAGGATGAATGGCTAGTACTGGCAGAACTCAGCTATTTCTTCCGTGTTCTTTGTGCGAAAGAACTATCGCGTGGCGCGCTAGAAGAAATGGAAGAGTTGGCGCCGGAGTTGATCTGCAAGTTAGAGAAGATCTTTCCACCGGGCTTCTTTAATCCAATGCAGCATTTGATTTTGCATCTCCCGATGTCGGGGAAACTGATCCTCGAACACCTATGGGGCCGGCGGACCGGGCCCCTTTCGGTTTGGCGGGGGGCGGAGATCGCATGAAGAGCAGATCGAGGCGAGACACACGAGCAGTTTACCCAGCTTCGGAGCTCTCCGGAGAGATAACACTCCTACTGCTGCTTGTCTGGTTGTATTATCTGGTGTTCTTGCTCTCCAAAGCGAGAGTGTGATGTTCTCTGGGCTACGGATGGATCAAAGCAAACTATCTGAGGCCTCGAACCTATCAGCCGAACCCCCCTACATTGCGCATGGGCCTCCTTTTATACGCTAAAGGGGTCACCGACAGGTGGCAACGCAAAGGAGGGTAAAAACGTAAAAAGCGAGGTAGTTGATACAGTTGCTTGTACAGTGCACCCTACCTAACTCTGACGGCAGGGGACAAGGGCATTAAATGCCCGTCTGAGTCGCCCGAACAGTGCAGAAAAGGACCGTTAGGGGCGCCACCGTTCGCCACGATGGCGATCTTCTCAGCTTCGCATGCCACTGCGCACCGCTGGCTGCACAGCCTCCCGCCACGCACGCCCGGCGAGGCCCCCAGAGCGACACGTTGGTGGATGCGCTGGAGCGTGGACGCAGAGTGGCCGCCTGCCGCGGCAAGCGCCTTGCCGCTATCGTTATCTTGTCGGGTTCGGAACCTTGTCGCTCACCGGGCTTCGAGGTACCTTGGTTTGTCTTCCCGGCAAGCTCCTCTTGCCGGGGCCTTGTCGCCTTGCCGGAGCGCGTGGCGCGTCGCGGCAAGTTCATTGGAGCGTCTTGGTTGGCCTTCCCGGCAAGCTCCTCTTGCCGGAGTCTTGTCTCCTTAGCTTAAATACTTTGTTCTTGGATGGCTCCAAGGGAACCTTGGGGGATCTTGGCGATCACCCGGCAAGCCTTTGCTGCGGGGTGCTGCAACTGCCCGTGCACAAGTTTGGGGTACTAGGGTACCCCTAATCTAGTACACCGACAGGAGCCCCCGGGCCTGGGCCAGACACGGTGCCGAGCGCTGTTGGGCCAGGCCCAATACAGGGCACGGGCACACGCGGGCTGGGCCACGCCAAATCTTGTTCCGTATCCACCACACTCTCCCATAACGGCACGCGTTGATTGCGGCATCGTGGGAGAGATCGTGGGTGGTTGTTTAAGCGGAAGGCCGAAACGTCCGCCCCGTCCCTCTTTATAAGCAGAGGAAACAGGGGCAGTTCGTCCCCCCTCGCTGTTTGCTGCTACTCCTTCTTCAGAAACTCCGCCGCTCCCCCCTTCTTCTCGAAGACGAGAGAGCAGCGCTCCGCCCCCCATTGCCACCAGCATCACCACGCCGTCGACCTTCTCCACCACCTCCGCCATGGCCCCGAAAGCCGACAAGGGAAAGGGCGTGAAGTCGGCCGAGGCGCAGCGGCTCGCGGCGCTGCGGAAGGAGCGGGCGATCTTCACCCCCCAGCTCGGCGTGCAGGAGCTGAGGGAGTACTTCTACCTTTTTTGGGCGACGGAGACGCGTGCGCATCCGCGCACGAGTGTACACCCGGCCGCTGCCTCGGAGTCGGCTCCAAATGGGTACCCGTTCTTCCCACTATTCTTTTACTGCGGGCTCTACCCGCCCTTCTCGGAGTTCTTTTGTGAGATTATGAACACGTATGGCTTCCGCCTCCTTGACTTCACCCCCAATGCTGTCTTGACCATGGCAGTTTTCGCACACTTGTGCGAAAACTTTGTCGGAGTCCACCCTAGTGTAGCCCTTTTCCGCCACTTCTTCATACCTCGGGTAGATAGAGGAGAGCCGATTGCCGGAGGGATTGCCTGGTTCTCGAGAGTCGGCAAGAAAGAGGCGTACTTGGAGGGTGAGCTTCGCAGCAAGTGGGAGGAGTGGAGAGCGGAGTGGTGTTGGATCGTCGAGGATGATCCGCAGCCCTTCACCGCCGTGCGCCAAACTCCAATAGTGCGCGGCAATGACTGGAGCAACATGGCCCCGGAAGACGAGAGGCTGAAGATCGCCATCACTAGGATTCTTCGCCTCAGGCTTGCCGGGCTCACCGTAGGTGCTGTCGGGGCAGATTTCCTCCACCGCCGCATTGCCCCCCTACAGGAGAGGAGGAGGCCCGCCTGGGAATTCAAGAATTCAGCGGACATCATGAGGCTGCGGCCGGGCCTCAACTACAACTTCATTGTCTTGGAGTTGGACGCAATGCTCTTGGAATTATTCAAACGCGACCCCCAGCATCCATTCACATTGCCGAGGGGCGTAGTTCCTTTGTACAATAACTCTTCGCTTGACCGGCTTCGCGCCATGATGCCGTTGTGCGATTCACACGGCATCGTCCCAACTCGACACCTTGGAGGAATTGCCGGTCCGCGCCGACGAGCAGAAGAGCCTCACCCGTGACACCACCGACGAGGAGCTGCAGCTCATCGCTACTAGGGCGGAAGAGGCTGCAGCCGCACCTGCTGCAGGTGTGTTTGGGTTCACTGTGGAGGAGGCGGAGGCTGCAGAGGCGGCAAACCTTGCCGAACGCGCGGAGTTCATGGGCGAGGAGGAGCCTGCCGGTTCTGAAGCCAAGTCGAGCGAGGCCGGCGAGGAGGAGGCTGAGCCTTCAGAGAGCTTGCCGCAGGCGGAGCCCCCGGCCCCGCCAAGGAGGCGCCTTCGCAGGGCCGGGGACGCAGCAGGGCGGCAGCCGGCTCCACAGCCACCGAGCCGCGCGACGCGCTCTACCGCGGCAAGCAATCTTGCCGCGGGAGCGCCTCACGCAGCAGCGGCAACTGGAGCGGGATCTTCCCGGGCCACTGCCACTGCCCCCGCCAAGCGGGCAAGGGATCCTACTCCTCCACCTCACCGCACCGGAGGAGGGCCGGACTTCGATCTTTCCGTGCTCAGCTCCGACAAGGAGGAAGAAGAGTGAGTTCCTTTGGTGCTCTTATAATCCTTCAATCTTGCTGTTTATATCTTGTATCTGACTTGCTCCAATCTGGACTCTTTTCTTTTCAGAACACTGGCCCAGAGAGCGGCGAAGAGGGCCAAGGCCGCGGTGATCGTCATCGAGGATGACCCCATCGCATCGGCAGGAGGTGGGTCTGAGACCACCTTGACGGACCCGGCAATCACCCCTCGGAGTAGCCCCCAGCGCAGCCCCCAGCGTAAGTTCATAGTTTATCCTTCTGCTGTCGGGCGCGCTTGAGTGCTTTTTCCTTTGTTGATATCTTGCTTGTTGACTTCTGCAGGAGCAGAGCAGCCTCATCAGGAGCGCCCGGAGGCCGATCCCGAAGCGCCACCTGCTTCGACTGCGCCGCCAAGGGAGGAGTCCCCAGCAAGGGAGCGCTCTCCGGCAAGGGGGGACTCTCCGGCAAGGGACGGCACTGCTGATCCTGCGGCGACCGAGGCCGCAACTGAAGATCTTGGCGCAGGTAATCCACTTACTCAAAAACTTTCCCTTGGTTTCTGCTTTTTCTGTTTTTCTTTTCTTGGATTTTCTGATTGATATTCCTCCCCTCTTCGTTCTTCAGACCCATCTTCGGCTGAGCCAATGGAGATAGAGGGCGCCGGCAAGGAAGGTGCCGGTGCTGATGAGACCGCCGGCGAGGAGGCCGCCGGGGCTGCTGCTGCGGAAGCCGGCGAGGGATCGGGCGATCGCACTGACGACCCTGAGGCCACAGGAGCGCCGGGCGCTGCATCGACCGCCGAACCCTCTGCCGCTTCCGCGGAGCCGGACTCCGAGGAGCCCCAGCCCGGCGCCTACTTGCAGGCCGGTGACAACATCTTCATCAAGCTACCCTGGGCGTCGAGCTCCAGGGCGCCAGTCGAGGGGGAGACTTTCGACGGGGAGGTGCTCGCCTCTGCTGGGCTGTCATTGGTTGACGCACCCGGCAGCAGCAGTGGCGAGCCTGAGGAGGAGCAGCTGCGGCGGAAGCAGCTGTCACTCTACCGCATCCGGCAAGCCAAGCTGGCTTCCCGGGAAGCGCTTGTCGCGAAGGCGGGAGTTGACATGGAGAAGCGCGCGGAAGAGCTCCGGAGCCAAAATCAAGAAGCTCTCCGGTCCCTGGCGCAGGAGCGGGAGCGAGTCGATGAAGAGCGCACGGCCTTTCTTCTCGAGAAGGCCGAGGCTGAAGAGGAACAAAGGCTGGCTGCCGAGAAGCAGTCCGCGCGAGAAGGCGAGCTAGTGCAGCGAAAGGCCCACCTCGATAGCTACGAGGAAGAGCTCGCCGAGCGCGAGCGAGCACTTGGCGGGGCGCTCAAGGAGGCAAAGGATGCCGCGGCAACTGCAGAGGCCGCCAAGAGGGAACTAGAGGAGAAGGTGGCGTGGCTGGAGGCTGATATTGCGAAGAGCGGCGAGGAGATTGCCGCACTTAAGCATGAGCGCGAGAAGGATGCTGCCGCCCATGGTGAACTGCAAGGCCTTCTCGCTAAGAGGGGCAAGGAGCTCAGCGCCGCCAAGGATTCCAAAGTAGATCTGGAGCTGAAGCTGGCCACGCTGATGCAGACGCTGGAGGCCGCCAAGGAGCGGGAGAAGACCTTGGCGGAGAAGGTCAAGGCTGACGCGGCGCTGCTGGAGAGCATTGCAGTCACCCAGAACTCCTTCAGAGACACGGTGGACCACTGGACCGAGGGCCTGGTGAACACTGCCGCCGCCATCAACGAGGAGCTGGCGCAGCTGGGGATGGATGACTTTGGATATCCTTCCGACGAGAGCCTTCAACCCAGCGCCAAGCTCAGCTTATTCTTCAAGGGCGTGGTGACGGCACTCCAGCGGCTCCGGGAGAGGATCTCGAAGCAGCTGGCCGACGAGTCGCGCAAAATCTGCACCGGGGTTCTCCAGAAGGTGCTGATGAAGGTAGCCTTCCGCAATCCAGGCCTCAGCTTCACCAACGTCCTCCGATCCTTGCCGCCCGACGCCGATCTGGACGCACTCAAGGCCCTTGTCGCACCCATTGTGGACAAGGTGAGCGAGATCAAGCGAGTCGAGGGCGGGCGCGTAGATTAGGCCGCCCATTTCTTCTTTTCCCTTGTCGCTGCTAATCATGTTATAAAAACAGTCTGTTAGAGCTGCGACAAGTTATCTTTGTAATATAACTTTATTTCTGTTATCAACTGCAATGTTATTTCCTCTACTGGATTCCTCCCTTTGTATGTTTTCACCCTACGCTTCCAGGGAACTTGTCGGCGCAGGCGCCCGAGCCGCGAGCGCTGAGTGCGGAACTTCAGCAGCCTGCTGGCGGCGCTGCTTCCGACAAGAAACCTTGTCGTGACTAGATGCAGCATGCTTAAGCTATTGAGCGGACTCGAAACAAAGTAAGGGCGCAACTAGCCACGAATTGGTTCCTCCGCGCACAGGTTTTCCATACAAAGCAGGGTCGTTCGAGGAAGATAACTCAAAAATTTAAAAAAGTGATTGCTCAAACTTTGGCAACTTAGCTTTTCTGTCATTTGCTTCCCGGTAAGGCAAGTCTTCGCTTGAACGACGCCTGGCTCATACCACAATCCTCTCCTTTCCCCCGGCAAACTTGTGTGCGGGAGAACCTTCTTTTCCTTTAAAAGAAAAAGAAAGAAGAGAAAATAATAATATGGAGCTCTTCGGCTCGTTACTGCTTACCGGATGTAAGTGCTGCACAAAGTGTCAGATAATCACATGCAAGAAAGGAACTAATGCATGAAATGGACAAGCTGTGCGGAGCACATGGGTTTTTACTTATGCACGGGTTCTGCGCCCGGCTTTGTACAAAGGATTACATGCAACAGCAGCAAGACTTGTACAAAAAGTGGTTGCCGGAACGGGTTCCGGCAACCGCGCCTTATGGGAAAAACTTACGAAGATGTTCTATGTTCCAGGAGTTGCTCACTGGAATGCCATCTTCGGTCTCAAGGCGGACAGCGCCAGGCCTTGTGACTCATCTCACCCGATAAGGGCCTTCCCACTTCGGCGTCAACTTGTTGGAATTCTTTGCGGACTGAACGCGCCGAAGAACAAGGTCGCCTTGCTCGAAGCTTCTGGCTTTAACTTTGCGGCTATGATAGCAGCGCAAAGCTTGCTGGTATCGAGCAGCTCGTACAGCAGCCTGAAGACGATCTTCCTCAAGGAGCAGCGCGTCGTCTTGCCGCAGCTGTTCTTGCTCAAGCTCATCATAAGCGAGCACTCGAGGTGATCCGTATACGAGTTCCGTGGGGAGAACTGCCTCTGCTCCATAGACTAGAGCGAAAGGTGTCTGGCCAGTGGCTCGATTTGGCGTCGTTCTGATCGACCAAAGAACCACCGGCAGCTCCTCGATCCAGTTCCTTCCGCACCTGTGCAGCCTGTCGAAAGTTCTGGTCTTGA
Source organism: Triticum dicoccoides (assembly GCF_002162155.2). Taxonomy (NCBI): domain Eukaryota; kingdom Viridiplantae; phylum Streptophyta; class Magnoliopsida; order Poales; family Poaceae; genus Triticum; species Triticum dicoccoides. The sequence goes on from NC_041391.1 coordinate 23,015,920, forward strand.
GCCCACGCAGCACTTCAGCATTTGCCCTCTCTGATTGACCGTTGCTTCTCGGATGAGCAACAGAAGCGAAGCAGACCTTGGCGCCAAGGTCTTGGACGTACTGCATGAAGGTGCGGCTCGTGAATTGCGTGCCGTTGTCGGTGACGATCCTGTTAGGGATCCCGAAACGGCAAACAATCGACCTGAAGAACTTGACTACTGACTGTGCTGTCGCCTTCCTCACTGGCTGCACTACCGGCCATTTTGTGAACTTGTCGATTGCGACGTACAAGTACTCAAAGCCCCCGACAACTCGGGGGAAGGGGCCGAGGATATCGAGCCCCCAGGCCGAAAATGGCCAGGATAAAGGGATTGTCTGGAGAGCTTGAGCTGGCTGGTGTCTCTATTTGGAGTGGAACTGGCACGCTTCACACTTGGTTACTTGTGCAGTTGCATCCTGGAGGGCTGTCGGCCAAAAGAAACCTTGCCGGAAAGCTTTGCCGGCAAGTGCTCTTGCGCCTATGTGGTGGCCACATATGCCTCCATGTATCTCTGCCAACAGCTTTTGTCCATCTTCTCGGCGAATACACTTCAATTTCACACCGTTGAGTCTTCTTCTGTACAGTATGCTATCGACAAACTGGTACATACTTGACTGCCGGGCTACTCTTTCCGCTTCTTCTTGCTCTTCGGGAAGTTCTCCTGTCTGAAGGAAATGGACAATCTGCTGTGCCCATGTTGGAGCTTGTGGATCGACAACAAGGACTAAAGGCACATCTGCTGCTGCGGGAACATCTGCTTCTACGGCAAGGACTTGCGGCCCTGCCGAAGCTTGATGTTCCCCGGCAAGCTTGCCGGAGCAAAACTTGTCGGGAGCGTCTGCTTCAACGGAACAAACCATAAGGCTTGCTGGAGCAGACTGCCCCTCAGCATCTGTGGTGTTGATCTTGGGGACTTTCTTGGCGGCGGCTTCGGGGAGCTCTGCCGGAAAGTAGTCACCAGAAACCAACTTCCTCTTTTTGCTTTGTCCAGTTGATGGTGTTACGGATGGTTGAGTCAACTTAAGCACAAAGATCCCTGGTTCCACAGGTAACTTTAGTGCGGCGCACTTTGACAGGCCATCAGCAATATCATTCTGAGCTCTTGGGATATGCTCCATTTGTAAGCCGTCAAAGTGCTCCTCTAGCTTCCTCACTTCATTGACATATGCTTCCATCAACGGACTCTGGTAGTTCTTGTTCACTTGTCGGACGACAAGCTATGAGTCACCCCTGACAATGAGCTTCTTAATCCCAAGGTCTGTTGCGATTCTGAGACCGGCAAGCAATCCTTCATACTCTGCAGTATTGTTGGTTGCTTGCTCTTTGGGAAAGTGCATCTGGACTACGTACTTGAGGTGCTCTCCGGTGGGTGCGACAAGCAGCACACCTGCACCGGCACCTTGCAGCGAGAAGGCACCATCAAAGTACATCAGCCACTCTTTGCTTGTCTCTTTGACGGGGATGCTCGTTTCTGGAATTTCTTCATCTGGGGTTGGCGTCCACTCTGCTATGAACTCTGCCAATGCTTTGCTTTGGATAGTTGAGGTGCTCTCAAACTTGAGGCCAAAGCTTGACAGTTCCAGCGCCCACTCGACAATCCTGCCTGTTGCTTCTGGATTTTGCAGTATCCTCTTCAGCGCAAAGCGAGTGACGACTGTGATCTCATGTGCTTGGAAGTAATGGCGCAGCTTTCTCGAGGCCATGAGGAGGCCGAAAAGCAACTTCTGCACACCAGAGTACCTTGATCTAGCCCCCTGCAGAAGGGAACTGACAAAGTAGATTGGGCGCTGCACCATTCTCCTTGGCATCTTATCATGCTCCTGCGCAAACTCATGTTTGTCGGGACCAGAGCTTGTCGGCGAAGCCCCCTGCTTGTCGTCGGGTGGGCCTGCCGTGGTTGCCGGCTCATCATCCGCCTCCCTCTCCGCCACTAACGCTTCACTAACCACTTGATTGGTTGCCGCTATATACAGCAGCAACTTCTCTTGCGGCTTAGGTGCGACAAGTGTTGGAGTGGAGGACAGGTATCTCTTCAAGTCCTGCAGCGCAGCCTCCGCTTCCGGAGTCCATTTCATTGGACCTGCCTTTTTCAAAATTTTGAAAATGGCAGGGCGCTCTCAGCAGATCTAGAGATAAACCTGCTGAGAGCAGCTACGCAACCGGCAAGCCTTCGTACATCCTTGACGTGCTTTGGTGCTTCGATCTGCTCGATGGCTTTGATCTTGTCGGGATTGGCTTCAATTCCCCGCTGAGACACGAAGAACCCGAGAAGCTTGCCGGAAGGGACTCCAAACACGCACTTCTCGGGTTTAAGCTTGAGGTTGATCTTGCGCAGGTTTGCAAATGTCTCATCTAAATCTTGAATCAAGGTCGCTTTGTCCTTGCTCTTGACCACTATGTCGTCCATGTAAGCTTCCACATTTCTATGTATTTGTGGCTCAAAAGCATGGTGAACTACCCTTGCGAATGTTGAACCAGCATTCTTCAAACCGAAAGGCATCCGTACGAAGCAGTATGTGCCACACGGGGTGATAAATGCGGTTTTCTCTTCATCTTCTTCTGCCATGAAGATCTGATGGTATCCTGAGTATGCATCAAGAAATGAAAGCAAATCACATCCGGCTGTGGAGTCAACAATCTGGTCAATACGCGGCAAGGGAAATGGGTCTTTGGGACAAGCTTTATTAACATCAGTGAAGTCAATACAAAGTCTCCATTTCCCGTTAGCCTTGCGCACAACAACAGGATTGGCCAACCACGTGGGATGGAGCACTCCTCTGACAAGGCCTGCTGCTTCCAACTTCTTGATTTCTTCTGCGATGAATTCTTGGCGCTCAACTGCCTGCTTCCTGACTCTCTGCTTGACGGGCCGCGCATGAGGACAGACGGCAAGGTGGTGCTCAATCACTTTCCTGGGAACACCGGGGATATCAGACAGTTGCCACGCAAACACGTTGACATTCGCCCGCAGGAAAGCAACGAGCGCGCTTTCCTATTTGGGGTCAAGAGTGGCGCTGATGGTAAAGGTACCACCAGTGCCATCCTCCTTAGCGGACACCTTCTTAGTCGCAGGTGGAGCTGCCATCGCCTTCTTGCACTTGCCGGTGGAGCTCGATGGTGCGTCCTCGACGGTAGCGCAGCACTCCGAAGAGGTGCGCTTGCCGGAGTGGGCATCAGAGCTCTTGCCGGACTTGGTCTTCTTCTTCCCCCCGGGAGCTTCAGCGGCAAGTGTCCTCCGTTCTGCTGCAGCTGCTGCTTCTCGGTAGATCTTGTTGGCGCAGATAAGAGCATCCTTCTTGTCGCCAGGGACAGAGATGACACTTATTGGGCTTGGCATTTTCAGCACGTTGTACGCATAGTGAGAGGCCGCCATAAACTTGGCGAGTGCCGGATGGCCAAGGATTCCATTGTAAGGTAATGGAATATCGGCAATGTCAAATGTGACCCTCTCAGTCCTGAAGTTTAGCTCACTGCCAAATGTTACCGGCAACGTGATCTTTCCCTTTGGCTTGCTCCTTCCCGGGTTAATTCCTCGAAACGTGCCGGTCTCTTCGAGCTCGCTGTCAGGGATCTGGAGCTTCTGGAGCACCGCGGAGGAGATCAGGTTCAAGCCGGCCCCGCCGTCAACTAGCATCTTAGTGACCTTGAGGTTGCGGATTGTTGGTGAAACCAACATCGGCAAGCACCCGACCGCAGTTATGCGATCCGGGTGGTCCTCAATATCAAAGATGATAGGCGTGCTAGACCATTTCAGAGGCTTGCGTGACTCGACGGGTGGTTCTGCTGCATTAACCTCCCGCATCCACTGCTTGAGCTGGCGGTGCGAGGCATGCAGAGAAGCACCACCGTCAACGCACAGGACCTCTGTGGCTTTCTGGAACTCCTGCTCATCAGTCTCCTCATCATCCATATCCTCATCGTCACCGTCATCTTAATCCTTGTCGCGGCCGCGATGAGGTCTATCTCCTTGCCGCTGCTTGGCCTTGCCGCGGCGTCCCCCTCGGCCGGGACGTTTCTTGCCGGATCCACCAGCTCCTTCCTGGGCCTTCTCCTTGTCGCGCAGCTCGTATTCAGCTTTCTGTTGCTCAACAAGCTGCTCGACCCTCTTGCAGTTCTGAAGATCATGGCCCTTGGTGCGGTGAATCTTGCAATACTGCTTGTTGGTGCCGTCCTGCTTGTCGGCGAGCGCCACCTCCGCGGCAACCTCCTTGCCGGAGTCACCAGCTTTGGCTTCCTTGGCGCCGCCACCATTGCCGGACTGCTCAACAACTAGCACTTCTTTGCCTTTCCTCCTTCTATTGTTCTGTCGCCGGTTTTTCCTTGTCGGGGCAGCATCTTCACTGTCAGATTCTCCTGCTCCTATATTTTCTCTGGGGAGTCTCCTCCCTTCCTCAGCACGCGCGCACTTGTCGGCCAGTGCATATAACTCACTGACGTCCCTGATCTTGCACATAGCCATTTCCTCCCGCATCCTGCGGTTCCGCACGTTCTGATGGAACACGCTGATCACCGTGGCAGGGTGGACGTCTGGGATGTTGTGCTGCACACTACTGAATCTTTGGATGTACTTGCGCAAAGGTTCTCCTTCCTTCTGGGCGAGCAGATGAAGATCACTCTCCTGGCCATGAGGCTTGTGTCCGCCTGTAAAGGCGCCGACAAACTGATGGCACAGATCAGCCCAAGAGGATATGGAGTTGTTCGGCAAGTGCATGAGCCAGGATCTGACATTGGGCTTGAGCACCAGCGGGAAGTAGTTGGCAAGGATCTTGTCATCTCGTCCCCCGGCAGCTTGCACCGCAATGGTGTAGATGCTGAGGAACTCTGACGGATGCGTCTTGCCGTCGTACTTCTCCGGTACGTCTGGCTTGAAGTTCTTTTTGCTGGGCCACTGGACTTGCCGCAGCTCACGAGTGAACGCAGGACAACCTACCGTGTACGGCAGATCGCCTGGTTCCCCTGGTGCATGCATGTCAACAGAGGGCCCAACGCGCTTGTCGGATTGACGTCGCGCTTCTCTTCAGCGCTCGATGCGGGTTCGAGCGTCTTCTTGTTGTCGATCATGAAGAACTTGGCGCTGATCGCGATGAACTCGTGGATCCGACGATGGAGTGGAGTCGCTGTCGAGGTGGATCCGGCGAGTCGGCGATCTTGGCCTTCGGGGCGGTGATTGCATGGTAGTTGCACCTCCGCGCGTTTCGTCGCCACCGGCTCGCGTCCGGCGGTCCTGCCGCGGCGGCGACGCGCTCGGCCGCCGTGGAGTGTCGCCGTTGGCGTAGCCGATGAGACTCTGGATGGTGGCCCTCTATTCGTCGATCTTGTCCGACGTTGGAGGGTAATCTAGGAGAAGTTGAGCTCACGCCAAAGCTTCTACTGGGGTGGTGGGTGGCAGTGGCGGACGGCGCGAGGAGTGGGACGTGCTCGAACTTCTAACTATGTTAGAAGGAGCAGTATCCCGTCCAGGCGACCGTGCCCCACTCGTGCCAGCATGCTGGCGTGTATGCTGGTCTTGAGCGCCCCGAGATCCACCAGCTTGGCCTTGGTCTAACATGCGCATGGTGCTACGAGCGCCATGATGCTGTTGATCTTGCGCCTCTTGAGAGTGGCGCGGAACATGTACAGTCGCCGAGGTTTGTGCAGCCTTGTCCTTGGACTTGGCAGCACTGTGAGCACCCTCATCGACGGCTGTTCTTCCGCCGGCGTCCACTCCACCACCCGTTTGCTCCAACGGTGGCGGAAACGACGTGGACGGAGCAGCTGCCGCCGAGGTCTTCTTCTTCGGTGGCATGTTGATGAAGGGAATAAGGATCTAGCTCGTGTGAACGCCGGATCAGATTCACGCAATCTCGACGCCCCCTCCCTAGCGCGCCAAAGATGTCGGGGAAACTGATCCTCGAACACCTATGGGGCCGGCGGACCGGGCCCCTTTCGGTTCGGCGGGGGGCGGAGATCGCACAAAGAGCAGATCGAGGCGAGACACACGAGCAGTTTACCCAGCTTCGGAGCTCTCCGGAGAGATAACACTCCTACTGCTGCTTGTCTGGTTGTATTATCTGGTGTTCTTGCTCTCCAAAGCAAACTATCTGAGGCCTCGAACCTATCAGCCGAACCCCCCCTACGTTGCGCATGGGCCTCCTTTTATACGCTAAAGGGGTCACCGACAGGTGGCAACGCAGAGGAGGGTAAAAACATAAAAAGCGAGGTAGTTGATACAGTTGCTTGTACAGTGCACCCTACCTAACTCTGACGGTAGGGGACAAGGGCATTAAATGCTCGTCTGAGTCGCCCGAACAGTGCAGAAAAGGACCGTTAGGGGCGCCACCGTTCGCCACGATGGCGATCTTGTCAGCTTTGCATGCCACTTCGGACAGCTAGCTGCACAGCCTCCCGCCACGCACGCCCGGAGAGGCCCCCAGAGCGACACGTTGGTGGATGCGCTGGAGCGTGGACGCAGAGTGGCCGCCTGCCGCGGCAAGCGCCTTGCCGCTGTCGTTATCTTGTTGGGTCCGGAAGCTTGTCGCTCACCGGGCTTCGAGGTACCTTGGTTTGTCTTCCCGGCAAGCTCCTCTTGCCGGGGCCTTGTCGCCTTGCCGGAGCGCGTGGCGCGTCGCGGCAAGTTCATTGGAGCGTCTTGGTTGGCCTTCCCGGCAAGCTCCTCTTGCCGGGGTCTTGTCTCCTTAGCTTAAATACTTTGTTCTTGGATGGCTCCAAGGGAACCTTGGGGGATCTTGGCGATCACCCGGCAAGCCTTTGCCGCGGGGTGCTGCAACTGCCCGTGCACAAGTTCGGGGTACTAGGGTACCCCTAATCTAGTACACCGACACCCAACCGAGGAAAGATTGGGGGGGCCCGTGCAAAATCATTGGTGCTACCCAACTGAGAGGATGCAGAAGACGCTTCGAGAAAAATGTAAAAATAAACGTAGAATTGAAGCGTCGATGGCTGAGGCATTCATCACTAAGGAGGGGGCAAACTTCGTTACACCACACTACGAAACCAAAAATCGTCATTTGCATAATCCGAAGCCTCGGTACAATGCTGACGAGCCTAAAAAGGGTGGATCCAACCTCAGCCTATTCAAAGGGAATCTCGCACCAACCAGTGTTTCAAATCCAGTATCTTTGGATAACGAAGAATGGCGGACCATTTCGTTGTATATCTTCAACAACCTGGTAGAAGTGCGGTCGTACATCGAGTAAGTTCTCGGTACATTGTTTCACAACTTCTATTTCCTTTGAACTGCTCTTATTCCTGGATATTTCATACAGTCGATATGTCGCCCTATTCTCGTATGGAGCGGTGATCCAAAAGGATTCCGTCGAAGAGTATGAGCTTCTCGCAAAGCAAGGAGGCGGCTATCCCGGTTTCATCTCTTGGTTCAAACAAACAGTAAATTCTATTAGAAAATTTCATTTCATTCGCTAATTGGTGCGCAATGCAACAATCCTTTCATATTAAACTTGTAGGCTAACTCAGAGTCTATGGACGCCGAATTGAGACAAATCGCTAATGGTTTTGACTATAAGGTTTGTTCATTTGACAAATACGACATCAACCGGTATCGCTTTCGTACCTATGGCAAAGAGCTATCTATGGCCGACCGAAAGTCTACAAATTGTTGTGTATCTGCTATCGGCGAAAGATGTACCGAGTATTATGGGAGAGTTGAAGCAATTTATGAACTTCTATTCTATGGTGAAAACCCACCGAATGTCGTAGTCTTCAAATGTTATTGGTTTCAGCCGAAGGAGACTAGAAGGACTCATGAACATATAGGGCTAGTTGAAATCAACCAAAGCACCCATTTAGATGTTCCTGATGTGTATATTACGGCTCAACAGGCGACCCAAGTATTCTATCTACTGTGGGCCTGCCAAACTAATCCAAATCTGAAAGGTTGGGATGTCGTTTATGAAGTGCAGCCACGTGCTAGACTATCTCCCCCAAAGGAAGAGGATTATGAACCTCACATTAACCCAGACACATATGAAGGAGAATTCTTCCAAGAGACACGTCTTTCCAAAAAGCGTTTCGAGAACCGGTATACTTCACCCCAAAACATTGAAGTAGACAGTCACAGTGAATCCCACATCACCCCAGAGGAGGAACAAGAAGAGCCGGAACAAGAAGAGGTTACTGCTGTGGATGACCTCTCAATGCTTGACCGATTACGTAAAGGTGGCCTTCCACATGTTGATGCCACTGAACCCTATGAGCCCGTCTTTAATTATAGTGATGATGATGATTATGCATTTATTGATGATACTGATCGAGATTATTAGTAGTGTCAGGTATTCAATTTTTTTATGTTGTACTTGATGATGATACACTTAAGTGATATACATATTATTATTCATGTCGGTATTTTTTTATGTTCTACTAATTTCGTTTACTCGTTGTCATGGCAGGTGTTGAAAGATGGAAGGGGAACCGACTGAGGCCAAGGACAAACGTGCCCAAATTGAAGGTGTGCCACACCATCAAGGTAGCTCCAGCTTATATCAGTTCGGGCGGAATTGGGTATGTGGTTTGCTTGATGATTAATGCAATTCATTCATCATGCTAGCTTGAGCCCTTTAATTAGTAATTTACTTTGTTTCTCTCTTTCAGGCGTGCTATAATAGGACAGATAAGGTGCCAGAGGGGTACAACTTGTATGCCATGGCCCACACTGCCTCTTACAAGCAAGTCAAGGGGGGGGGGGGGCGAGGAGAGGGGAGGAGTTTAACCCGAGCCAGATTCCCTACAATCCAGAGCAGGTGATGATATCTAGTGGCGGGACGTCCCATGGCTCCATAGCCATTGACCCAGAGATTGCTCCTGAGACCACGTTGAGTTTAATTTGAATGGAGGTTACTTGCTAGTCTTAACGTTCGAGTGTCATAATGCTAACGAAACATTGGAAATGATCTTTGGTGCACCGTAACTCCACACAAGCATCACACGATCCTTCTCCAGCTACTGGCACGAGCCAGCCCGCTCCCGCACCTCCATGATCAAGGTAAGTTTCTCTAGTTTTTTGCTTAACAAATGCATAAAGACCTATACTTAGCTTTATTTCATACAATATGCTTACCTTAATGACCTAGAGTTAGCTTCTTTTCCTCCAAAATGACTTAATAAGCTTACTGACCTCCAAAACCAGCCATTTTACCTAAGTTAGCTCTAAAACGATCTATACTTAGCTTTGTTTCCTCCTAAATGACCTAAGTTTGTTATAATATGCTTAGTTAACTAGGTTTGCTCAATAATGACATGTACTTAGCTTACTTATGTAAAAAAAACAGCATAATTAGCTTAGTTAGCTCATAAACGATCCATTTTACCTACGTTAGCTCTAAAATGATGCATTTTACCTAAGTTAGCTCATAAACGATCCATTTCACCTAAGTTACCTCACAAACGATGGCGTGCTTCTTCTTCCAGTCTTCTTCTTCTAGTCACCTTTTCCTAACTTTCTTATTTGCCATTTTGCAGATTTCTTTCACTTCTCGGAAGCTAGCTGGCTATGATGGAGTGCTTGTTTTTTATTTCATTCTCTTCTAGTATTCTTCTAGCTTGCTACGATGGAACTTGCTATCTTGATGAAACTTTGCATTGTAATATGTATGTGCAACTTCCTAATGGTTGCAACTTATGTGTATGTGCAACTTTTGCTATGTATGAATGGATGGAACTATATATGTATGTACGATGAAACTTATGTGCTGTTAAATAGCCCTGTGAAATATATCTATATATGTCATATATATTTGCTGTGAAAATTGTTGGATTAAAAAAACAGAAAAAAAGAGACAATATGCATGCTCTTAGCCGTCTACCACCGACGGCAAAGGGCTCTTTGCCATCAGCAGGAATGGCAAAGAGGCCACGTGGCAGGCAACTGTTCTTCCTGGGAGGCTGACCAATTTGGTTAGTTTTCCTACAGTGGCAGATGGCAAAGAGAAAAAAAACTTTGCCTACAACGGCGGACGACAAAGGCCTGCTGTGTAGTGACGCCGGCTGATATCATTCGGCGGACGGCAAAGGCCTTCCGAAGTTTGCCGTCAGCGGGGGACGGCAAAGGCCTGCCGTTAACCACCTAACAGAGTAACAATGCATTTATTGCCATCTGCATTCTTTGCCGTCCGCTGCTGATGGCAAAGGCCCCTTTGCCGTCAGCCGCCCGAAGCAGACGGTAACGTAGCTCTTAGCCCTCCCCTACTTTGCCGTCACCTTTTGTCGTCCGCGGCGGACGGCAAAGGCCTTCGCCGTCCGCCATCCATGCCCTTGCCGTCCGCCGTGGCAGATGGCAAAGTAGCTGATTCCTGTAGTGTTATACTCAAGTAACAATCAATTCACAATGTCAAGTATGGTTCAGAAACTTCATTGGGAACTAACAAACTATAATCTCAGTCATTGAAGCAATTGCAATTTATCATAACATCAGAAAGAGTCAAGAATAGAGCTTTTTAGCAAGTCCACACACTCAACTAACATGTAGTCTTCTACAATTGCTAACACTCACGCAATACTTGTGGTTATGGAGTTTCAACCGGACACTGAGAAAGATAGGGGCTTATTGTGTTGCCTCCCAACGTATTCACCTTTAGGTGATGTCAACAATAATAGCCCATGCTAACTTACATCCAATTGGATATATATATATATATATATATATATATATATATATATATATATATATATATATATATATATATCATGATCTATCAAACACGAAGAGCTTGCCAAAGGATAAAATGAAAAAGGGAAAGGTGAGGATCACCTTGACTCAAGCAAAAAGTAAAAACATAAAGTAAAAGATAGGCCCTTCGCAGAGGGAAGCAGAGGTTGTCATGTGCGTTTAGGGTTGGATGCACAAAATCTTAATGCAAAAGAACGTCACTTTATATTGCCCCTTGTATGTGGACCTTTATTATGCAGTCCGTCGCTTTCATTGCTTCCACAACAAGATCGTATAAAGCTTATTTTCTATGCACTAATAAGTCATACATATTTAGATAGCAATTTTTATTGCCTGCAACATGACAACTTACTTGAAGGATCTTATTGAATCCATAGGTAGGTATGGTGGACTCTCATGGCAAAACTGGGTTTAAGGATATTTGGAAGCACAAGTAGTATCTCTACCTGGTGCAAGGAATTTGGCTAGCATGAGGGGGAAAGGCAAGCTCAACATGTTTGGAAGGTCAATGACAATATACTTTAACTGAGATGTGAGAAAACATAAACCATTACGTTGTCTTCCTTGTCCATCGTCAACTCTTTTAGCATGTCATACTTAATGAGTGCTCCTAGTCATAAAGGATATCAAAGATAATATATTTGTATGTGAACCTCTCTTTCCTTATTACTTCCTATTAATTGCAACGATGACCAAAACTAAGTTTATCAACTCTCAACAACTTTTATGCCTCATACTTTCTATGTGTGAAGTCATCACTAACCATAAGATCAATATAAACTCTTTTCTTCTCTACTTCCTCAAGATCATAGCAAGATAGCAAAGCCCTTGACTCAACACTAATCTTTATTATAGATAGCTTACGGACTCGATTACATAAAGATATCACAAAGCAAAACTCAAAACTACTTGATATCAAAACTTCAATCTACTAGATCAAAATACTACTAAAAGGGTCGAACTAAATAAAACGGTAAAGATAGGAGTGTGATGGTGATACGATATCGGGGCACCTCCTCCAAGCTTGACAGTTGACAGGGGGAGTGCCCATACCCATGTAATTATGTCCTCGGAGGTGGTGAAGCAGGAGTTGTTGATGATGTAGGCTTGTCGTCCATCTTCCAAGGCATAGGCTCACCATCGTAGAAGGATGATCGAGTCTCCGGGATCCTTAAATCTGCAGCCAAACTCATCCTCTTGAATCTATATTCATACTCACAGTTCTGGTTTTGCAGGTCATAGATCTGGGCTTGGAGGTGCTCAATTTTCTCTTGAAGCTTGAAGATGGTCTCCCCAATGACTTTGGAATCTAGCTTGTGGTTGTTGGTGAACTCCGTGATCATCATCTGGTTGGCGTTGAGTCCAGGCTCCACCATCCCTTGGCACTTGAAACCTTGCTGCTCCAGGTCTTCGAGCTTTGTCTCCAAGCTTCCGGTACGCCTTGGTCCCTCCACATCGCGGATGTGCAGCACCCCCTCACGCATCTCAATGGTTTGAGGGTGTTGCAGCACCTCCGCGAGATAGGGGTTGATAACTGAGGGAGTCCCGGATTAGGGGGTGTCCGGATGGCCGGACTATGACCTTTGGCCGGACTCCTCGACTATGAAGATACAAGATTGAAGACTTTGTCCCGTGTCCGGATGGGACTTTCCTTGGCGTGGAAGGCAAGCTTGGCGATACGAATATGTAGATCTCCTCCCATTGTAACCGAGTCTGTGTAACCCTATCCCTCTCCGGTGTCTATATAAACCGGAGGGTTTTAGTCCATAGGACGAACAACAATCATACCATAGGCTAGCTTCTAGGGTTTAGCCTCTCTGATCTCGTGGTAGATCTAATCTTGTACTACGCATATCATGAATATTAATCAAGCAGGAGTCGGGTTTTACCTCCATCGAGAGGGCCCGAACCTGGGTAAAAACATCGTGTCCCTTGTCTCGTGTTACCATCCGCCTAGACGCACAGTTCGGGACCCCCTACCCGAGATCTGCCGGTTTTGACACCAACATTGGTGCTTTAATTGAGAGTTCCTCTGTGTCGTCACCTTTAGGCCCGATGGCTCCTTCGATCATCAACAACGATGCGGTCCAGGGTGAGACTTTTCTCCCTGGATAGATCTTCGTATTCGGCGGCTTTGCACTGCGGGCCAATTCGCTTGGCCATCTGGAGCAGATCGAAAGCTACGCCCCTGGCCATCAGGTCAGGTTTGGAAGTTTGAACTACACGGCTGACATCTACGGAGACTTGATCTTCGACGGATTCGAGCCACAGCCGAGCGCGCCGCACTGCCACGATGGGCATGATCTAGCTCTGCCACCGGACAGTGCCCAGAAGGCCGCTCAGGTGTCCGCTCCGACCCTTCGTTCGGAGCCGACTGTGCCGATCGAGGACGGGTGCCTGGACACCGCCTCGGGGGCTGCAATCTCTACGGTGATCGAGCCGAACACCAGTCTTGTCCTTCGCGAAGCTCGCGACTCTGAGGTGCCGGACACCTTTCCGGATTCCGAGCCTTCCGCACCCCTGCCGATCGAACCTGATTGGGCGCCGATCATGGAGTTCGCCGCCGCGGACATATTTCAGCACTCGCCCTTTGGCGACATTCTGAATTCACTACAGTCTCTCTCTTTATCAGGAGAGCCCTAGCCGGACTATGGTAAGCAAGGTTGGGATGCGGACGACGAAGGAATTCGAAGCCCACCCGCCACCCAATTCGTAGCCACTGTCGATGATTTAACCGACATGCTCGACTTCGACTCCGAAGACAGCGATGGTATGGACGCCGATGAAGGAGACGTCCAAGAACCAGCGCCTATAGGGCACTCGAAAGCCACCTCATCATATGACATATACATGGTGGACACCCCAAAAGAAGGGAATGGCGATGGAACAACGGAGGATGACCCCTCCAAGAAACAGCCTAAGCGCTAACATCAGCGGCGCCGCTCTAAATCCCGCCAAAGAAAAAACGGTGATTCCAGCAAGGGAGATAATAACACCCCGGACAGTGCCGAAGACAAACCCCTCCAGCAGGATTTAGCACAGGAGGATGGAGAAGCCAGCCCTCACGAGAGAGCGGCAGACAGAGAGGTCGAGGATGATAATTACATGCCTCCCTCCGAAGATGAGGCAAGCCTCGATGATGACGAATTTGTCGTGCCTGAGGATCCCATCGAACAAGAGCGTTTCAAACGCAGGCTTATGGCCACGGCAAGCAGCCTCAAGAAAAAACAGCAGCAGCTTAGAGCTGACCAAGACTTGCTAGCCGACAGATGGACTGAAGTCCTTGCGGCCGAAGAGTACGAACTCGAACGCCCCTCCAAGAGCTATCCAAAGCGCAGGCTGCTACCCCGCTTAGAGGAGGAAGCAACTAAACCTACATCACCAACACATGACGCAGCCGACCGGCCACCCCGTGGCCGCGACAGAGAGGCCTCGCAGCCATCAATTCAAGCCGCACCCCGGCGCCGCTCAAAAAGTACCAAGGCACGGGGAAATGCGCCAGACTTGTGATACATATTGGAGGACAAGGCAAGGAAAACAAGATTGATCTATGGATCGCATGGGTGCCCCACGACACGTGATGATAACCGTCACGCCGGATAGGGAAAATACGGCCAGGCCGAACATGGCAGGCAAAGCGCATATGAGCTACGTCGTGATACAGCCCAGTACAGAGGCGCCGCACACCCACTATGCTTCACATATGAGGTAATGGATCATCAAATCCCGGAGGGTTTTAAACCTGTAAACATCGAATCATACGATGGCACAACAAATCCTGTGGTATGGATCGAGGATTATCTCCTTCATATCCACATGGCCCGCGGTGATGATCTACACGCTATCAAATACCTCCCACTCAAGCTTAAAGGACGAGCTCGACATTGGCTTAACAGCTTGCCAGCAGAGTCAATTGGTTGCTGGGAGGACCTGGAATCCGCATTCCTCAACAATTTCCAGGGCACCTATGTGCGACCACCAGACGCCGATGACCTAAGTCACATAATTCAGCAGCCAGAGGAATCGGACAGACAGTTCTGGACACGGTTCTTAATGAAGAAAAATCAAATAGTCGACTATCCGGACGCAGAGGCCCTTGCAGCCTTCAAACATAACATCCGTGACGAATGGCTTGCCCGGCACCTAGGACAGGAAAAGCCAAAATCCATGGCAGCCCTCACAACACTCATGACCCGCTTTTGCGCGGGAGAAGACAGCTGGCTAGCTCATAGTAATAACATGACCAAGAGCCCTGTAATTCGGATACTAAGGACAGCAATGGCAGGTCGTGTCGCAACAAGCACAAGCGCCGCATTAACGGCGACAATACTGAGGATACGACAGTTAATGCCGGATTCAGAGGCTCTAAACCCGATCAGCGGAAAAAGCCATTCAAAAGAAATACTCTGGGCCCGTCCAGTTTGGACCTAATACTCGACCGCTCGTGCCAGATACACGGCACCCCCGAACAACCAGCCAATCACACCAACAGGGATTGTTGGGTGTTCAAGCAGGCAGGCAAGTTAAGTGCCAAAAACAGAGACAAGGGGCTACATAGTGACGACGAGGAGGAGCCCCGGCCGCCGAACAACAGAGGACAAAAGGGTTTTCCCCCAAAAGTGCGGACGGTAAACATGATATACACAACCCACATCCCCAAAAGGGAGCGGAAGCGTGCACTTAGGGACGTATATGCGTTGGAGCCAGTCGCCCCAAAGTTCAACCCATGGTCCTCCTGCCCGATCACTTTCGATCGAAGGGACCACCCCACTAGCATTCGTCACGGCGGATTTGCCGCATTGGTCTAGACCCAATCATTGACGGATTTCTCCTCACTAGAGTCCTCATGGATGGCGGCAGCAGCCTGAACCTGCTATATCAGGATACAATGCGAAAAATGGCATAGATCCCTCAAGGATTAAACCCACAAAAACGACCTTTAAAGGCTCATACCAGGTGTAGAGGCCATCTGTACAGGCTCAGTTACACTCGAAGTGGTCTTCGGATCCCCGGATAATTTCCAAAGTGAGAAGTTAATCTTCGACATAGTCCCGTTCCGCAGTGGCTGTCACGCCCTGCTCGGGCGAACCGCATTTGCAAAGTTCAATGCGGTGCCGCACTATGCATACCTCAAGATCAAGATGCCAGGCCCTCGAGGAGTCATTACGGTCAATGGAAACACCGAACGCTCTCTCCGAACAGAAGAGCACACGGCGGCAATCGCGGCGGAAGTACAAAGTAGCCTCTTGAGGCAATTCTCCAGTCCAGCTGTTAAACGTCCGGACACCATCAAGCGCGCCTGAAGTAACCTACAACAAGACCGTCTGGCACGTTCCGAGCAAGCATAGCAGTGCGGCCCCAACCCCAGCCCTCGCGAGATTGCGAAACCAGTACCACGCGTACATCATTACGCTCTGGAAATACCATGGGCACAAGGGGAGGGGCACAACCACGGCACGCCCAGAACGCGGCTCAACCGCACTAGGGGCTCCCGATTTTGTCATTACTCTTTTCTTACTTTCAGGACTTCACTCTCAGGAAGGCCTGTCCGGCAGTACAATCGCTGAACACACGATGCAACAGCCAGGGAGACAGCAAGCCACATCGAATGTCCAGGTGGTCTCTATAACGAGCTAAATACCTGTCTTACTTAAAGTCTCGCAGCTTGCCCCTGGAGGGGGACATGTCAAATAATCCCATCTCTTGCTTATCACACTAATTGTATCGTTCTGCTTTCATAGAATCCCTTTAATAAACAATACATAGCTCTTGTCTATTATTGCATTCATTTTTTTAATTTTTTTATGTAAATATGTTCAGTTATGACATTATGCAACTGTACACTTTGGTACGGCCAATACACCAGGGGCTTAAGTACCCCAGAATATGGTGTGAGAAGACCGAACACTCTCACGAGTGCGGCACCCCGAACTTATAGCATTATATGCATCGGGTCCGAATCATGTCTTGGGTCAATAGTTGGGTTTGCCCGGCTCCCATGTTTTGGTACCTTACGTTCCGCTATATCGGCTAAGGTAGTGCTGGGAGAACTACTGCGATTGTGCCCCAGTTGAGCTGGGTTAACACCTCAGTAGAGAAAGCTAAAACTGACTGTCATGATAGGGCGAGAGCCGGTCGCTGTTCGAGAGGTTTTTCGAGTCCCTAAAGACTTATGCCGCTTAGAGCAAGGAGCAGGCTTTGTCCGGCCTAGGCATGGATAGCGCCCCGAACTCGTTCTTCCGAACACTAGGGGCTTCGCCGAAATTTAAAATTATAGAATTCTATGGCTAAGTGAGAGTGATAAAGCATTATAAGTCCGATTGCCTTCTTCGTTGTGCTGAGCGCCTCCCTCGAAGGACCCAAGAATGGAAACAAGAGCGCTCATGTTTATCCCGAACACCCCAGCACTTGTGGCATGGGGGTAGAAGCCGACGACTTGCATCTCTCAGATTTAATAAACGGCCGCACAGAAGGTAATATTTTAAATTAAAAAAGCGTTGCTTAGCGCATATGAACCAGTTTTCAGCGCACAGGATAACACGAGCGAGTTTATTCAAAAATTACATCCTTGGAACACTCATTCGCCACAAGGCAAACACCCTTCAGGACACGCTCATAATACAACTCGGGCTTGCGATGCTCCTTCCCCTTCGGTGGCCCATCCTTCACCAGCTTCTCAGCATCCAGCTTGCCCCAGTGCACTTTAGCACGGGCAAGGGCCCTGCGGGCGCCTTTGATGCATACGGAGCGCTTGATGACTTCAAGCCATCGACAGGCACCCACCAGCCGCCTCACCAGCCCAAAGTAGCTCCCAGGCATGGCCTCCCCAGGCCACAGCCAGCCTATAAGGCCCTTCATAGCCTGTTCAGCTACCTTATGGGTGGACCAGTTCTTGGGCAAGCATCCCACTTATGATTAACCCCTATTGCAAGCATCCGGAACTACTAAAGAAGTATTAAGTTAAACCTAACCACATCATCAAACATATGGATCCAAATCAGCCCCTAACGAAGCAACGCATAAACTAGGGTTTAAGCTTCTGTCACTCTAGCAACCCATCATCTACTTATTACTTCCCTATGCCTTCCTCTAGGCCCAAATAATGGTGAAGTGTCATGTAGTCGACGTTCACATAACTTCACTAGAGGAAAAGATAACATACATCTCATCAAAATATCGCACGAATACCAAATTCACATGACTACTAATAGCAAGACTTCACCCATGTCCTTAGGAACAAACGTAACTACTCACAAAGCATATTCATGTTCATAATCATAGGAGTAATAATATGCATTAAGGATCTGAACATATGATCTTCCACCAAGTAAACCAGTTAGCATCAACTACAAGGAGTAATCAACACTACTAGCAACCCACAGGTACTAATTTGTGGTTTAGATACAAGATTGGATACAAGAGATGAACTATGGTTTTGAGAGGAGATGGTGCTGGTGAAGATGTTGATGGAGATTGACCACCTCCCGATGAGAGGATCGTTGGTGATGACGATGGTGATGATTTCCCCCTCCTGTAGGGAAGTGTCCCCGGCATAACAGCTCCGCCGGAGCCCTAGATTGGTTCCACCAAGGTTCCGCCTCGTGGCGGAGGAGTTTCGTCCCGTAAGCTTGCTCACGACTTTTCCAGGGTAAAAGCCTTCATATAGCAGAAGATGGACACCGGGTGGGGGGCACCAGGGGGCCCAGGAGACAGGGGGGCGCGCCTAGTAGGGGTGGGCGTGCCCCCACCCTCCTGGCCAGGGTGTGGGCCCCCTGAGGTGTTTCTTCCGCTCAATAATTCTTATTAATTCTAAAAATAAGTTTCGTGGAGTTTCAGGATTTTTGGAGCAGTGCAGAATAGGTTTCCAATGTTTGCTCCTTTTCCAGCCAGAATTCCAGCTACCGGCATTCCCCCTCTTCATGGTAAACCTTGTAAAATAAGAGAGAATAGCCATAAGCAATGAGATATAATGCGTAATAACAGCCCATAATGCAATAAATATTGATATAAAAGCATGATGCAAAATGGACGTATCAGGTAGCCTATGCGGGATTTCGGCGGTGAGATACCTGGCCTCCCTAAGCTTCTTGATGTCCTCCTCTGTGACAGACGAGGCCATCCACCGGCCTTGGAGGTTGGATACGGACATGGTTGAAGGCCCGAAGCGCTTAGCTTAAGCCTTGGGTGTTGGAACTCGATGTGGTGGAAGGGAAGGATCGAGCGTGGGAAGAAAAGGACAGGCCTTGGCCCCCTTATAAAGAGGACGAATATCAAGCGTCCCCAGTGTGGCCGTTTGGAACTTGCCTAAAATCGAGGAGTCATACTAACAAGCACGGTTGGGTTACCCACACCTGTATTGATGAGAATCCCGTGATAAGGGGAACACGATCTCTACTTCGACAAGACGTGCCAATAAAACCGCCTCGCAACACGTGTAGTGGCAGGCTGGAAAAACGGTTCATAATGACCGGGCCGTGGCATGATGTCATGCTATGAAAAGTTGTGAGTAGATTAGATTTGTGGAATATTGTGCTATCTACGGTGGTATGTGGAAATTATTTTGCAGAGCCGGACACGATCCTCGTGTTCAAAATCTTTTATGGAGTATTCGGAGAAGGAACCCGCCTTGCAATGCCGAAAACAATTTGCGCGCCGGACACATCGTCATTGAAGCCTGGTTCAGGGGCTACTAAAGGAGTCCTGGATTAGGGGGTCCTCGAACAGCCGGACTATATACTTTGGCCGGACTGTTGGACTATGAAGATACAAGATTGAAGACTTCGTCCCGTGTCCGGGTGGGACTCTCCTTTGAGTGGAAGGCAAGCTTGGCAATTCGGATGTGTAGATCTCCTTCTCTATAACCGACTCTGGGTAACCCTAGCCCCCTCCTGTGTCTATATAATCCGGAGGGTTTAGTCCATAGGACAATATACAATCATAATCATAGGCTAGCTTCTAGGGTTTAGCCTCTACGATCTCGTGGTAGATCAACTCTTGTAATATTCATATCATCAAGATCAATCAAGCAGGAAGTAGGGTATTACCTCCATCGAGAGGGCCTGAACCTGGGTAAACATTGTGTCCCCCGCCTCCTGTTACCATTACCCTTAGACGCACAGTTCGGGACCCCCTACCCGAGATCCGCCGGTTTTGACACCGACACACACCTCCAACTTCGGCGCGTATCGACACTAAAACAAGTTCGTCTGCACCACCAAACCTACTCCTCATGGGAACGAGTAGATACTATGTCTTCAAACCTTTTTGGTCCTTACTGACAAAAGGGGAAGAAGCATATGTTGATAGTCTTCAAGCGGGTCCATATGGGTGGTTGCTATACTTTTGCCAAGTGTTTACAACTATCACTTTTGATACATTTGGTTGTTTGAGTTGTAACACTTAAACTTCATGGTCGTCTGCTACTTTTTCTATTATTCTGTGATGCTATGATAAATTCCGCATGTGCGATGATAAATCCCGCATGAAGTCATTCTGTAGACGTCCATTT
Organism: Triticum dicoccoides; assembly: GCF_002162155.2. NCBI lineage: Eukaryota > Viridiplantae > Streptophyta > Magnoliopsida > Poales > Poaceae > Triticum > Triticum dicoccoides. The sequence continues at coordinate 23,036,129 of NC_041391.1, forward strand.
TTCATTATGCATGTCATTATTCTTGTTATATCTGTTCATGCATGATGTATTGTCTTCATAAGGTGAAGAGGATCTCCACAAGCACAACCTGCCATGTGCATTTTCATTCCAACGCAAAACATTTATCTGCACATTTTCAGGTGGAGCCTTTTTGCCACCTATGAAGACAATATCTTAATCCTTTACAATTTCACATACTTTTATCCCCATTGAAAACTTCAACCAGTTTGTCATCAATCACCAAAAAGGGGGAGATTGTAAGTGCATCTAGTGCCACCCCAAGTTGGTTTTGGAGTATTAATGACAAACCTGGTTGATGGACTAATGTGTTTGTGAGAATTGCAGGATAACACAGGTAGTAGTCCCTCATTGATTCGGTTTACCTATCGGAGATGACCTCTAAAAATGTGTGAAGACATTGAAGGCAATGGTGGTCTATGAAGCTATTCACGTCGAACACTATGACATGAGAAGACATCGCATGAAGACTATGGAGCGCGAAGACTTAGTTGTTTTGTTGTTTCCTTTTCTTCTTTGTTGAGTCACAGGAACCACCGCATTGTTAAGTGGGTTGCAAGTGAACAAAGTCAGAGTGACTGAAGTGATGCTCAACCAAATCCTATGTCTTCGAGCGAAGACAATGAGAGAAAATCTTATCCAGAGACGGATGAGTAAGCTATACTTGTAGCCCAAGTCAAGCTACCGCGTGTGTTTGAAATTTGACCGTTGGGACATGTGTAAGTTCCTTAGTGACCCAGGGTCATTTTGGACTAATCAGGTCGGGTTGCCCAGTGGCTACAAATAGCCCACCCCCTACACCATAAATTGGGGGCTGCTCAGAGTTAGTGCACGACTTTTGTCGTTTGAGAGCAACCCACCTCTGAAGCATTTGAGAGAGAATCCTTGCGAGGACAAAGCCCAAACCACCCAGAGCCCAAAGAGTGGTTGGCATCACTGAAGTCTTTCTGTCTGCGTGATCTGAACACTTGGTACACTTGAGGACTGTGAATCCTCCAGCCGGTTAGGCGTCGCATTCAGAGCATCCAAGAGTCATTGTGGATTGCCGGTGAACAAAGTTTGTGAAGGTTTGGAAGTCTACCTTGAAGACTTACCAAAGTGATTGGGTGGGGACTAAGTGTCCTTAGCTCAAGGGGAATAAGGTGAAGATGTGGTCTTCTGAATTTAATCTCACCCTCCCTAACCAGACGTACAGTTGACACAACAACTGGAACTGGTCGAACAGTCACTGTCCTCTCCAATCTAGTGGTTCTATCTCTCACTTCTCTTTACTTACAGTTTCTCTTCGTGAAGTCATTGCCTGCTGATACGTCTCCGTCGTATCTATAATTTTTGATTGTTCTATGCCAATATTATTCCACTTTCATATACTTTTGGCAACTTTTTATACTATTTTTTGGACAAACATATTGATCCAGTACCTAGTGCGAGTTCCTGTTTGTTGCATGTTTTATGTTTCACAGAAATCCAATATCAAATGGAGTCTAGACGGGATAAAAACGGACGGAGAATTATTTTGGAATATTTGTGATTTTTGGGAGCAAGAATCAACGCGAGACGGTGCCCGAGGGGGCTACGAGACAGGGGGGCACGCCCCAGGGAGGTAGGCGTGCCGTGGACTCTCCTGGGCACCCTGTAAGGCGGTTGACGCTCTTATTTTCCCGCAAGAAAGCTAATTTTACGAGAAAGATCTGGGCGAAAGATTCACCCCAATCGGAGTTACGGATCTCCGGATATAAAAGAAACGGTGAGAGGGCAGAATAAGGGAACGCAGAAACAGAGAGAGACAGAGAGATAGATCCAATCTCGGAGGTGCTATCGCCTCTCCCATGCCATGGGAACCAAGGAACAGAGGGGAAACTCTTCTCCCATCTAGGGAGGAGGTCAAGGAAGAATAAGAAGAAGGGGGGCTCTGTCCCCCTTGCTTCAGTTGGCGCCGGAGCGCTGCCGGGGGCCATCATCATCACCGCGATCTTCACCAACACCTCTGCCATCTTCACCAATATTTCCATCACCTTCCCCCATCTATATTCAGCGGTCCACTCTCCTGCAACCCGCTGTACCCTCTACTTGAACATGGTGCTTTATGCTTCATATTATTATCTAATGATGTGTTGCCATCCTATGATGTCTGAGTAGATTTTCGTTGTCCTACCGGTGATTGATGAATTGCTATGATTGGTTTGAATTGCATGTTTTATTATTGGTGCTATCCTATTGTGCCCTCCGTGTCGCCCAAGCATGAGGGATTCACGCTGTAGGGTTTGCAATATGTTTATGATTTGCTTATGGTGGGTGGCGTGAGTGACAGAAGCACATACCCGAGTAAGTAGGTTGTTTGTGTATGGGATAAAGGGGACTAGATACTTTAATGCTATGGTTGGGTTTTACCTTAATGATCTTCAGTAGTTGCGCATGCTTGCTAGAGTTCCAATCATAAGTGCATATGATCCAAGAATACAAAGTATGTTAGCTTATGCCTCTCCCTCAGATAGAATTGCAATAGGGATTATCGGTCTAGTAAAGTAGTCAATTGTTTAGGGACAATTTCACAACTCCTACCACCACTTTTCCACACTCGCTATATTTACTTCATTGCTTCTTTATCTAAAAGCCCCTAGTTTATATTTATGTGCTCTTTATTATCTTGCAAATCTATCCAACAACACCTAAGTACTTCTAGTTTCATACTTGTTCTAGGTAAAGCGAACACTAAGCGTGCGTAGAGTCGTATCAGTGGCAGATAGGACTTGAGAGAATATTTGTTCTACCTTTAGCTCCTCATTGGGTTCGACACTCTTACTCATAGAAAGAGGCTACATTGATCCCGTATACTTGCGGGTTATCAAGACCGTTTTCTGGCGCCGTAGCCGGGGAGTCATAGCGTGGGGTGAATATTCTCGTGTGTGCTTGTTTGCTTTATCACTAAGTAATTTTTATTTGTTGTTCTTAGTTGTTTTCTATCTTTAATTATGGGTAGGAGATGCAAAATACCCAAAAAATTAGTTGTACCTAATGAACCAATGGTTGAAGAACCACTCAAAATCTATCACACTCCTGAAGCTTTTTTACTTGAATCATCTTCGATCCCTTTGTGCTCATGATGAAACCCCCACTAGCTTAGTTGAGGGAAAATCTTTAGATGAGCATGCTAGTTATGTGCGACACTGTCTATCTGAAAAAGGGAAACTTTTACTGGATCAAATTCATCGTTTGCAATGCTATGCTTGGAATTTATGTGAAATATATGATGTTACTTGTTGTTCTGAAAACCCTAAGAAACACCTTCCCTACCAATGTGAGTTTATTGATAATGGGATCGTATCTTCATATGCTAAGGGTGTTTATAATTACTATGATGTTCAAAAAATTGAAGAACTTGTTGCTTTTAAGGGTGCTTATGAAATTGCTTCTTTGATTGAAAAGTATGATGCCACTCTTTACAGATCTGAAAATTTTGCCATACTTGAATATTGTTATGATAATTATGCTTCTAATGCCTATGTTAAACTATATATTGAGGAATTCTCCGATGTCCAAGAAGAGACTAATATTTTGCAGGAAGCTATGGAAGAAGAAATTGATGAAACTGTGAGCTCACTAGATGAAAAAGATGACGAGGAGAGCGAAGAACAAAAGGAGGAAGAACGGAGTAGCTACCCGTGCCCACCTTCTAATGAGAGTAACTCTTCAACTCATATGTTGTTTAATTCCCCTTCGTGCTTACCGAAGAATGATTGCTATGATCCTGTTGATTCTCTTGAAATATCCCTTTTTGATGCTGCTTGTGGCCAAGATGCCAATATGAATTGTGCTTATGGAGATGAACTAGCTATAGTTCCTTATGTTAAACATGAAATTGTTGGTATTGCACCCATGCATGATAGTCCTATTATCCTTTTGAATTCTCCAAACTCCACAATATCGGAGAAGTTTGTGCTTATTAAGGATTATATTGATGGTTGCCTTTTACCATTGCACATGATAATTTTGATGAATGTAATATGCATGTGCTTGTTGCTCCTACTTGAAATTATTATGAGAGAGGAACTATATCTCCACCTCTCTATGTTTCCAATATGATAAAATTGCAAGAAATTGTTTATACTATGCATTGTCCTTTACTTAGTGTGCATGAATTGTTCTTTTATGACATGACGATGCATAGGAAGAGAGTTAGACTTCGTTGTTGCATGATATATTTTACTTTGTGCTCACTACTAAATTACAAATCATTGTTAATTAAAATTGGCTTTGATATACCTTGGGATCCGGGTGGATCCATTACTTGAACATTGTATGCCTAGCTTAATGGCTTTAAAGAAAGCGCTAGCAGGGAGACAACCCGGAAGTTTTAGAGAGTTATTTATTTCTGTTGAGTGCTTTTATATAGTTTAAAAACAAAAAAAATAAAGAGGGAACCTAAAACTTTTCAAAAGGGAAAGTGAAAGTGAGAAAGACAAGCATTGTTGAAGTGGGAGCTAGCCTTGAACTTTGTTCATGCTCATGGAAACTTTGTGAATCTTGATTACAGAAACTTTTCATCAAAAATAATTATCCCCTTGTACAATTCCATTGTATTAAAAAAATAATGTGTCGTCAAAGTGATCCTCTAGTTTCCTCACTTTATCCATGTAAGCTTCCATCAACGGGCTTTGATAATCTTTGTTGATCTGCCTGACAACGAGCTACGAATCACCCCTCACGATAAGCTTTTTGACTCTGACGTCCACCACGATCCTGAGACCGGCGAGCAAGCCCTCGTACTCGACAGTGTTGTTAGTTGACATCTCCCGGGGAAAGTGCATTTGGATGACATACTTGAGGTGCTCTCCGGTGGGTGCGACAAGCAGCACACTAGCACCGGCGCCTTGCAGCGAAAAAGCCCCATCAAAGTACATGATCCAGTTGCGGCTTGTTTCCTTGCCGGGGAGAGTGGTCTCATGTACCTCTTCGTCAGGCGTTGAGGTCCATTCTGCAACAAACTCTGCCAAGACTCTGCTCTGAATCGTCGAGGTGCTTTCGAACTTTAAACCAAAACTCGACAGCTCCAGGGCCCATTCCACGATCCTCCCCGTTGCATCTGGGTTATGCAATATCCGTTGCAGCGGGAGGCGGGTGACCACGATGATCTCGTGCACTTGGAAGTAATGATGCAGCTTCCTCGAGGCCATAAGGAGGCCGAAGAGCAATTTTTGCACACCTGAGTACCTCGACCTAGCCCCCTACAAGAGGGAGCTGACAAAGTAAACTGGGTGCTGCACCATTTTCTTCTTCTGCGCCACTTCATCTAGTCGCGCGGGCCCTATCGCACCAGCATCAGCCTTCGCCGGGGACTCAATCTTGCCGGGACCGAGCCCTGCTGGGGAGTGTTTCGGCTCACAATGACTCTGCCGCTACCGCTGCCTCTTCGTCGACCTCTCTCTGCGCCACCAGTGGGGCGCTAACCACCTGATTCGTTGCCGCTAGGTACAGCTCCAATGGTTCTTGTGGTTTGGGCGCAACCAACACTATGGTAGAGGAGAGGTACTTCTTCAAATCCTGCAGCGTTGCCTCGGCCTCCGGGGTCCACTCTATTGGGCCCGTCTTCTTCAAGCTCTTGAAAAAGGGAAGGCCACGCTCCACGGACTTGGAGATGAATCTGCTCATGGTGGCAACGCAGCCAGTGAACCGACACACGTCCTTGATCCGTTTAGGTGCCTCAATCTGCTCAATTGCCTTGGTCTTATCTGGGTCTGCCTCAATCTCGCGCTGCGACACAAAGAACCCGAGAAGCTTGTCGGACGGGACACCGAAGACACACTTCTCAGGGTTCAACTTGAGGTTGATCTTGCACAAGTGTTGCTTTGTCCTTGGTTTTGACCACTATGTCATCCGTATAAGCTTCCATATTTCTATGTAGCTGGGGCTCAAAACCAATTTGGACTGCTCTTGCAAAGGTTGAGCCAGCACTCTTCAACCCTAAAGGCATCCGTAAAAAGCAATGCGTACCACATGGGGTGATGAACGTTGTCTTCTCCTCATCTTCTTTTGTCATGAAGATCTGGTGGTACCCTGAGTAGGCGTCGAGGAATGATAACAGGTCACACCCGGCCATGGAGTCAACAGTCTGGTCGATGCGCGGTAACGGGAAGGGATCCTTTCGACAAGCTTTATTGATGTCTGTGTAGTCAATACACAGTCTCCACTTCCCGTTTGCCTTGCGCACCACTACCGGGTTGGCCAACCATATCGGATGGAGCACCCCCCTTACCAAGCCTGCGGCCTCTGGATTTCTGATATCCTCCGTGATGAACTCCTGCCTCTCCAGAGCTTGCTTCCTGACCTTCTGCTTGACGGGCCGTGCATGGGGACAAACAGCAAGATGGTGCTCAATCACTTCCATGGGAACGCTGGGGATGTCGGAGGCTTGCCATGCAAACACATCGACATTCGCCCGCAGGAAAGTGACGAGCTCGCTTTCCTATTTGCTGTCGAGGGTGGAGCTTATGGTAAAAGCTCCCCCCGTGCCGTCCTCCTTGACGGGCACCTTCTTGGTCTCTGGTGGTGCAGCTCTGGACTTCTTGCTCTTGCCGGTGGAGCTCCCTGGCACGTCCTCAACAGGAGCACAACACCCCGAAGAGGTGCACTTGCCGGAGTGGGTGCAAGGGGTCTCGCCAGTCTTTTTTCCTCCCGGGACTCCGTCGGCAGGAGCAGGTGCCTTGGCAGCAGCTGCTGCAACCGCTTCCCAGTAGAGTTGGTCGGCGCAAATCACCGCGTCTTTATTGTCGGAGGAGATGATGATGATGTTCATCGGCCCGGGCATCTTCAGCGTGTTGTAGGCGTAGTAGAGGCCGCCATGAACTTGGCTAGCGCCGGGCGGCCGAGGATCCCTTTGTAGGGCAAGGAGATCTCGGCTACATCAAAGACAATCTTCTTCGTCCTGTAGTTCAGCTCGCCTCCGAACATCACGGGCAACATGACCTTTCCCTTGGGCTGGCTCCTCCGCGGATTGACCCCTTGGAACGTGCCCGTATCCTCAAGGTCTCCATCAGGCATCTGCAGCCTCTTGATCACAACAGGCGAGATCATATTCAGACCGGCCCCGCCATTAACTAGCATCTTCGTCACCTTGAGGTTGCGGATGGTTGGTAAGACCAACAACGGCAAGCACCCGACCGCAGTGGTGTGGTCAGGGTGGTCCTCGGCGTCGAAGATGATAGGCGTGCTGGACCACTTCAGCGGCTTCCGTGGTCGAACGACGGCTCCACCGCTGTGATCTCACGCGCCCACTGCTTGAGCTGGCGGTGCGATGTATGCAGCGAGGCGCCACCATCTACACATATGGACTCTGTGGCTTTCTGGAACTCGTGGTCGCCGGACTAGTCATCCTCGTCATGATCATCGTCTTCCTGCTTCTTATCGCGGCCCCGGGCGGGCCTCTCCTACTGATTATCTTTGTCGCGGCGGCCTTCTTCGCCGCCACGCTTCTTGTTGGATCCCTCGGCACCCTCTTGGCCCTTCTCCTTGTCTCGCCTCTCATACTCGGCTTTCTGCTTCTCAGCGAGCAGCTCCACTTGCCGGCAATTTTGGAGGTCATGGCCCTTGGTGCGGTGGATCTTGCAATACTTCTTGTCGGAGCCCCGTTGCTTGTCGGCAGCCGCCAAGGCCCGACAAGTAACACAGCCGCCAACCTCCTTGCTGGGGTCGCTCGCCTTGGCCTTCTTGGTGGCGCCGGTGTCGTCGGGCCCCTCGATGTCAAGCACGGTCTTGCCCTTGCACTTCCTATTACGGCGCGGCCCTTATTCGCCAGTGTGGCGGTGTCATCCGTGGAGTCGGTTTCCACACCAGCGTCTTCGCCGGGGTACTTAATTCCCTCTTCAGCCCAAGCGCACCGATCGGCCAGAACATAAAGTTTGGCCACATCCTTGACCTTCTTCATCGCCAGCTCCTCACGCATCTTACGATTGCGCACATTCTGATTGAATGCATTGATCACGGCGGTAGGATGAATGTCGGGGATTGATGACCCACAAGTATAGGGGATCTATCGTAGTCCTTTCGATAAGTAAGAGTGTCGAACCCAACGAGGAGCAGAAGGAAATGACAAGTGGTTTTCAGTAAGGTTTTCTCTGCAAGCACTGAAATTATAGGTGACAGATAGTTTTGTGATAAGATAAATTGTAATGGGTAACAAGCAATGAAAGTAAATAAAGTGCAGCAAGGTGGCCCAATCCTTTTTGTAGCAAAGGACAAGCCTGTACAATTTCTTATAATGAGAAAAGAGCTCCCGAGGAGACATTGGAATTATTGTCAAGCTAGTTTTCATCACGCTCATATGATTCGCGTTCGGTACTTTGAGAATTTTATATGTGAGTGGACCGGTGCTTGGGTACTGCCCTTACTTGGACAAGCATCCCACTTATGATTAACCCCTATTACAAGCATCCGGAACTACAAAACAAGTATTAAGGTAAACCTAACCACATCATTAGACATATGGATCCAAATCAGCCCCTTACCAAGGAACGCATAAACTAGGGTTTAAGCTCCTATCACTCTAGCAACCCATCATCTACTTATTACTTCCCAATGCCGTCCTCTAGGCCCAAATAATGGTGAAGTGTCATGTAATCGACGTTCACATAACACCACTAGAGGAGAGACAACATACATCTCATCAAAATATCGAACGAATACCAAATTCACATCACTACTAATAGCAAGACTTCTCCCATGTCCTCAGGAACAAAGGTAACTACTCACAAAGCATATTCATGTTCATAATCAGAGGAGTATTAATATGCACTAAGGATCTGAACATACGATCTTCCACCAAGCAAACCAATTAGCATCAACTACAAGGAGTAATCAACACTACTAGCAACCCACAGGTACCAATTTGTGGTTTTGATACAAGATTGGATACAAGAGATGAACTATGGTTTTGAGAGGAGATGGTGCTGGTGAAGATGTTGATGGAGATTGACCCCCTCCCGATGAGAGGATCGTTGGTGATGATTTCCCCCTCTCGGAGGGAAGTTTCCCCGGCAGAACAGCTCCGCTGGAGCCCTAGATTGGTTCCGCCAAGGTTACGCCTCGTGGCGGCGGAGTTTCGTCCCGTAAGCTTGCTTATGATTTTTTTTCCACGGTAAAAGCCTTCATATAGCAGAAGATGGGCACCGGAGGGCCACCAGGGGGCCCAGCAGACAGGGGGGTGCGCCCAGTAGGGGTGGGCGCGCCCCCCACCCTCCTGGCCAGCGTGTGGGCCCCCTCTGGTGTTTTCTTCTCTCAATAATTCTTATTAATTCCAAAAATGACTTCCGTGGAGTTTCGGGATTTTTGGAGCTGTGTAGAGTAGGTTTCCAATATTTGCTCCTTTTCCAGCCAGAATTCCAGCTGCCGGCATTCCCCCTTTCATGATAAACCTTGTAAAATAAAAGAGAATAGCCATAAGTATTGAGATATAATGTTTAATAACAGCCCATAATGCAATAAGTATCTATTATATATAAAAAGTAAAATACGCTGAAACACGAGGCAAGATAAATAGTCTAAAAAATTCCACGTTCATTAGAATACACCGGCCCTCAATTTGATGGATCACTTAAAATTAAGATTTTACAACCGTTCAATCTACATAACATATGTTACACGGTGGGCCTCAGAAAACTTATTGACATATGTATATGTACGCATGTGGACTCCTTGGTGAACCAACGTCCAGCCCCCAACATACAGCCTAGAATTTCCTAAAAAAAGTATAACCTACAAAAAAACTTAATTATAAGGTTGTAAAAAAGAAATTGGACTCTACGAAGTAAAAATAACAATTTTGTTCCACCTTCCCTCCACCAACGTACAGCCTATGACTATTCAGCAATCATATAAAAGTAGGACTCTATAGTAAAATAATTAATGTGCTACCAGAGGAAACAAAAAGACCTGTCACATTATTTGACAGCACATGTACGCGCATAGAGTCCATCTATTCAAAAAAAAGTGCATATATGTATGTACTCACGAACTCATACATTATCATGTGTAGCACAATTATATATGGTCATAATGAAATATTTTAGGTTTTTAGGCAAATTATAATGGAAAGTTTTCGGGTATCTTCACTGGGCTAAGTTGGTATTAGTGGCTGAAGGTCTTAATTAATTTTGTTTTTTCAAGCACGTATTAAAACATATTGCACACATGCACACACTTGATAAATCCTAGCCACACAAATTTAATATTTTACTCATGATTATTCTGGACGATAATATGTCCATATATTTGTACAAAGAGTAAAATGTTTGGGTCATGTTCTGAGCTTTACTTCTACATACTGATAAATACTATGTAGACAATTAAATGCCACATGAACTGTTAGTTCAAGATCCAAACTCGACTTCTTTGTCCTAATCTAATATCCAAAAGTAATTATTTTGTCGGGAGACACAACATAGACTATATAGGTTATACAAAATAAATGGCACTACACGTACATACGTACAGTTACTCATATAATAATGGAACGTTTTCTGGGTATCTTCAAATTACTAACTTGATATTACTGGCTAGCAATCTAAATTGAAATTTAAAAAACAAATACAAACACGGATTACGACATAGTGCACACATGAACATACTTCATCACTTTTCTCACCAAAAAAATTTAAAATTTCTACTCATAATTATCTCTGACAACAATAATTTGATGGCTTTGTACAAAGGATAAAATGGCTAGGTCACGTTGCGAGCTTTACTTCTACGTACTGATGAATATCATGTAGACAACTAAATGTCACATGAACCAATAACCCTGTTGTCGCAGCATCCACTTGACTTCTTTGTTCCCATCTAATATCCAACTAGAATTACTAAATGTCACATGAAGAAACCAGCTGTTAGCTCAGCATCCAAATTTGACTTCTTTCTCCTAATCTAATATCCAAAAACAGTTTTTTCCAGGACACAACATATACTATATATAGCTTAAACACGTATAGGCAGTAAGGCATACAATAATGGAGCTTTTTCAGATATTTTGGACCGACTAACTTGATACTGGTGGCTTGATATTACTGGCTCACAATATAAATTAAAAATTCTATTTTATTTAGAAATACTGATGACAACATAGTGCACGCATGCAGACCACTTCATCATTTTTACTGATGACAATTAGTCAATGGCTTTGAAAAAATGGTAATGAACAAATCAGCTGTTAGCTCAGCATCCAAATTTGACTTCTTTCTCCTAATCTAAAATCCAAAAAAAAAACTTTGTCTGGGACACAACATATACTACATAGTGTATACACGTACAGGCAGTTAAGCATAAGATAATGGAACTTTTTCAAATATCTTCCGATGACTAACTTGATATTGGTGGCTTGATATTAGTGGCTTGCAGTATAAATTGTAAAATATATTTTATTTCGAAAGACTGATGACAATATAGTGCGTGCATGCACACACTACATCATTTTTACCGCCACACAAATTTAAATTTCTATTCATGATTATATCTGACGATAATAAGTCAATAACTTTGTACAGTGGGTAAAATGTCTAGGACATGTTGTGAGCTTTACTTCTACGTACTGTTAAATATAACATGAACCAATCCACTGTTAGCTCAGCATCCAAACTTCGCTTCTTCCTACCAATCTAATATACAAAAGTAATTGTTTTGTCTGGTGACATAACAAATACTATATAGGTTATACAGTATAAACAGTGCGACAAATATAGATAAATGACTATACCAATCTAACTGGAAGAGAAAAATACCATCAACTATAGTACAATGAAATCTGTGTAAATATTTTGAAAAACTATTATGAAATTTTCTACCCAAGACTACACATATTATATTCTTATGAGAGAAAAACCATGAAAAATAAAATCTTTTTACAAATGTCATCTACTATATAGTAAAAGTACTTAACGGGATAACTAGAAAAAAAGATAATTCTTCAAGAAAATCTCACAATAATCAGAAACACATGGCCATTATTTTAAAGCTCTCTAAAATGACAACAATTAGATTACTATAATATATGTTTCTCATCGAAGTTGGGTGAAACCCACCTATGCCATTATAAAAAAAAGTTTCATCTCTTTTAGCTTTACCCTAGATTTCTACATATAGATGGGCCACCAGATATAGGTTCGATCTTCCCCTCGAGAAAAACAAAGCTATAGGATGGATCACATCTAAAAAAACATAAAGAAACGCGAGAAGAAACCCTTCTAAAAAAGCTCTCACATCTGCCGTCCTAAAAAAAACTCACGTCCGCTGCTGCTCTCTTTTCCCGTCCATCGGATGCATCACATCATGGATTTTTCCCATGGTACCACACCCCTTGTAGTTCCTTCTTTCCTCCTCACCAATGTCACGACAGCCTGATGACGGAGAAACAAGTATCTTCCTTGATGCCTCCTTCATTTGTACAGATCCCATGCTGGACATCCTTTCCAACAACTCGGTCCCTGGCTGGTGGTGACTTGCTTCTTCATCCGGTTCTTCTCTGCCCCAGCCTATGCAGATTATAGGTCTGCTAACAAGCCTACGATCCTTTCATGTTTGTATGGAAAAATTATGTTCTCCATCTTAGTCGGTCCATGCGATGTTATTTCGGGTGTTCTCCATCAGTGTAGTAAAACAATGTGCAATAGGCTAAACAACATACAAATTAATTAGACCACTTTTTGTTATTATTCTTGCGGTTGTGGTAAGAAAATGTGATCTTATTAAATAGTTTCATTTACAATAACTTCATTTACAAAAAAACTACAATATAGAAACAATATGTTATCATTACTGAACCTTATAAAATTCTAGCCCGCGCATCGAGCGGGCCACTTTTCTAGTTGATATAAAAGCATGATGCAAAATGGACGTATCAACTCCCCCAAGCTTAGACCTCGCTTGTCCTCCAGCAGAAACCGAAATAAAAAAATATGTCCACATGTTTAGAGATAGAGGTGTCGATAAAAATAAAATACGGACATGAGGGCATCATGATCATTCTTATAACAGCAATATATATATATAGATTTTGTCATATGATTTCTTATGCTCAAGTAACAATAAATTCACAATGTCAAGTATGGTTCAGAAACTTCATTGGGAACTAAGAAACTATAATCTCAGTCATTGAAGCAATTGCAATTTATCATAACATCAGAAAGAGTCAAGAATAGAGCTTTTCAACAAGTCCACATACTCAACTATCATATAGTCTTCTACAATTGCTAACACTCACACAATACTTGTGGTTATGGAGTTTTAATCGGACACTGAGAAAGATAGGGGATTATAATGTTGCCTCCCAACGTATTCACCTTTGGGTGATGTCAACAATAATAATTCATGCTAACTTACATCCAATTGGATATATATATCAAGATCTTTCAAACACGAGGAGCTTGCCAAAGGATAAAATGAAAAAGGGAAAGGTGAAGATCACCTTGACTCAAGCATAAAGTAAAAACATAAAGTAAAAGATAGGCCCTTCGCAGAGGGAAGCAGAGGTTTTCATGTGCTTTTAGGGTTGGATGCACAAAATCTTAATGCAAAAGAACGTCACTTTATATTGCCACTTGTATATGGACCTTTATTATGCAGTCCGTCGCTTTTATTACTTTAATAACAAGATCGTATAAAGCTTATTTTCTTCACACTAATAAGTCATACATATTTAGAGAGCAATTTTTATTGCTTGCAGCATGACAACTTACTTGAAGGATCTTACTCAATCCATAGGTAGGTATGGTGGACTCTCATGGCAAAAACTGGGTTTAAGGATATTTGGAAGCACAAGTAGTATCTCTACTTGGTGCAAGGAATTTGGCTAGCATGAGGGGGAAAGGCAAGCTCAACATGTTGGGAAGATCAATGACAATATACTTTAATTGAGATGTGACAAAACACAAACCATTACGTTGTCTTCCTTGTCCAACATCCACTCTTTTAGCATGTCATACTTAATGAGTGCTCACAATCATAAACGATTTCCAAGATAGTATATTTGTATGTGAACCTCTCTTTCCTTATTACTTCCTATTAATTGCAACGATGACCAAAACTATGCTTGTCAACTCTCAACAACGTCTATGCCTCATACTTTTTATGTGTGAAGTCATTACTATCCATAAGATCAATATGAGCTCTTTTATTCTTTTCATTCTTTCTACTTCCTCAAGATCATAGCAAAATAGCGAAGCCCTTGATTCAACACTAATTTTTATTATAGATAGCTCACGGACTTGATTACATAAAGAGATCACAAAGCAAAACTCAAAACTACTTGATACCAAAACTTCAATCTACTAGATCAAGATACTACTAAAAGGATCGAACTAAGTAAAACTGTAAAGATAGGAGTGTGATGGTGATACGATCACGGGGCACCTACCCCAAGCTTGGTAGTTGCCAAGGAGAGTGCCCATACCCATGTAATTATGTCCTCGGAGGTGGTGAAGTTGGAGTTGTTGATGATGTAGGCTTGTCGTCCGTCTTCCAAGGCATTGGCTCACCATCATAGAAGGATGATCGAGTCTTCGGGATCCTCAAATCTGCAGACAAACTCATCCTCTTGAATCTATATTCATACTCACAGTTTTGGTTTTGCAGGTCATAAATCTAGTCTTGGAGGTGCTCGATTTTCTCTTGAAGCTTGAAGATGGTCCCCCCAATGATCTTGGCATCTAGCTTGTGGTTGTTGGTGAACTCAGTGATAATCATCCGGTTGGCGTGGAGTCCACGCTCCACCATCCCTTGGCACTTGAAAACTTGTTGCTCCATGGCTTCGAGCTTTGTCTCCACCCTTCCGGTACGCCTTGGTCCCTCCACATCGCGGATGTGCAGCACCCCCTCACGCATCTCAATGGTTTGAGGGTGTTGCGGCACCTCCGCGAGATAGGGGTTGATAACCCTCTCGAAAAACTTGTCCTTGGGAGCGCTTGGAGACGTCATGATGCTCTAGATCTTTCAGAAAAAACAGCTCGAAACGAAAGCAGAGGATAATTGCGTGATACGGTGGTCAATACCTTCGGGAGATTATATAATGAATTTTACCGACCAAAATACGTATCGGGCAAGAAAACGGAGTCCGGGAGGCACCCGAGGTGGCCACGAGACAGGGGGACGCGCCCAGGAAGGGTGGGCGCGCCCTCCATCCTCGTGGAGGCCTCATGTCCTTCCCGGATTACTTCTTGATTTCCAAAATTCTTAAATATTCCAAAACGGAGAAAAATTGCCATTAGAACTGTTTTGGAGTCGGTTTACTTACCGTACCACATACCTATTCCTTTTCGGAGTCTGAAACGTTCTGGAAAGTGTCCCTCATGTATTCCTTCGGGGTTACGGTCTCAATAATATTAGTTTCAACATTGATAGGATTACCTGAGATATAATGTTTGATTTTTTAACCGTTCACCACCCTCGGACTCGTGCCTTCGAAGTTGTTGATTTTTATGGCACCGGAACGATAGACCTCCTCGATAACGTAAGGACCTTCCCATTTAGAGAGAAGTTTACCTGCAAAAAATCTTAAACAAGAGTTGAATAGTAACACATAATCACATATGTTAAACTCACGCTTTTGTATCCTTTTGTCATGCCAGCGTTTGACTTTTTGTTTGAACAACTTGGCATTCTCATAGGCTCGGGTTCTCCATTCATCAAGTGAGCTAATGTCAAACAACCTCTTCTCACCGGAAAGTTTGAAGTCATAGTTGAGCTCTTTAATATCCCAATATGCTTTATGTTCAAGTTCAAGAGGTAAGTGACATGCTTTTCCATAAACCATCTTATACGGAGACATACCCATAGGATTTTTATACGTAGTTCTATAGGACCATAATGCATCATCAAGTTTCTTGGACCAATTCTTTCTAGATCTATTCATAGTCTTTTGCAAAATTAATTTGAGCCCTCTATTGCTCAACTCTACTTGACCACTAGACTGCGGGTGATAAGGAGATGCGATTCTATGGTTAACATTGTACTTAGCAAGCATCTTACAGAAAGCACCATGAATAAAATGTGAACCACCATCAGTCATAAGATATCTAGGGACTCCAAACCTCAGAAAAATAACTTCTTTAAGCATTTTAATAGAAGTGTTATGATCAGCACTACTAGTTGGAATAGCTTCTACCCACTTTGTAACGTAATCAACAACAACTAAAATATGTGTGTAACCATTAGAGGCAGGAAAAGGTCCCATATA
Source organism: Triticum dicoccoides (assembly GCF_002162155.2). NCBI lineage: Eukaryota > Viridiplantae > Streptophyta > Magnoliopsida > Poales > Poaceae > Triticum > Triticum dicoccoides. The sequence continues at coordinate 23,052,360 of NC_041391.1, forward strand.
ATCAAAGCACCAAACATCGAATGGTTCAATAACAAGAGAATAATTCATAGGCATTTCTTGACGTCTACTAATATTACCAATTCTTTGACATTCATCGCAAGACAAGACAAACTTACGAGCATCTTTGAAGAGAGTAGGCCAATAAAAACCGGATTGCAATACCTTATGTGCAGTTCTATCTCCAGCGTGGTGCCCTCCATATGTTTCAGAGTGACACTTGCGTAGGATCTGTTCATGTTCATGCTCAGGTACACAACGTCTAATAACACCATCTACTCCTTCTTTATAAAGGTGTGGGTCATCCCAGAAGTAATGTATTAAATCATAAAAGAACTTTTTCTTTTGCTGGTATGGGAAACTCGGTGGTATAAATATAGCAACAATGTAATTAGCATAATCAACATACCAAGGAGCGGTATGAGAAACATTAATGACCGCTAATTGTTCATCAGGAAAGCTATCATCAATAGGTAGTGGGCCATCAAGAACATTCTCTAGCCTAAACAAGTTGTCTATAACGGGGTTCTCAGCTCCCTTTCTATCAATAATATGCAAATCAAATTCTTGAAGCAAGAGAACCCATCTAGTAAGTCTAGGCTTATCATCTTTCTTTTCCATAAGATATTTAATAGCAGCATGATCAGTGTGAATAGTAACTTTAGAATCAACAATATAAGGTCTGAACTTATCACATGCAAACACAACTGCTAAGAACTCTTTTTCAGTAGTAGCATAATTTCACTGGGTAGTATCAAGATTTTTACTAGCATACTGGATAACATTCAATTTCTTATCAACTCTTTGCCCCAGAATAGCACCTACAGCATAATCACTAGCATCACACATAATTTCAAAAGGTAAATTCCAATCAGGTGGCTGAACAATAGGTGCAGTGATTAAAGCTTTCTTAAGTATTTCAAATGCTTCGAGACAATCATCATCAAAGACAAAAGGAATATCTTTTTGCAATAAATTAGTCAGAGGCCTAGAGATTTTAGAAACATCATTAAATGAACCTCCTATAAAAACCGGCATGACCAAGGAAACTTCTTATACTCTTTATGTCCTTAGGACATGGCATCTTTTCAATAGCATCAACTTTAGCTTTATCAACTTCAATACCTCTCTCGGAAATCTTATGCCCCAAGACAATGCCTTCATTAACCATAAAGTGGCACTTTTCCCAATTCAACACGAGACTACTGTCTTCACATATCTGCAAAACCCGATCAAGGTTGCTCAAGCAATCATCAAAAGAGGATCCATAAACGGAGAAATCATCCATGAATACCTCACAAATCTTTTCACATAAGTCAGAGAATATAGCCATCATGCATCTTTGAAAGGTAGCAGGTGCATTACATAAACCAAAAGGCATACGTCTATAAGCAAAAGTACCAAAACGGCAAGTAAAAGTAGTTTTTGATTGATCCCTCGCTCACCCGGGTATTTGAGAGAAACCAGAATAACCATCGAGAAAGCAGAAATGTGTATGTTTGGATCGTCTTTCTAGCATTTGATCAATAAAAGGTAAAGGGTAATGATCTTTCTTAGTAGCTTTATTTAATTTACGGAAATCAATTACCATCCTATAACCTGTAATAATTCTTTTTGGGGTCAATTCATCGTTATCATTAGGAACAACAGTAATACCTACCTTCTTAGGAACACAAAGGACAGGACTCACCCACTCACTATCAGCAACAGGATAAATTATACCTGCCTCAAGGAGCTTTAGTATCACCTTTCTTACCACTTCTCTCATCTTAGGATTCAATCATCGTTGAGGATCTCTAACTGGTTTTGCATCTTTATCCACTTTAATTTTGTGTTGGCATAGAGTGCGGCTAATGCCCTTAAAATCATCCAGAGTATATCCAATAGCAGCACGGTGCTTCTTCATAGTTTTCAATAATCTTTCTTCTTCTTGCTCTGAAAGGTTAGCACTAATAATAACAGGATATATTTTCTTTTCATCAAGATAAGTATACTTAAGATTATCAGGTAATGGTTTGAGCTCAAACACGGGATCACCCTTGGGTGGAGAGGGATCCCCTAGGATTTCAACAGGTAAGTTGTGTTTCAGAATAGGACCGTATTGAAGGAACACTTCATCTATTTCCCTTCTTTCATTCATAAACATATCATTTTCATGGTCTAGCAAATATTGTTCTAACGGATCAGTAGGAGGCACGGCAATAGAAGAAAGACCAATAATCTTATCCTTACTAGGTGATTCTTTATCACGGGGTTGTCTACGAAACTTAGCAAAATTAAACTCATGAGACATATCCCCTAAGCCAATAGTAACAGTATCCTTTTCGCAATTAATCCTAGCATTAACAGTATTCAAGAAGGGTCTACCAAAAATAATGGGACAAAAGTCATCTTGTGCGGAACCAAGAACAAGAAAATCAGCAGGATATTTATCTTTCCCACACAAGACTTCAACATCTCTAACAATCCCAACTGGCTTAATGGTGTCCCTATTGGCAAGCTTAATAGTAACATCAATACCTTCTATTTCAGCAGGTGCAATATCATGCATAATTTCTTTATATAAGTCATAGGGTATTGCACTAGCCCTAGCACCCATATCACATAAGCCATGATAACAATGATCTCCTATTTTAACAGAAATAACAGGCATGCCTACAACAGGTCTATGTATCTTAGCATTTGGTCTAGCAATATTAGCAGTCTCACCATAGAAATAAATAACATGCCCATCTAAATTATCATCCAAGAGATCTTTAACCATAGCAATACTAGGTTCAACTTTGATTTGCTCAGGAGGTGTATAATTCCTAGTATTACTCTTACGAACAACATTCGAAGTTTTAGCATGATCCATTATCCTAAAAGGAAAAGGAGGTTTCTCAACATAAGTAGTAGGAACAATAGGATCACTATATGTGACAACCTTTTCTTCAACTGTAATAGGTGCAACTACTTTTACTTCAATGGGAGGATTATATTTAAACCACTTCTCCTTAGGAAGATCAACGTGAGTAGGAAAAGATTCACAAAAAGCAGCTACTATCTCATAGTCAAGTCCATACTTAGCGCTAAATCCACGAAAAGCATCGGTATCCATACTTAACGCAATCAAACTTAGGTGTTATACCTGACTCCTTACCATTGTCGGAACCCCAATCTTCAAAGTTGCGTTTAATTCTTTCCAATAAGTCCCACTTGAATTCAGTAGTCTTCAACATATAAGAACCAGCACATGAAGTATCAAGCATGGTGCGATCATTGAGATAAAGCCGAGCATAAAAGTTTTGAATAATCATATCTCTTGAGAGCTCATGGTTGGGGCATGAATATAACATTGACTTAAGCCTCACCTAAGCTTGAGCGATGCTTTCTTCTTCGCGAGGCCAGAAATTATATATGTAATTACGATCACGATGAACAAGATGCATAGGATAGAACTTCTAGTGAAATTCCAACTTCAATCGTTTATAATCCCAAGATCCCGTATCATCACATAGCCTATACCATGTCAATGCATCTCCCTTCAAAGATAAAGGGAAGACCTTCCTTTTGACAACATCATCGGGAATACCTGCAAGCTTAAATAATCCACAAACTTCATCCACAAAGATAAGGTGTAAATCGGGATGCAATGTTCCATCTCCTGCAAAGGGATTAGCTAGCAGTTTCTCTATCATACCCGAAGGAATCTGAAAGTAAACATTTTCAGTAGGTTCAGTAGGTTGAGGAGCAACTCTTTGCTCTACTGGTCGGGGTGAAGATACCCCGAACAAGCCCCTCAAAGTATTAGTTTCCATATTAACAAGTGAAAGAAAATTTTAGCACACTATATAAATGTTCCCTTAGCAAGTTCCACTCACCAAAGGCGCTTCACTCCCCGGCAGCAGCGCCAGAAAAGAGTCTTGATGACCCACAAGTATAGGGGATCTATTGTAGTCCTTTTGATAAGTAAGAGTGTCGAACCCAACGAGGAGCAGAAGGAAATGACAAGCGGTTTTCAGTAAGGTTTTCTCTGGAAGTACTGAAATTGTAGATGACAGATAGTTTTGTGATAAGATAAATTGTAACGGGTAAAAAGTAATGAAAGTAAATAAAGTGCAGCCAGGTGGCCCAATCCTTTTTGTAGAAAAGGCAGGACTGGACAATTTCTTATAATGAGAAAAGAGCTCCCGAGGACACATGGGAATTATCATCAAGCTAGTTTTCATCACGCTCATATGATTCACGTTTGGTACTTTGATAATCTGATATGTGGGTGGACCAGTGCTTGGGTACTTCCCTTACTTGGACAAGCATCCCACTTATGATTAACCCCTATTGCAAGCATTCGCAAGTACAAAATAAGTATTAAGGTAAACCTAACCACAACATTAGACATATGGATCCAAATCAGCCCCTTACGAAGCAACGCATAAACTAGGGTTTAAGCTTCTGTCACTCTAGCAACCCATCATCTACTTATTACTTCCCAATGCCTTCCTCTAGGCCTAAATAATGGTGAAGTGTCATGTAGTCGACGTTCACATAACACCACTAGAGGAGAGACATGCTACGTCTTGAGCTTGCGTTGGTTTTCCTTGAAGTGGAAAGGGTGATGCAGCAACAGTAGCGTAAGTATTTCCAGTAGGAGGCCCCTCAAAAGTCCCACGCACCTACACAAACAAACAAAGAACTCGCAGCCAATGCAATAAAGGGGTTGTCAGTCCCTTCACGGGCACTTGCGAAAGTGAGATCTGATAGAGATAGTATGATAAGATAAATATTTTTTTTGTATTTGATAATATAGATTGGAAAAGTAAAGATGCAAATAAAAGTAGATTGAAAGCTTATATGATAAAAGATAGACCCGGGGGCCATAGGTTTCACTAGTGGCTTCTCTCAAGATAGCATAAGTATTGCGGTGGGTGAACAAATTACTGTCGAGCAATTGATAGAAAAGTGAATAATTATGAGATTATCTAGGCATGATCGTGTATGTAGGCATCACATCCGCGACAAGTAGACCGACTCCTCCCTGCATCTATTACTATTACTCCACACATCGACCGCTATCCAGCATGCATCTAGAGTATTAAGTTCATAAGAACAGAGTAACGCATTAAGAAAGATGACATGATGTAGGGGGATAAACTCATGCAATGTGATATAAACCCCTTCTTTTTATCCTCGATGGCAACAATACAATACGTGCCTTGCAACCCCTATTGTCACTGGGTAAGGAGACCGCAAGATTGAACCCAAAGCTAAGCACTTCTCCCATGGCAAGAAAGATCAATCTAGTAGGCCAAACCAAACAGATAATTCGAAGAGACTTGCAAAGATAACTCAATCATACATAAAAGAATTCAAAGGAGATTCAAATATTTCTCATAGATAAACTTGATCATAAACCCACAATTCATCGGATCTCGACAAATACATGGCAAAAAGAGTTACATCAAATAGATCTCCACAAGAGAGGGGGATAACATGGTATTGAGATCCTAAAAGAGAGAAGAAGCCATCTAGCTAATAACTATGGACTCGAAGGTCGGTGGTAAACTACTCACAACTCATCGGAGGGGCTATGGTGTTGATGTAGAAGCCTTCCGCGGTCGATTCCCCCTCCGGCGGAGTGCCGACGAAGGCTCCAAGATCGGATCTCGTGGATACAGAAGGTTACGGCAGTGGAAATTGTTTTTCGTTGGCTCCCTGGATGTTTTTGGGGTACATGGGTATATATAGGAGGAAGAAGTACGTCGGTGGCCGCCCGAGGGGCCCACGAGACAGGGGGCGACCTGTAGGGGTGGGCGCGCCCTCCACCCTCGTGGCCGCCTTGGCTGCTTCTTGACATGCACTCCAAGTCCTCTGGATCACGTTCGTTCCAAAAATAACACTCCCGAAGGTTTCATTCCATTTGGACTCCGTTTGATATTCCTTTTCTTCGAAGTACTGAAATAGGCAAAAAAACAACAATACGAGCTGGGCCTGCGGTTAGTAGGTTAGTCCCAAAAATGATATAAATGTGTAAAATAAAGCCCATAAACATCCAAAAGGGGTAATATTATAGCATGGAACAATCAAAAATTATAGATACGTTGGAGACGTATCAAGCATCCCCAAGCTTAATTCCTACTCGTCCTCGAGTAGGTAAATGATAAAAACAGAATTTTTGATGTGGAATGCTACCTAGCATAATTCTCAATGCAATTTTCTTTATTGTGGCATGAATGTTCAGATCCAAATGATTCAAAATAAAATTTCATATTGACATAAGAAATAGTAATACTTCAAGCATACTAATAAAGGCAATCATGTCTTCTCAAAATAACATGGATAAAGAAAGTTCATCCCTACAAAATCATATAGTTAGGCTATGTTTCATTTTCATCACACAAAATACTCCCATCAAGAACAACCCCGGTTTCAGCCAAGCAAATTGTTCATACTTTTTAACGCGCTTCAGCCTTTTTCAACTCTCACGCAGTACATGAGCGTGAGCCATGGATATAGCACTATGGGTGGAATAGAATATGATGATGGAGGTTGTGTGGAGAAGACAAAAAAAGGAGAAAGTCTCACATTGACGAGGATAATCAACGGGCTACGGAGATGCCCATCAATTGATGTCAACATGAGGAGTAAGGATTGCCATGCAATGGATGCACTAGGGCTGTAAATGTATGAAAGCTCAACAAAAGAAACTAAGTGGGTGTGCATCCAATTTGCTTGCTCACGAAGACCTAGGGCATTTGAGAAAGCCCATCGTAGGAATATACAAGCCAAGTTCTGTAATGAAATATTCCCACTAGTATATGAAAGTGACAACATATGAGACTCGCTATATGAAAAACATGGTGCTACTTTGAAGCACAATATATGAGACTCGCTATATGAAGGACATGGTGCTAAATTAAGCACAAGTGTGGAAAAAGAGATAGTAACATTGCCCCCTTTTATTTATTTTCTTTTTTTGGTCCTTTCTTTTATTTGGCCTTTCTTTTTTTTCTTTTTTTTCTTTTTGGGGACAATGCTCTAATAATGATGATCATCACACTTTTATTGATTTACAACACATGAATTACAACTCAAAACTAGAACAAGATATGACTCTATATGAATGCCTCCGGTGGTGTACCGGGATGAGCAATGAATCAAGAGTGACATGTATGAAAAATTATGCATGGTGGCCGTGCCACAAATACGATGTCAACTACATGATCATGCAATGGCAATATGACAACAGTAAGGCGTGTCATGATGATAAACGGAACGGTGGAAAGTTGCATGGCTATATATCTCGGAATGGCTATGGAAATGCCATAATAGGTAGGTATGGTGGCTGTTTTGAGGAAGACATAGGTTTATGTGTGATAGAGCGTATCGTATCACGGGGTTTGGATGCACCGGCGAAGTTTGCACCAACTCTCAAGGTGAGAAAGGGCAATGCATGGTACCGAAGAGGCTAGCAATGATGGAAAGGTTAAAGTGTGTATAATCCATGGACTAAACATTAGTCAAAAGAACTCATATACTTATTGCAAAAGTTTTATTAGCCCTCGAAGCAAAGTACTACTACACATGCTCCTAGGGGGTAGGTTGGTAGGAGTTAACCATCACCCGCCCCCGACCTCCACTCAAGGGAAGGCAATCAAAAGAGCACTCTATGTAATAAATTTGTTACACAACTTTCACCATATGTGCATGCTACGGGACTTGCTAACTTCAACACAAGCATTCTTTAAAGTCATAATTACCCAACTAGCATGACTTTAATATCACTACCTCCACATCTCAAAACAATTATCAAGTATCAAGTTGATCATAGCATCTAATTCACTTCCTATGATAGTTTCTATTATACCCAACTTGGATGCCTACCATTCTAGGACCAATTTTATAACCATAGCAAATACCATGCTGTTCTAAGAGACTCTCAAAATAATATAAGTGAAGCATGAGAGACTAGCAATTTCTACAAAATTAAGTCACCGCCGTGCTCTAAAAGATATTAGTGTAGCACTAGAGCAAAAACTATCTAGCTCAAAAGATATAAGTGAAGCACATAGAGTATTCTAATAAATTCCAATCAAGTGTGCTTCTCCCAAAAGGTGTGTACATCAAGGATGATTGTGTAAAACTAAAAAGCAAATAATAATATCATACACAACGCTGCAAGCAAAAAACATATCATGTGGCGAATAAAAATATAGCTCCAAGTAAAGTTACCAATGAACGAAGACGAAAGAGGGGATGCCTTCCGGGGGCATCCCCAAGCTTAGGATTTTGGCTATTATTGAATATATTGGGGTTCCATGGGCATCCCCAAGTTTAGGATCTTCCACTCCTTGTTCCATAGTCCATCAAATCTTTACCCAAAACTTGAAAACTTCACAACACAAAACTCCATAGGAAATCTCATAAGCTCCGTTAGTGAAAGAAAACAAAACCACCACATAAGGTACTGTAATGAACTCATTCTTTATTTATTTTGGTGTTAAACCTACTGTATTCCAAGTTCTCTATGGTTCATACTACTTAATACTAGCCATAGATGCAACAAAAAAAGCAAACAACACACGAAAAAACAGAATCTATCAAAAACAGAACAGTCTGTAGCAATCTATAATTAACTCAAACTTCTGAAACTTTCAAAATCCTACCAAAACAGGAAGTCTTGGGAAATTTGTCTATTGATCAGAAGCAAAAAGAATAAACGCAAAATCACGTTTATGTGATTTAACAAAACTAATTTCGTGCGCGCAAAGTTTCTGTTTTTCAGCAGAATCAAATTAACTATCACCATAGGTTATCCTATAGGTTCTACTTGGCACCAACACTAATTAAAACATAAAAACACATCTAAACATAAGGTAGATGCAAAATTTATTACTAAACAGAAACATAAACAAAAAACACAAATAAAATTTGGTTGCCTCCCAACTAGCACTATCGTTTAACGCCCCTAGCTAGGCATAAAAGCGAGGATAGATCTAAGTAGTGCCTTCTTTGGCACTCAATTCATAAGTAGCCAACATGATAGATTCATAAGGTAATTTAATTTTCTTTCTTGGAAAGTGCTCCATGCCTTTCCTTAATGGAAATTGGAATCTAATATTCCCTTCCTTCATATCAATAATCGCCAATCGTTCTAAGGAAAGGTCTATCAAGAATAATAGGGCAAGAAAGATTGCAATCTATATCAAGAACGATAAAATCTACGGGCACCAAATTTCTATTTGCAACAATGAGAACATCATTGATCCTTCCCATTGGCTTTTTAATGGTGGAATCCGCAAGGTGCAAATTTAAAGAACAATCATCAAGATTATGGAAACGTAGAATATCACATAAAGTTTTCGGAATCGTGGAAACACTAGCACCCAAATCACACAAAGCAAAACACTCATGATCTTTAATTTTAATATTTATAGTAGGTTCCCACTCATCATTAAGTTTTCTAGGTATAGAAACTTCCAAATTAAGTTTTTCATCAAAAGATTGCATCAAGGCATCAACAATATGTTTGGTAAAAGCTTTATTTTGACGATAAGCATGAGGAGAATTCACAACCGATTGCAACAAGCAACCTTCAAAAGAACAATTATCATAATCAAATTACTTGAAATCCGAGATAGTGGGTTCAATGCTATTTAAAGTCATGACCTCTCCAATCCCACTTTTACCAAATTTAGCATCAAAATCTAAAAACTTTGAATTATTGGGACGCCTTCTAACTAAATTTGACTCATCTCAAGTCCAATTATTATTAAGATTCATATTGTAAAACAAAGATCTAATAGGAGACACATCAATAACTTTAAGGTCTTCATCATTATTTTCATTGAAACTAGAAGAACACGCCTTTACAAAGCAATCTTTCTTAGCACGCAATCTAGCGGTTCTTTCCTTGCACCATCAATGGAAATTCTCATTTCTTTGAGAGACTCATTGATATCATGCTTAGGAGGAGCAGATCTAAGTTCAAAAGAATCAACATCAAGCGAAAGTCTATCAACGTTCCTAGCCAAATCATCAACTTTGAGCAATTTTTCTTCAAGCAAAGCATTAAAATTCTTTTGAGAGATCATAAATTCTTTCACACTATTTTCAAAATCAGAGGGAATCTTATTAAAATTACCATAAGAATTATTGTAGGAATTTCCATAATTATTAGAGGAATTACTAGGGAACGGTCTAGGATTAAAGTTTCCTCTATAAGCATTGTTTCCAAAACTATTCCTACCAACAAAATTCACATCCATAGATTCATTATTATTCTCAATAAAAGTAGACAAAGGCATATCATTGGGATCAAGAGGAGTACTTCTAGTAGCAAACAACTTCATAAGTTCATCCAACTTTCCACTCAAAACATTAATTTCTTCTATATCATGCACTTTTTTACTAGTAGATCTTTCGGTGTGCCATTGAGAATAATTAGCCATAATATTATCAAGGAGTTTTGTAGGATCTCCTAAAGTAATTTCCATAAACGTGCCTCCCGCAGCCGAATCTAAAAGATTTCTAGAAGCAAAGTTCAATCCGGCATAAAATTTTTGTATGATCATCCATAAATTCAAGCCATGAGTAGGGCAACTGCGAATCATCAATTTCATTCTTTCCCAAGATTGGGCAACATGCTCATGATCTAGTTGTTTAAAATTCATAATATTGTTCCTAAGAGTGATGATCTTAGCGGGAGGAAAATACTTAGAGATAAAAGCATCTTTGCACTTGCTCCAAGAATCAATACTATTTTTAGGCAAAGACGAAAACCAAACTTTAGCACGATCTCTAAGTGAAAACAGAAATAACTTCAATTTAACAATATCATTATCCGTATATTTCTTCTTTTGCATATCACACAAATCAACAAAGTTGTTTAGATGAGTAGCGGCATCTTCGCTAGGAAGGCCGGCGAATTGATCTTTCATAACAAGATTCAGCGAAGCAATATTTATTTCACAAGACTCAACATCATTAAGAGGAGCAATCAGAGTACTAAGGAAATCATTATTATTGGTATTGGAGAAATCAGACAATTTGGTATTATCTTGCACCATGGCGACAAGTAATCCAACACATAAGCAATCAGAAAAAGGCAAGCTAAAAAGAGAGGAGTAGATTGGGAAAAAGAGGGAAAATAAAACCACAAGGGTGAAGTGGGGGAGAGGAAAACGAGAGGCAAATGGCAAATAATATAAATGAGAGGGAGATGAGTTTGTGATGGGTACTTGGTATTTCTTGACTTGAGCGAAGACCTCCCTGGCAACGGCGCCACAAATCCTTCTTGCTACGTCTTGATCTTGCGTTGGTTTTCCTTGAAGAGGAAAGGGTGATGCAGCAATAGTAGCGTAAGTATTTCCCTCAGTTTTTGAGGACCAAGGTATCAATCCAGTAGGAGGCTCCTCAAAAATCCCACGCACCTACACAAACAAACAAAGAACTCGCGACCAACGCAATAAAGGGGTTGTCAATCCCTTCATGGCCACTTGCAAAAATGAGATCTGATAGAGATAGTATGATAAGATAAATATATTTTTGGTATTTTATAATATAGATTGGAAAAGTAAAGATGCAAATAAAAGTAGATTGAAAGCTTATAAGATAAAATATAGACCCGAGGGCCATAGGTTTCACTAGTGGCTTCTCTCAAGATAGCATAAGTATTACGGTGGATGAACAAATTACTGTCAAGCAATTGATAGAAAAGCAAATAATTATGAGATTATCTAGGCATGATCATGTATATAGGCATCACGTCCGCGACAAGTAGACCGACTCCTGCCTGCATCTACTACTATTACTCCACACATCGACCGCTATCCAGCATGCATCTAGAGTATTAAGTTCACAAGAACAGAGTAACACATTAAGAAAGATGACATGATGTAGAGGGATAAACTCATGCAATATGATATAAAGCCCATCTTTCTCGATGGCAACAATACAATACGTGCCTTGCAACCCCTATTGTCACTTGGTAAGGACACCGCAAGATTGAACCCAAAGCTAAGCACTTCTCCCATGGCAAGACAGATCAATCTAGTAGGCCAAACCAAACAGATAATTTGAAGAGACTTGCAAAGACAACTCAATCATACATAAAAGAATTCAGAGGAGATTCAAATATTTCTCATAGATAAACTTGATCATAAACCCACAATTCATCGGATCTCGACAAACACACCGCAAAAAGAGTTACATCGAATAGATCTCCAAAAGAGAGGGGGAGAACATGGTGTTGAGATCCAAAAAGAGAGAAGAAGCCATCTAGCTAATAACTATGGACCCGAAGATCTGTGGTAAACTACTCACAACTCATCGGAGGGGCTATGGTGTTGATGTAGAAGCCCTCCATGGTCGATTCCCCCTCCGGCGGACAGCCGGTGAAGGCTCCAAGATGGGATCTCGTGGATACATAAGGTTATGGTGGTGGAAATTGTTTTTTGTTGGCTCCCTGGATGTTTTCGGGGTACATGGGTATATGTAGGAGGAAGAAGTACGTAGGTGGCCACCCGAGGGGCCCACGAGACAAGGGCTGCGCCCTCCACCCTCGTGGCCGCCTCGGCTGCTTCTTGACTTGCACTCCAAGTCCTCTGGTTCACGTTCATTCCAAAAATCATGCTCCCGAAGGTTTCATTCTGTTTGGACTCCATTTGATATTCCTTTTCTTTGAAATACTGAAATAGGCAAAAAAATCAGCAATACGAGCTGGGCCTCCGGTTAGTTGGTTAGTCCCAAAAATGATATAAATGTGTAAAATAAAGCCCATAAACATACTAAAGGGGTAATATAATAGAATGGAACAATCAAAAATTATAGATACGTTGGAGACGTATCAAGACAACATACATCTCATCAAAATATCGAACGAATACCAAATTCACATGACTACTAATAGCAGGACTTCTCCCATGTCCTCAGGAACAAACGTAACTACTCACAAAGCATATTCATGTTCATAATCAGAGGAGTATTAATATGCATTAAGGATCTGAACATATGATCTTCCACCAAGTAAACCAATTAGAATCAACTACAAGGAGTACTCAACACTACTAGCAACCCACAGGTACCAATTTGTTGTTTTGATATAAGATTGGATACAAGAGATGAACTAGGGTTTTGAGAGGAGATGGTGCTGGTGAAGATGTTGATGGAGATTGACCCCCTCCCAATGAGAGGATCGTTGGTGATGATGATGGTGATGATTTTCCCCTCCCGGAGGGAAGTTTCCCCGGTAGAACAGCTCCGCCGGAGCCCTAGATTGGTTCCGCCAAGGTTCTGCCTCGTGGCGGTGGAGTTTCATCCCGTAAGCTTGCTTATGATTTTTACCAGGGTAAAAGCCTTCATATAGCAGAAGATGGGCACCGGAGGGCCACCAGGGGGCCCAGGAGACAGGGGGCGCGCCCAGTAGGGGTGGGCGCACCCCCCACCCTCCTGGCCAGGGTGTGGGCCCCCTCTGGTGTTTTCTTCTCTCAATAATTCTTATTAATTCCAAAAATGACTTCCATCGAGATTCAGGATTTTGGAGCTGTGCAGAATAGGTTTCCAATATTTGCTCCTTTTCCAGCCAGAATTCCAACTGCCGGCATTCCCCCTCTTCATGATAAACCTTGTAACATAAGAGAGAATAGCCATAAGTATTGAGATATAATGTGTAATAACAGCCCATAATGCAATAAATATTTATATAAAAGCACAATGCAAAATGGACGTATCAGGGATGTTGTACTGCACTCGGCTGAACCTTTGGATGTACTTGCGCAAGTTTTCCCCTTCCTTCTGGGGGATGATATGCACATCACTCGCCTGGCCATGTGCTTGGTGGCCTCCGGTGAAGACGCCAACAAACTCATGACACAGATCTGCCCAAGAAGAAATGGAGTCCACTGGTAAGTGCATCAACCATGACATAACATTGAGCTTGAGTGCCAACGGAAAATAGTTGGTGAGCAGCTTATCGTCGCTAGCCCCGGCTGCTTGCATCACGATGGTGTAGATGTTGTGGAACTCCGACGGGTGGATCTTTCCGTTGTACTTCTCGCCCACGTCGGGTTTGAATGTACGGTGGGAGGGCCACTGAAACTGCCGCAGCTCACGGGTGAAGGCCGGACAGCCCACCTCGTAGGGTAGGCTGCCGTAGCCTCCTAGCGCTGGGTGGTCCATATTGGGCCCCGTCCTCCTGTTCGACGGGTGGCGCGCATCTTGTCGGCGCTCAATAGTGGTTCAAGCATCTTCATGGGCTCGTTTCCGAAGAACTTGACGTTGATCGCGGCCGGTCCGTGAGTCGGACAATGCTCCGGCCATCCACCACCTCCGCCAGCACCTCGGCGCGCATGTTGGCCCTCCTCATCATGTGAAGGGCGCATGGGATCCTTCCCAGAGCGGCGCCCAGGGTCACCAGCGGGGTGGCGTTGCTCATCGCGCATGACCTGAGAAGAGCGCGCCGTGGGCACCGGTTATGGTGTCTTGGAGGTCGCCGCGCCGCCGTCTGGCGGCACGACGATGCCCCCGGAGGGCCCCGCGCCGCCTACGGGGGGCCCAACTCCATCTCTGGAGCTTGCGACGCGTGGCTCGTCACGTGGCGTACGAACGATGCCGCTCACCAGCCCTGGACTGCCAGGGTGGTGTGGATGTTCGCGGGCCGCGCCACGGGTTCTCTCGGCGACTGACCCGCTACTGGTCTGCACCGGTACAGGCAGTCCGGTCCCGGACGAACCGATTGCTGTGGCCGTCTTCTTCTTAGGAGCCATGGCAATGAAGAACTGGTAGACCAACTACTAGACCAGATTCTCACAAGGCGAGCACCCTACCTGGCGCGCCAAATATGTCCATGGGAAACGACACCTATGGGATCACGAGGATCCCTTCTGCGGTTGCAAGGGCGCATGGCTGTGATAAGAGCAGGATTAGCAATCAGCACAAGGATCGTTTACCCAGGTTCGGGCCGCGAGGATGCGTAAAACCCTAGTCCTGCTTTGGTGGATGTATTGAGTGTTCTTGAGCCCTTTAACTATCTACGGTGGCTGCATGGTTCAAAAGAGATGAATACCCCTCCAGTACGCCATGGGTCTCCTTTTATAGTCGAAAGGGGCTGCCATAGTGGCACACACGAGGTGGAAAGGCCTAAGTGCTATGAGCGTACGGCCCGTATTACAGGACAAGATGCATTTAATGCGTAGCTTAGGTGTCCTCTTGCTTTATCGGGGACGGGAGCGAGGCCCGTCCCGTCTGTCGCCGCTCCACCTTGCTTCGACACACACCCTGCCCAGCGATCCATGCGGCGCAATGTAGGCAGGCAAGCAGCTGAGTTGGCGCGGTGGTGGAGCCTTCACGAAGGTCTGCATGCCACCACGCAGGCTTGTGCTGAGTTGGCCTGGAAGCTGCATGTTGCCACGCAGGCGCCTGCCCAGCCGGTTGGCTGGCAACTGCATGTGAACGGCATTGGAGACTTGGTTGGTGCGGGCCTGGGAGTGGCCGCGCTGACGCCATCGGCAAGGGCCTTGCCGGGTGGCCCGGCAAGGGTCTTGCCGTGGCGCGCTAACGTCCCCGGCAAGGATCTTGCCGGGGGGTCTTGTGGGTCTCCTTCGCTAAGGTCCCGCCAAGGGTCGCTGTCTTCTGATCCTCATCTGATCTCCTATATTCTTTGTCTTCACAAAGATCTGCATGCCACCATGGAGGTGCCTCCCAAGCACTGGCCCAATCGTAGTTGATGGTGTTGGAGACCATGGGTTCGAGGGTGGCTCACTCCGCTGGTGTGGGCGAGCCGCCCCGGCAAGGGTCTTGCCAGGGCTGCTGAGGCTGCCCCGACAAGGGTCTTGCCTGGGAAACCTACTTCGTCCATCTGCTCTCTGTGGTCTTGGTCTTTGGCATTGCTTTGACCATCTTGCGGCTTCGACTCCTCCCTTTTGCCCTGCTAAGTGAGGCTTCGGCCTGTGGCTCTGACTGCTCGTGCACAAGTAAGGGGTACAAAGGAGTGCCCCTACTTAAGTACACCGACAAAGTGGCCCTCCCACCGCACGTTCAAGCCCATCATTGGTGAGAAGTACAACGGCAAGACTCACCCGTCAGAGTTTGTCAGCATCTACACCATCACGATGCAAGCTGCTGGAGCCCGCAACGATAAGGTGCTTGCCAATTACTTCCTGTTGGCGCTCAAGCCCAATGTCATGTCATGGTTGATGCACTTGTCGGTGGACTCCATTTCATCTTGGTCGGATCTGGGCCATGAGTTTGCTGGCGCCTTCACTGGAGGCCATCAAGCTCATGGCCAGGCAAGTGATCTGCATATTATCCCCTAGAAGGAAGGAGAAAACATGTGCACGTACATCCAGAGGTTCAGCCGGGTGCAGTACAACATCCCGGACGTTCATCCCGCCGCTGTGATTAGTGCATTCCATCAGAATGTGTGCACTCGCAAGATGCATGAAGAACTGGCGATGAACAAAGTCTGGGATGTGGCCGAACTCTATGTTCTGGCTGATAGATGCGCTTGGGCTGAAGAGGGGAGGAAGTACCTCGGCGAGGATGCCGGCGCGGAAACCGACTCCACGGACGAAGACGCCGCTGCCCCGACAAAGAAGGTTCGGCGCCGTAACAAGAAGCGCAAAGGCAAGACTGTACTTGTTGTCGAGGCATCCGACGACACCGGCACCGCCAAGAAGGCCAAGGCGAGCGACCCTGGCAAGGAATCTGCGGGTGAGCCGCTTGCCAGGCCTTGGCGGCGGCCGACGAGCCGGGAAGCTCCGACAAGTAGTACAACAAGATCCACCGCACCAAGGGCCACGACCTCCGAAACTGCCGGCAAGTCGAGTTGCTCGCTGAGAAGCAAAAAGCTGAATATGAGAGGTGGGACAAGGAGAAGGGTTAATACGGTGCCAAAGGGTCCGGAAAGAAGCGTAGCGGCCAAGGAGGCTGCCGCAGCAAGGATAACCAGCAAGAGAGGCCCGCCCAGGGCCGCGACAAGAAACAGGAAGACGAAGATCATGATGAGGACAACGAGTCCGGCCACCATGAGTTTCAGAAGGCTACAGAGGCCATGTGCGTCGATGGTGGCGCCTCGCTGCACACCTCTCACTGCTAACTCAAACAGTAGGCGCTTGAGATCACAGCGGTGGAGCCATCACTCGATGCACGGAAGCCACTGAAGTGGTCCAGCACGCCTATCATCTTCGACACTGAGGATCACCCTGATTGCACAACTGCGGTCGGGTGCTTGCCGTTGTTGGTTTCGCTAATGATCCGCAACCTCAAGGTGACGAAGATGCTAGTGGACGGCGGGGCCGGTTTGAACTTTATCTCGCCGATCGTGGTCAAAAGGCTGCAAATTCCTAATGGAGACCTCGAAAAGCCGGGCATGTTTCAAGGGGTCAATCCGGGGAGAAGCCATCCGAAGGGTAAGGTCACGCTGCCCGCGATGTTTGGAGGAGAGCTGAACTACAGGACAGAGAGGATTGTCTTCGACATGGCCGAGATCCCCTTGCCCTACAACAGGACGGCCGGCCGCCCGGCACTCGCCAAGTTCATGGCAGTGTCACGTTACGCCTACAATACGCTGAAGATGCCGGGACCGATGAACATCATCACCGTCCCCTCTGACAAGAAGGACGTGATGATCTGCACTGACCAACTCTACCGGGAAGCAGTTGCAGTAGCTGCCGCTAAGGCACTTGCTCCTGCCGCTGGAGTCCCGGGAGGGAAGAAGACCGGCGAGACCTCTCGCACCCACTCCGGCAAGCGCACCTCTCCATAGTGCTGTGCTCCCGTCGAGGATGTGCCAGAGATCTCCACCAGCAAGAGCAAGAAATCCAGAGCTGCACCACCAGAGACCAAGAAGGTATCTGTCAGAGAGGACGACACATGAGGGGCTTTCACCATAAGTTCCAAGCTCGACAAAAAATAGGAAAGCGAGCTCGTCACTTTCCTGTGGGCGAATGTCGACGTGTTTGTGTGGCAAGCATCCGACATTCCTGGAGTTCCCAGGGAAGTGATTGAGAACCATCTTGCTGTCTGACCTCATGTGCGGTTAGGAAGCAAGCTCTGGAGAGGCAGGAGTTCATCACGGAAGAGATCAGGAAGCTAGAGGCGGCAGGCTTGGTAAGAGGGGTACTCCATCCGACGTGGTTGGCCAATCCGGTGGTGGTGCGCAAGGCAAACGGGAAGTGGTGGTTGTGTATTCATTACACAGATATCAATAAGGCTTGTCCAAAAGATCCTTTCCCATTGCCCGCATTGACCAGATTGTTGACTCCACGGCCGGGTGCGACCTGTTATCATTCCTTGACGCCTACTCAGGCTACCACCAGATCCTCACAAGAGAAGATGAGGAGAAGACAACATTCATCACCCCATGTGGTACGTATTGCTTTTTAAGGATTCCTTTCGGGTTGAAGAGTGCTGGCTTGACCTTTGCAAGAGCAGTCCAAATTGGTTTTGAGCCCCAGCTCCATAGAAATATGGAAGCTTATATGGATGACATAGTGGTCAAAACCAAGGACAAGGCGACACTTGTGCAAGATTTGGAAGAGACATTTGCAAACTTGCACAAGATCAACCTCAAGTTGAACCCTGAGAATCTTGTCTTCGGTGTCCCTTGGGCAAGCTTCTCGGGTTCTTTGTGTCGCAGCGCGGGATTGTGGTGAACCGAGACAAGATCAAGGTCATCGAACAGATTGAGCCGCCTAAGTGTATCAAGGATGTGCGGCGGCTCATTGGCTGCATCGCCGCCATGAGCAAATTCATCTCCAAGTCTGCTGAGCGTGCCCTTCCCTTTTTCAAGATCTTGAAGAAGGCGCGCCCAATGGACTAGACCCCAGAGGCTGAGGCAGTGTCGGTTTGAGGACGACACCTATGGGATCACGAGAATCCCAACTACGGTTGCGAGGCGCGGGGTTGTGAGAAGGGCGGATCAAACAGGTAGCACACGGGTTCTTTATCCAGGTTCGGGCCGCGAGGATGCGTAAAACCCTACTCCTGTCTTGGTGATTTGTTTATCTGTGTTCTTGAGCTAGCAATGGGGCACGAGGAGCTCCCAAAAAGCCGAATCCCCCGCCTGGTCGCCCTGGGCCTCCTTTTATAGGGAAAGGGGTCGCCACAGTGGCACACAGGAGGTGGAAAGGGCACAGTGATACGATTTTATCCCTCGCATTACATGACAAGGCGCATTTAATGCGTCGTGCTTAGGTGTCCCTACTTTATCAGGGATGGGGGAGAGCCCAATCTTGTCTGTCGCCGATCCCTTCCGCATCGACACGCGCCCTGGCCAGCGGTGCCCGTGCTGCCATGTAGGCAGGCAGGTAGCTGAGGTGGCGTAGCGGTGGGCCTCCACGAAGATCTGCTTGCCTCCATGCAGGTGCTTGCCCAACTGGTTGGGTCAGCAGCCGCATGTGAATGGCGGTGGAGGTTTGGAATTGGCGTGGGCTTGGCGGTGGCCCTACGGGTGTCTTTAGCAAGGGCCTCGCCGTAGCCCCGGCAAGGGTCTTGCCGTGGCGCCTGCTATCATCCCCGGCAAGGCTCCTGCTGGGGGCCTTGTGGTCCTCCTTGGCTGGGATCCCGCCAGGGGTCATCATCTTCTATAGTGTGTATTTGATCTTGAATGTCTTCACAAAGATCTGCATGCCACCACGGGGATGTCTCCCGAATCCTTGCCCCATGGGGGCAGTGGACTCAAGGGTGATTTGCTCCGTAGGTATGGGGCGAGCTGCCACGGCAAGGGCCTTGTCGGGTTTGCTAAAACCGCCCCCCGGCAAGGATCTTGCCGGGGGAGTCCGCTTCGTCCCCTATGCTCTTTGTGGTCTTGGTCTTGGCGTCGTTCTGCTCGTTCCGAGCTTCGGCCTTACCTTGGCTTACTTCCCTTCCCTTGCTTGGCGCGGTGGCGTCCATGGCTCGAACTTCCCGTGCATAGTTATAGGGGTACAAAAAGTGTACCCCTCTTTTTGTACACCGACAGGCAGCGCTGCAGGATTTGTAGAAATACCTCTCCTCCACCCCATTGCTGGTTGTGCCCAAACCACAAGAACCGTTGCTGCTATATCTAGCAGCAACGAATCAAGTGGTTAGCGCCAAACTGGTGGCGCAGAGGGAGGTCAACGAAGAGGCAGCAACAACGACAGAGTTGACGAATGGCAAACCAGTACTCTCCCCGGCAAGGCCTGGTCCTAGCAAGGCTGGCCCCCCAGCAAGGTCTGACACCAGTGGGACAGGGCCCACGCAACTAGGTGAATTGGTGCAGAAGAAGAAGATGATGCAGCACCCAGTTTACTTCATCAGCTCCCTCTTTTAGGGGGCTAGGTCAAGGTACTCTGGTGTGCAGAAATTGCTCTTCGGCCTCCTTATGGCCTCGAGGAAGCTGCGTCATTACTTCCAAGCGCACGAGATCACCGTCGTCACCCGCCTCCCGTTGCAACGGATACTGCATAACCCAGATGCAACGGGGAGGATTGTGGAATGGGCCTTGGAGCTGTCAAGTTTTGGTTTGAAGTTTGAAAGCACCTCGACGATTCAGAGCAGAGTCTTGGCGGAGTTCATTGATGAATGGACCTTGACGCCCGATGAAGAGATCCAGGAGACCACTCTCCCTGGCAAGGAAACAAGTCACAACTGGATTATGTACTTTGATGGGGCTTTTTCACTACAAGGCGCCGGTGTGCTGCTCATCGCACCCACCAGAGAGCACCTCAAGTACGTGATCCAAATGCACTTTCCTAGGGAGATGTCGACGAACAACACTGCTAAATACGAGGGATTGCTTGCCGGTCTCAGGAATGCGGCAGACCTCGGGGTCAAGAAGCTCATCGTTAGGGGTGATTCACAGCTTGTCGTTAGACATATCAACAAGGATTATCAAAGCCCATTGATGGAGGCCTACGTGGATGAAGTGAGGAAACTGGAGGAGCGCTTTGATGGTATATAGGCAGAGCATGTCCCCTGAATGGAGAACGACATCACCGACTACCCGTCGAAGTGTGCTGCCCTCAAGCTACCTGTGGAACCAGGTACTTTTGTGCTTTGGTTAACTCAACCATCCGTCAAACCATCAACAGAGCACAACAAGCGGGGGAAATTGGGCCCCGGAAATTACTTCCCCACCGAGCTCCCTGGGGCCGCTGGCAAAGATGTTGCCGTGGACGCCGAGCCTGATGTGGGACAACCGACTCCGGCGGGGCGCCAAGCCCTTGCCGCGGAGGCAACCATTCCCAGGATAGAGGAAGTGCCTTTGGTCCTTGCCGCCGAGCCACAGGATCTAGCATGGGCGCAGCATACCATCCGATTCCTCCAAACAGGGGAGCTTCCTGAGGAGCAGGAAGAAGCAGATAAAGTAGCCCGCCGGTCTGCCATGTACCAGTTCATCGACAACGTTCTGTACAGAAAAGACCGAATGGAGTGAAATGGAAGTGCATCCCCCGGGAGGAAGGACTAGATCTATTGGTGGAGATACATGGAGGCATATGTGGCTCCCACATAGGGTCGAGGGCCCTTGCCGGCAAGGATTTTCGGCAAGGTTTCTTCTGGCACACTGCCCTCCAGGATGCGATGGCACTAGTAACCAAGTGTGCAGCGTGCCAGTTCCATTCAAAGAAGCTTCATCAGCCAGCTCAAGCCTTGCAGACAATCCCTCTCTCCTGGCCATTCTCGGTCTGGGGGCTCAACATACTCGACCCCTTTCCCTGCGCCGTTGGGGGCTTTGAGTACTTGTATGTTGCAATCGACAAGTTCACAAATTGGTCGGAGGTGGAAGCAGTGAGGAAGGTGACCGCACAGTCAGTCGTCAAATTCTTTAAGGGGCTAGTTTGCCGCTTTCGTGTGCCGAAGAGAGTCATCACTGACAACGGCACGCAGTTGACAAGACACACCTTCATGGAATACATTGGAGACCTCGGTAGCAAGGTCTGTTTTTCTTCCGTGGCACACCCGGAGCAACAGCCAAGCGGAGAGGGCAAATACTGAAGTGCTGCATGGCCTGAGGACGAAGACTTTTGACAGGCTGCACAAGAGCATAAGGCGCTGGATTGATGAGTTGCCGGCGGTTCTTTGGTCGATCAGAACGACGCCAAATCGAGCCACCGGCCAGACACCCTTTGCCCTGGTATACGGGGTGGAAGCAGTTCTCCCCACGGAACTCATATACGGGTTACCTCGAGTGCTCGCTTATGATGAGGTTGAGCAAGAATGATTGCGGCAAGATGACACGCTCCTCGAGGAAGATCGTCTTCGGGCAGCTGTGAGAGCAGCATGCTACCAGCAAGCCTTGCGCCGCTACCATAGCCGCAAGGTTCATGCCCAGAGCTTTGAGGACGGCGACCTTGTTCTTCGGTGCGTTCAGTCGGCCAACAATTCCAACAAGTTGATGCTGAAGTGGGAAGGCCCTTATCGGGTAATACGAGACACCAGGCCCGGCGCAGTCCGCCTGGAGATCGAAGATGCCAATCCAGTGAGAAACTCCTGGAACATCGATCATCTTCGTAAGTTTTACCCATAAGGTGCGGCTGCCGGGTCCCCCGGCAAGCCACCTTTTGTAAAAGCCTTTCCGGCAAGGCATGTAACCCTCTGTACAAATCCAGGTGCAGACCCTGAGCATAAATAAATGAAGCGCTGACGCCCTAAGTCATAGCATGCATGCTAGATTGAGTCTCTCCCTTAGTTAGGGTAGATATTGCTTGAGCAGCGACTAAACCCTAGCATATAGGTTGAGTCTGCGTCTCTCTGTTCCTGTCCATCCTCTTTGGTTCGCATGGTACATAAACGTTTCCGCCAAGCTAAGTGGAAGAAAGAGAACGAGCCGGCGCTCCGGCCCCGGCAGGCCTAGGCTGCCGAGGGCTGAAGACACAAGGGTCCACCCGCGGCAAGCCAAGGTCGCCGGGGGCTGCGATTTCAGATAAGTCTCCTACCTCCCCCCCTGTTATGCATTTCCGTATGAAATTGGGACATATGAAACCTCGTTTTATTCCAAGGCCGTCGTGCACCCTTTTTCCCGCCACCCGAGAACTTTTTCTTGGTTCGGAAACTGGTTGTAGCCGCGGCGGCAAGGAAGCAAGCGTAGGTCCTAATCCTACTTCACCCCCGCCTTCGCTGAGAGCGTGAGTTCGGTCAGATGAAGTGAGGAAGCGGCAAGGCTCGTTGCCGGGTGCCAATGTTTATGTTGAAAATAACAAGGGTTCGTCCCCTGGTATGGGGTTTGCGCAAACACAAAGGACCCGGCAAGCACCCTTTTTTATTAATACGCCACCTACAAGTAAATTTCATACGGAATGTAAACACGAGCAAGGGGATTACAAGTTTTAAATCTAACTAAGGACCGTAGGCTTACAACTAAAAAGAGATAAGGTGCCCGTAATCCCTTTCTTGTCCCTCTCCTTAGGAAACGGAACAAGAAGGCAAGAGGGCAGAAGGAGCGCCTAGGCGAGGTATGAGCAGCAGAAGGCGCCAAGAGAACATGTCGGCGGCCGCCAAGGGGAGGGCTGGTAATGATGGTGCCAGGACGAGAGCTGGAAGATAAGGCAGCGATCCGTCAATATGCTACGAAGGCGTCGGTGCCATCGTACTCCGACTTGACGGCCCTCCACCCGCCTTCTTTGCCTTCTCCGGCCTTCCCACGCCAGCCGCCCAAGGAGGCAACCCTGAGAAGTTCAAGGAGCCGGCTCCACCGGAGAAGGAGCCCGGTGCAGATGCTGCTGCTACCGGCACCACCCGGGGACAGCGGGTCCGACGCCTAGTAGAGAATGAGCCCCGCCGTCAGGCTGTGGATGCGAGCGAAGGTCTTCCATCCACGATGAAGATACAAGACATGAGGAGCTGGGAAATGAACATCGGCCCATGTGCCGCTATTCCCACAACCCCTCATATGCAGTCTTAGCGCCTGCGGCAGGTCGAGCTCCATCTCCTGAGCGAATGGAGTAGGGAGACGAAGACAACGACGCGCCAGATGGCACAGCCTGATGAAGAACTCACAGGGCGGGTCCCAGACATGGCCCTCCATTGGGGGCAGGACCACTGGCGGAGGTGAGGCCGATGCGCCGCCCCGTCCTCCTCTTCCCCGAGTGCCACGGAGGCCTCGGCCTCGCCCCCGCCCCCTTCCCCTCACGGCCGGCTAAGCCGCCACGGGCTCTTGGGGAGGGGTGACACATTGTCGAGCAGAGACCCTCGCCGCCACCATCGAAGCATCATTGTGCCCTCTCACCATGGCAGAGGGGGGGGGGGAAGCAAAGATTGGAGGAGGCGGATGGCGAAAGACTGAAGGATGCCATCCCTCCCGCTCCCCTCCTTATAAAGGGGCGGGGTCAGGGCTCAGCCGCCCATCTCAGCCAACATAACTCATTAAGATGACAGCGGGTGAGGCCGTCGACCGCCCTCCCCGCCCAATTGAAGGCGTGTGGGTATCGATTCACGTATGCACATCTTCCCATATTCCGTGCACCTGTCACCCGCCCTGCGCAGTGTATGTGGCGTACGTGGTGCAAGAGGCGAGCGTAGTGGGACACGTGGGACGACGGTTCCAGGGCAGAAAGCATAAATGAGCAACAGCCCCGCGGTCTTAAAAGGACAAGCAAGCCGCCTCTTTACTATTCACCGCAGGATGACGCAAGCATGCTTCGGTCATCCCACGCGCGATCCCCACATCATGCATTCAACGTGAATCTTGGGAAGTGAAGCGGGCAAAGGGTTACCACGGTCCTGCCTGCCCACACACCGTTCTGGTCCTAGCCCAACAACGCGTCGCGCTTATGTGTGGCCCAGGCCAGAGGGCTCCTGTCGGTGTAAAGAAGTAGGGGTTCTACTTTGCATCCCTCTACCTATGCACGGGCAGTCACAGCCACGCCCAAGGCCACACTTGGAAAGGCAAGGGAAGGAAGCCGAGGCTACAAAACGTTCAAAGCAGCACCAAGACAGAGACACGGAGAGCAAGAAGGCGAGGCGGGTTCCCCCGGCAAGATCCTTGCCGGGGCAGCTTGCCCAACCCCGACGCGGCGCGCCACCCTCGAGCCCAAGGCTTCCAATACCAACAACCACATTGGAACCAAGGCTCGGCAGGCGCCTCCATGATGGCATGCAGATCTTTGTGAAGATCATGAACACTCCAAGTCAGATGAGGATTAGAAGACGATAAACCTCGGCAAGATCCTTGTCGGGGACGACTACGATACCACGGCAAGACCCTTACAGAGGCCCCGGCATGGCCCTCGCCGAGGACATCTGCGGGGCCACAGCCACGCCCACACCTGCCAAGCTTCCACCGCCGCTCCCATGCAGCTTCCAGCCCACCAACTAGGCAGGCACCTGCATGTCGATGTGAGGCTTCTAGGACAACTCAGCGCATGCCTACATGGTGGCATGCAAATCTTTGTGAAGGCCCTACCACCGCACCACCTCAGCAGCCTGCCAGCCTACATGGCGCTGACCGCCTCGCTGACCCGGGTGTCAGTGTCAAAACTGGAGGATCTTGGGTAGGGGGTCCCGAACTGTGCGTCAAAGGCTAATGGTAATAGGAGGCAGGGGACACAATGTTTACCCAGGTTCGGGCCGTCTCTATGGAGGTAATACCCTACTTCCTTCTTGATTGATCTTGATGATATGAGTATTAAAAGAGTTGATCTACCACGAGATCGTAGAGGCTAAACCCTAGAAGTTAGCCTATGATTATGATTGTCGTCCTACGGACTAAACCCTCCGGTTTATATAGACACCGGAGGGGGCTAGGGTTACACAGAGTCAGTTACACAGAAGGAAATCTACATATCAGAATTGCCAAGCTTGCCTTCCACGCAAAGGAGAGTCCCACCCGGACACGGGACCAAGTCTTCAATCTTGGATCTTCATAGTCCAACAGTCCGGCATAAGCATATAGTCCGGCTGTCCGAGGACCCCCTAATCCAGGACTCCCTCAGTAGCCCCTGAACCAGGCTTCAATGACGATGAGTCTGGCGCGCAAATTGTCTTCGGTATTGCAAGGCGGGTTCCTTCTCCGCATACTCCAAATAAGATCTTGAACACGAGAATCATGTCCGGCTCTGCCAAACAAATTCCACATACCACCGTAGAGAGCACAATATTCCACAAGTCTAATCTGCTAACAACTTTTTCATAGCATGACATCACGCCGCGACCCGGTCATTATTCGAACCGTTTTCTCAACCTGCTACTGCACATCTTGCAAGGCGGTTTCATTGGCACGTCTTGTCGAAGTAGAGATCGTGTCCCCTTATCACGGGATTCTCATCAATACGGGTGTGGGCAACCCAACCGCACCATCAACATGGCGCTTGGGGAATAAGCGAGTTTCCAGGGCAAGGGGGTGGCACATAGTTTCTATCGCCTTTATAAAGAAATAAGGATTCTCCTTTTTCACCCACGCCTTCTTCTTCCTCTGCTCATCCATTCTCGAGCTCCAACGCCCAAGCTTTCACCTTCTCGGCAAAGCCATTCCAAGCATGTCCAGAGCGGGAGGCAAGTGGATGGCCTCCTCCGTTACGGAGGGAGACATCACGAAGCTTCCGGAGGCCGGATACTTGTCCGCGAACATCGTGCATCGGCTTCCGGCTGAAGGGCAGATCATTCCTACCCCGAAACCCCAGGAAAGGGTAGTATTCCACTTCATCCGCGGACTGGGATTCCCCTTCCACCCATTTGTCTGTGGACTTATGTTCTACTATGGGCTGGACATCCATGATCTGGCCCCCAACTTCATCTTCAACATCTCGGCGTTTATCATCGTGTGCGAGTCCTTCCTCCGCATCACGCCCCACTTCGGCCTATGGCTGAAGACCTTCAACGGGAAGCCAAAGGTGGTGAGCGTCCAGCAAGTGGAGTGCGGGGGCACCATGGTGGGCAAGATGCCCAATGTCATCTGGCCCGAAGGCTCCTTTGTGGAGACCGTGAAGGGGTGGCAATCGGGGTGGTTCTACATCACCGAGTCGCGCGACTCCAACTGGGCGGCGACCCCCGAGTTTTGATCCGGCGTCCCCATGTGGCTCACCTCCTGGAAAGAGAAGGGCTTAGCCTGGGCCTCAACGGTGGAGCTGACCGGACTTCAG
Source organism: Triticum dicoccoides (assembly GCF_002162155.2). Classification (NCBI taxonomy): domain Eukaryota; kingdom Viridiplantae; phylum Streptophyta; class Magnoliopsida; order Poales; family Poaceae; genus Triticum; species Triticum dicoccoides. The sequence goes on from NC_041391.1 coordinate 23,079,374, forward strand.
ACCTCCGTCCAAAATATGATAGGCAAGAAAATCAAGCTTGTCAATGTGGTCCAGGTCATGCTCCTTCGCCGGATCCTTCCGTGTCAGAGATGGGCTTACAATCTGTGGGAGTTCAACCCGACTGAACACCGGACGCTGCAAGAGATCTTCGGCACGACGCACGAAGACGTCTAGAAAGTGCTCTTCAAGGCCAACAAGGTCCCTCCACCCATAACCGAAGATCTCGGACTCAGCACGAAATGCCAAGCCCATCCGGTGAGTTTTTATATTTTGCAAGATGTGCCTTTTGCCAGCACATCCGCGGGAGTAATCTAAGCCTCCATGCTGATTTAATTTGGACTGGGTAGCAATAGCGGAGCTGATTGACTGTCCGGCTCTGCTACCTGAAGATCCAGAATCGTCTCTTCTAACGAAGATGCTGTTTCCGGTGCCCTATGAGGTGCCAGAGAAGAAGGCCAAGAAGAAGGCCGTGGGGACCATGAAAGGTCTCCGGCGCAAGGTTGCATCGGACGTGACGTCCGAAGACACCAAGACGCACTCCTCCACC
>NC_041391.1:23080362-23125896 GCF_002162155.2 Triticum dicoccoides
CCGCCCCACATGGGGAGGCCGAGGTGTCCAAGAAGGGAAAGACCTTCCTTCCGGGCTACTCCACCACAGCCACCAACAGCGGCGAGGAGTGGGAGCCCAGGGACAAGCCCCTGGCTAAGTCGTAAGTATCCGGACACTACAATACTTCTGGTATGTTCGCTTTATCGCTTCTTATTATGCCGAACGTGCACCTGCAGTCCGGCCGAATCCCACATAGATGTATCCTCTTCGGAGGGGTCTCTGGGCCCGTCGGTGATGAACAGTGATTCACTCCTGACAATCTCCTCCCCCAGGCCTGCGGACGACACCAAGGTGTTGTTTCGAAGGATACTGGGCCAAGGGGAGACAGTTCCGAAGACGCCACCCGGCGAAATCCCAGTTGTCGGGCACATGGGGGGGAAGACCCCCATGGACTCCGATAATGGGGGCCGCAACCAATATGGCCTCGAGCCGAATACGGCTCCGGAACCCCAAATGGTTCCGAACTCAGGCAGGCATCCTCTCTCTAAGGACGGCGAGTGAGGGAGTCCTCGATTAGGGGGTGTCCGGATGGCCGGACTAAGACCTTTGGCCGGACTCCCGGACTATGAAGATACAAGATTGAAGACTCCGTCCCGTGTCCGGATGGGACTTTCCTTGGAGTGGAAGGCAAGCTTGGCGATACGATATGAAGATCTCCACCCATTGTAACCGACTCTATGTAACCCTAGCCCTCTCCGGTGTCTATATAAACCGGAGAGTTTTAGTCCATAGCACGAACAACAATCATACCATAGGCTAGCTTCTAGGGTTTAGCCTCTTTGATCTCGTGGTAGATCTACTCTTGTACTACCCATATCATCAATATTAATCAAGCAGGAGTAGGGTTTTACCTCCACCGTGAGGGCCCGAACCTGGGTAAAAACATCGTGTCCCTTGTCTCCTGTTACCATCCGCCTAGACACACAGTTCGGGATCCCTACCCGAGATCCGCCAGTTTTGACACCGACATTGGTGCTTTCATTGAGAGTTCCTCTGTGTCGTCGCCTTTAGGCCCGATGGCTTCTTCGGTCATCAATCACGATGCGGTCCAGGGTGAGAGTTTTCTCCCCGGACAGATCTTCGTATTCGGCGGCTTCGCACTACGGTCCAACTCGTTCGGCCATCTGGAGAAGATCGAAAGCTACGCCCCTGGCCATCAGGTCAGGTTTGGAAGCTTGAATTACACGGCCGACATCCGCGGGGACTTGATCTTCGACGGATTCGAGCCATGACCGGGCATGCCGCACTGTCACGATGGGCACGATTTAGCTCTGCCGTCGGACAACGCTCGGAGGGTCTCTTAGGTGTCCGCTCCGACCATTAGCTTGGAGCCCACTGCGCCAGTCGGGGATGGACGGTTGGACGCCCCCCCCCCCGGAAGCCGCAATCTCTATGGCGATAGAGCCAGATACCAGCCTAGTCCTTCGCAGGGCCCGTGACTCCAAGGTGCCGGACTCCGCTCCGGACTCCGTATATCCCGCACCTCTTCTGATCGAGCCCAATTGGGCTCCGGTCATGGAGTTCACCGCTGTGGACGTCTTTCAGCACTCTCCTTTTGGCGATATCCTGAATTCACTTAAGTCTCTCTCTTTGTCAGGAGAGCCCTGACCGAACTACGGCCAGCATGGTTGGGATACGGACGACAAAGAAATTCGAGGCCCACCCACCACCCACTTCGTAGCCACTGTCGACGTTTTCACCGACATGCTCGACTTTGACTCAGAAGACATCGACGGCATGGATGCCAATGAAGGAGACGATCAAGAACCAGCACCTATAGAGAACTGGAAAGCCACCTCGTCGTACGACATATACATGGTGGACACCCCTAAAGCGGGGGATGGCGAGGAAAAAACGGAGGATGATCCCTCCAAGAAGCAACCCAAGCGCCGACGTTAGCAGTGCCGCTCTAAGTCCCGCCAAAGCAAAAACGGCGATGCCGGCACCGGAGATAACAACACGCCGGACAGTGCCGAAGACAACCCCCTCCAGCAGGATTTCATGCAGGAGGACGAAGGAGCCAGCCCTCATGAGAGAGCGGCCGACAGAGAGGTTGAGGACGACAATTGTATGCCTCCCTCAGAAGACGAGGCAAGCCTCGACGACGACGAATTCGTCGTGCCAGAGGATCCCGTTGAACAAGAGCGTTTCAAATGCAGGCTTGTGGCCACGGCAAGCAGCCTCAAGAAGAAACGGCAGCAGCTTAGAGCTGACCAAGACTTGCTAGCCGACAGATGGACCGAAGTCCTGGTGGCCGAAGAGTATAAACTAGAACGCCCCTCCTAGAGCTACCCAAAGCGCAGGTTGCTACCCCAACTTGAGGAGGAAGCAACTAAACCTACATCACCAGCATATGATGCGCCCGATCGGCCACCCCGTGGCCGCGATAGAGAGGCCTTCAGGCTCTCGACCCAAGCCACACCCCGGCACCGCTCAAAACATACCAGAGTACGGGGAGACGCAACAGACCTGCGAGACATCTTGGATAATAAGGCAAGGCAAACAAGATCGATCTACAGATCGCATGGGCGCCCCGCTTCACGTGACGCTAACCGTCACGCCGGACATAATAAGTACGGCCCAGCCGAATACAACAGACCAAGCTTATCCGAGCTGCGTCGTGATATAGCCCAGTATAGGGGCGCCGCACACCCACTATGCTTCACAGACGAAGTAATGGATCATCAAATCCCCGAGGGCTTCAAACCCGTAAACATCGAATCATACCATGGCACAACAGATCCTGCGGTATGGATTGAGGATTATCTCCTTCATATCCACATGGATCGTGGTGATGATCTACACGCCATCAAATATCTCCCGCTCAAGCTTAAAGGACCAGCTCGACATTGGCTTAATAGCCTGCCAGCAGAGTCAATTAGTTGTTGGGAGGACCTGGAATCCGCATTCCTTGACAACTTCTAGGGCACTTATGTGCGACCACCAGACGCCGATGACCTAAGCCACATAATCCAGCAGCCAGAGGAATCGGCCAGACAATTCTGGACATGGTTCCTAACCAAGAAAAACCAAATGGTCGACTATCCGGACGCCGAGGCCCTTGCAGCCTTCAGGCACAACATCCAAGACGAATGGCTTGCCCAGCACCTAGGACAGGAAAAGCCGAAATCTATGAAAGCCCTCACGACACTCATGACCCGCTTTTGTGTGGGAGAAGACAGATGGCTAGCTCGTAGCAATAACATAACCAAGAGCCCCGGCAATTCGGATACCAAGGACAACAACGGCAGGTCACGTTGCAACAAGCATAAGCGCCGCATTAACGGCGACAATACTGAAGATACGGCAGTCAATGCCAGATTCAGAGGCTCTAAACCCGGTCAGCGGAAGAAGCCATTCAAAAGAAACCCTCCGGGCCCATCCAGCTTAGACCGGATACACAGCACCCCCGAACAACCAGCCAATCACACCAACAGGGATTGTTGGGTGCTCAAGCAGGCACGCAAGTTAAGTGCCAAAACCAGAGACAAGGGGCTACATAGCGATGACGAGGAGGGGCCCCGGCCGCCGAACAGCAAAGGCCAGAAGGGATTCCCCCCGCAAGTTCGGACGGTGAACATGATATACACACCCCACATCCCCAAAAGGGAGCGGAAGCGTGCTCTCAGGGACGTCTATGCGTTGGAGCCAGTTGCCCCAAAGTTAAACCCATGGGACTCCTGCCCGATCTCTTTCAATCGAAGGGACCACCCCACAGGCATCCGTCACGGCGGATTCGCCGCATTGGTCCTAGACCCAATTATCGATGGATTTCACCTTACCAGAGTCCTAATGGATGGCGGCAGCAGCCTGAACCTGCTTTATCAGGACACAGTGCGAAAAATGGGCATCGATCCTTCAAGAATTAAACCCACAAAGACAACCTTCAAAGGCGTCATACCAGGTGTAGAGGCCAGCTGTACAGGCTCGGTTACACTCGAAGTGGTCTTCGGATCCCCGGATAACTTCCGGAGCGAAGAGTTAATCTTCGACATAGTCCCATTCCGCAGTGGCTATCACGCCCTGCTTGGATGAACCGCATTTCCCAAATTCAATGCGGTGCCGCACTACGTATATCTCAAGCTCAAGATGCCAGGACCTCGCGGACTCATCACGGTAAACGAAAACACCGAACGCTCTCTCCGAACAGAGGAGCACACGGCGGCCCTGGTGACGGAAGTATAGAGTAGCCTCTCAAGGCAGTTCTCCAATCCAGGTGTCAAACATCCGGACAACGTCAAGCGAGCCCGAAGTAACCTACAACAAATCCGGCTGGCACGTTCCGAGCAAGCATAGCAGTGCGGCCCCAACTCCAGCCCCTGCCAAATGGCGATACTGGTACCACGCGTACATAATTACGCCTTAGAGATACCATGGGCATAAGCGGAGGGGCACAACTATGGCACGCCCAGAATGCGGCTCAACCGCAGTAAGGGGCTCCCTATTTCATTGTTTTGCTTCTTACACACATTTAGGACCCAACTATTCGGAAGGCCTGTCCGGCAATACACTCGCCGAACACACGATGCAACAGCCAGGGAGAGAGCAAGCCACGTCAAACGTCCAGGTGGTCTCTATAACGAGCTTAATACCTGTTTTACTTACAATCCTGCAGCTTGCCCCTGGAGGGGAACATGTCAAATAATCCCATCTCTTGCTTATCGCACTCCTTGTATCGTTCTGCTTTCGTAGCACCCCTTTTTAATAAACAATATATAGCTCTTATCTATTATTGTACTTCTCTATTTTTTATATATATACAAATATGTTCAGTCATGACATTTTGCAACCGTACACTTTGGTACGGACAATACACCAGGGGCTTAAAACACCCCATAACATGGTGTGAGAAGACCGAACACTCTCATGAGTGCAGCGCCCCGAACTTATAGCACTATATGCATCGGCTCCGAATCATGTCTTTGGTCAATAGTTGGGTTTGCCCGGCTCCCATGTGTTGGTACCTTACGTTCCGCAATGTTGGCTAAGGTAGCGGTGGGAGAACTATTGCGATTGTGCCCCAGTTGAGCTGGGTTAACACCTCAGTAGAGAAAGCTAAAACTGACTGTCATGATAGTGCGAGAGACCGGTCGCTGTTCGCGAGGTTTTATGAGTCCTTAAAGACTTATGCCGCTTAGAGCGAGGAACCGGACTTATCCGGCCTAGGCGTGGATAGCGCCCCGAACTCGGTCTTCCGAATACTAGGGGCTTCGCCGAAATTTAAAATTATAGAATTCTATGGCTAAGTGAGAGTGATAAAGCATCATAAGTCCGACGGCCTGGTTCGTTGTGCTGAGCGCCTCCCTAGATGGACCCAAGGATGGGAACAAGAGCGCTCAGGTTTATCCTGAACACCCCAGAACTCGTGGCATGGGGGTCGAAGCCGACGACTTGCATCTCTCAGATTTGATAAACGGCCGCACAGAAGGTAATATTTTAAATTAACAAGCGTTGCTTAACGCACATGAACAAAGTTTTCAACGTACAGGATAACAAATGCGAGTCTACTCAAAAATTACATCTTTGGAGCACTCATCCGCTATACGGCGGGCACCCATCAGGACGCCTTTATAATACATCTCGGGCGTACGGTACTCCTTGCCCGGCGGTGGCGCATCCGTCAAAAGCTTCTCGGCGTCCAGCTTGCCCCAGTGCACTTTAGCACGGGCAAGGGCCCGACGGGCACCTTCGATGCAGACGGAGCGCTTGATGACCTCAATCCACGGACAAGCGTCCACCAGCCGCCGCACCAGACCGAAGTAGCTCCCAGGCATGGCTTCCCCAGGCCATAGCCGAACTATGAGGCTCTTCACAGCCTGTTCGGCCACCTTGTGGAGCTCGACCAGCTGCTTCAGCTGGTCGCTCAGGGGCACCGGATGTCCGGCCTCAGCATATTGAGACCAGAACACCTTCTCCATCGAGCTCCCCTCTTCGGCTCGGTAGAATGCGGCAGCATCAGACACACTACGGGGCAGATCGGCGAATGCTCCTGGAGAGCTCCGGATTCGGGTAAGTAACAGATAATTTACTTTTATATTCTTGCTTTGCATAAAGAATGCCTTACCCGCCGCTATCTTCTTCATCGCCAAGATCTCCTGAAGGGTCTTCTGGGCTTCGGCGTTAGCGGTCTTGGCACTCTCAAGAGCCAAGGCAAGCTCAGACTCTCGAGTCTTCAAGTCACGCTCCAAACTCTCGTGTTTTTCCTCGAGAGCCTGGAGCTCATGCCGCACCTCCGCCACCCGCGCCTCCTACTTCTCTCACTCGGTGCGCTCCAAGGCCGCACTCTTTTCGGCCTTGGAGACCGCCTCCTTCAGGGTCGCCACCTCGGTCGTGGCTCCTGCAACATTTACGTTAGTCCTGTCATTATTTGCAACCAAGTATTTCTATATACATTTACAGGCGGTACTAGGTACTATCTTTATCCTCTTGCTGCTTCTTGGCACGGCCGAGCTCGCTCTCGGAACGCTCGAGGCTTTCCTTTAATGCATTGACCTCCGCAGTCAGTGCAGCAGAGGTCAGCAGCGCAGCCTGCATTCCCATATTGACACATTTCTATTAGACTCCTGCGTATATCTTTTTAGATCCTCAGCTTGGCTTTTCTTTCCGAACGCCGAACTGAGCATCAGGGGCTACTGTCTATGCGGTAACATTTTTATATGTTTTTGAACACATACCTCAAAGCCTATTAACAGGCTTGTACAGGCTTCCGTCAGCCCGCTCTTGGCGGACTGAACCTTCTGAATCACCGCACTCATGATAGTGCGGTGTTCCTCATCGATGGAAGCGCCGTTAAGCGCCTCCAGTAAATTGGCCGGCGCTTCCGGATGGACGGAGGTCACTAGCGTCGTAGGCTTACCTTTCTTATGAAGGCGTCGCCTGTCGGGCTCCGGAACCATCGACGGTTCAGGAGCAGTGTCCGGCCCGGGGCCGGACTTAGATCCCTCCGTAGCTTTACCCCCTTTGGGCCAGGAGTCCGGGAGGTCGCCTTGTGGCGCCTCCAGGACCACCTCCTTCTGGTTTTGCCCCTTTAGGGAATCCACCTCAGTGTCATCTGTAGGGAGAGGGGAGGAGGCCGTCGGAAGTGAAGCGCTATTCACATCCGACGAGTCCAGGGATCCACTCGACGAATCACCGAGCTAAGCCCGGGGCGGATGCATCATTAAATTCAGCATCAGAAGGAACCATGCATCAGTGGAGCGCCATAAGTTATTCGGATATCCGGATACTTATGATTTTGCCAGGGGCTTGACCCTGGGTGGCCATTCCTGCCCGCCGTCCTCGGCATCCGAGGTGTAGTCCGACAGAGGGGTCTTCCCCTTCTTGGACCCTCTGGCCTCCCCAGTTGGGGCGGCGTTCCTTTTCTTTCCTCCCCTCACGGGAGGGGGAGAGGCTTCTTCTTCTTCTTCCTCCTCTTCCTCCTCCTCGTCCTCCGAGGCGGAGGGTGCTTTGGGGTCGTCGGGCGATGAATCCGACACCACCGAGCGCCGGGAACTCTTTCGGGTCCCCGTGGCCTTCTCCTTGGCCTTCTTCTCCGGCACCACGTGAGGTGCCGAAACCAGTAGCTTCGCCAAGCGTGCGTCTGCTGGGCCTTCGGGCAAAGGGGCCAGACAGTCAAACTGTACGGATGTCCTCTTCCAGTCCTGTCAAAGGAACGGGAGTTTAGATCCCACATAGAGTCACACTATGAAATTCAGGTGTCCCGTAAGGGACTAAATGTAATATTACTTTGGAGGCTTGACGTTTGCCGCGGAACCCGCGATCCTCGGTGACGGGAGGGGAGACCTCGGAACTCTTGAAAAGCACCTTCCAGGAGTCCTCATGTTTAGTTTCGAAGAGCCGGGATAGAGTCTGGTGCTGGGCCGGGTCGAACTCCCACAAATTGAAGTCCCGTCATTGACACGGGAGGATCCGGCGGAAGAGCATGACCTGGATTACGTTGACAAGCTTGACCTTCTTGGTCACCAGGTCTCGGACGTAGGTTTGGAGTCCGGTCACCTCTTCCGGATTACCCCATGACAGGCCCGTCTCTTTCGAAGATGTGAGCCGGGTGGGGATGCCGGATCGAAATTCGGGGGCCGCTGCCCACTTAGGTTCACGCGGCTCGGTGATGTAGAACCACCCCGATTTCCACCCTTTGATGGTTTCCACGAAGGCACCCTCGAGCCAAGTGACGTTGGCCATCTTGCCCACCATAGCACCTCCGCACTCTGCTTGTCGGCCTTTCACAACCTTCGGCTTGACGCTGAAGATCTTCAGCCATAGGCCAAAGTGAGGCTGGATGCGGAAGAAGGCCTCGCACACGACGATAAACGCCGAGATATTGAGGATGAAGTTCGAGGCCAGATCGTAGAAGTACAGGCCGTAGTAGAACATGAGCCCCCGGACGAACAGGCGAAGAGGAAAACCCAGTCCGCGGAGGAAATGGGGAAGAAAAACAACCCTCTCGTGGGGCCCGGGGGCGGGGATGAGTTGCCCCGCATCGGGAAGCCGGTGCGTGATGTCGTCAGACAGGTACCCGGCCTTCCTCAGTTTGTTGATTTGCCCCTCCGTGACGGAGGAGGCCATCCATCTACCTCCCTCTTCGGACATGGTTGGAGAAGGTTGAGGTGGGAAGTGCGGGCTTGGGCGCTGGAGCTCGAGCGCGCAGGGGCGGATAAGAAGAGGAAGAAGAAGGCGTGAATGGAAAGGGCGGATTCTTATCCCCTTAGTAAAACTTGCTTATCTCCCAAGTGTCGTGGTTAATGGCGTGGTTGGGTTACCCACGCCCGTATTGATGAGAATCCTGGAATAAGGGGACACGATCTCTGCTTTGACAAGACGTGCCAGGGAAACTGCCTTGCTAAACGCGCTGAGGTGGAACAATAAAACGATTTGAATGGAGGCCTGGCCATGACGTCATGCTACGGAATACGTCAGCAAATCCGATTGATGCAAATATTATTCTCTCTACGGTGGAATGTGGAACTTATTTTGCAGAGCCGGACACTATCCTGGTGTTCAACATCTTCTATGAAATATTCAGAGGAGGAAGCCGCCTTGCAATGCCGAAGACAACTTGCGCGCCGGACTCGTCGTCATTGAAGCCTGGTTCAGGGGCTACTGAGGGAGTCCTGGATTAGGGGGTGTCCGGATGGCCGGACTAAGACCTTTGGCCGGACTCCCGGACTATGAAGATACAAGATTGAAGACTCCGTCCCGTGTCCGGATTGGACTTTCCTTGGCATGGAAGGCAAGCTTGGCGATACGATATGAAGATCTCCTCCCGTTGTAACCAACTCTATGTAACCCTAGCCCTCTCCGATGTCTATATAAACCGGAGAGTTTTAGTCCGTAGGACGAACAACAATCATACCGTAGGCTAGCTTCTAAGGTTTAGCCTCTTTTATCTCGTGGTAGATCTACTCTTGTACTACCCATATCATCAATATTAATCAAGCAGGAGTAGGGTTTTAACTCCACCGCGAGGGCCCAAACCTGGGTAAAAACATCTGTCCCTTGTCTCCTGTTACCATCCGCCTAGACGCACAGTTCGGGACCCCCTACCCGAGATCCGCCGGTTTTGACACCGACAGCGAGCCACCTGTACCGATGACCTCTGTCCTTCCAGAGGCACCGGACAACTTGCTGGAAGCGCTTCGCGGTGCTTCCATCGATGAAGAACACCGTACCATTATGAGTATGGTGATTGAGAAGGTCCAGTCCGCCAAAAGCGGATTAACCGAAGCCTGCGCCAGCCTCCTAACAGGCTTTGATGTAAGTAATAAAATTGTAAGAAAATATCACAATATAGATAGTAGCCCCTGATGCTTTGTTCGCAGTTCGGAAAGAAAGGCCGAACAGAGGATCAAATAACATCCGCAGGAGTCTAACAGAAGATGTCTATGTGAATAAGCTGGCGTCGCTTCTGGCCGGTCATACTGCGGAGGTCTCCGGACTGAAGCGGGACCTGGAGCGAACCGAGGGAGAGCTCGGCCTCGTGAAGAGGCAGCTCGAGGAAAGCAAAGGTACATAATACCCCGTCTGTATATTTATAAATGAAAAATGGTTTCTGCTGATAAAAGCGTCATGAACTTTAATAGGGGCCACGATCGAAGTGGCGGCCCTTAAGAAGGCGCTGACCGAGGCCGAAGACAAAGCAGCCAAGGAACGCGCCGAGCGCGAGAAGCAAGAGGCCTGGGTCAACGAGGTCCAGCAAGAGCTCTAGGATTTCGTCCAGAAATACGAGTCCTTGGAGCGTGACTCTAAGACTCAAGAGTCCGAGCTTGCTAAGGCCCTCCAGAGCACGCAAGATGCCAAAGCCGAAGCCCAAAAGGCCCTCAAGGAGATTCAGGCGGTTAAGAAGATTGCGGCGGGTAAGGCTTTCATTATGCAAAGCAAGCATGTGAAGGAGACTTTCCTTTTACTTACCCGAATTTGGAGCTCTCCAGTGGCGTTCGTAGATCTACCGCGTAGCATAACTAATGCCGAAGAAGGGAGCTCGACGGAGAAGTTGTTCTGGTCTCAGTATCTTGGGACAGAACATCCGATGCCCTTGAGCGACCAGCTGAAGCAAATAGTCGAACTGCACAAGGCAGCCGAACTGGCCATGAAGGACCTCATAACGCGGCTGTGGCCTGCCGAGCCTATGCCCAGCAGCTACTTCGGCCTCATGAAGCGGCTTGTGAATGCTTGCCCGCGGCTTGAAGTCATAAAGCGGTCAGTTTGCATTGAAGGTGCGCGAATGGCCTTCGCCTACGCAAAAGTGCATTGGGCGAAGATGGATGCCGAGAAGCTGATGACAGAGGGGCCACCGAAGGGCAAGGAGCGCCGCCGGACCGAAAAGTATTATGACAGTGTCCTGAAGGGCTCCCGCCTTGTGGCGGAGCAATGTGCAAAGGATGTAATCTTTGAGTGAATGCACTCATTTTATCCTGTAATATGAAACAGGTTCATTTGCGCAATATAACGCTTGTCGATTTAAAAATTTACCTTCTGTCCGGCCGTTTACAAAATCTGAGAGTTGGCCAGTCGTCGGCTTCAGCCCCCATGTAACTAGTACAGGGGTGTTCGGGATTTATCTAAACACTCTTTATCCAAATTTTTGGTCCTTTAAGGAGGTGTTTAGCGCAACGAACAAGGCAATCGGACTATACAGCTTTATCACCATCACTTAGCCATAGAAGTTCTATAATTTTAAAATTTGGCGTAGCCCCAGGTATTCGGAAAGCCGAACTTGGGGTGATATACACGCCTAAATTGGACAAAGACCGATTCCTCGCCCAAGGCGGAAAAATCTTTAAGGATTTGAAACCTCTCAAACAGCGACCAGCTCTCGCAGCATCATGACAGTCAGTTTTCGGCTTTCTCTACTGAGGTGCTCGTCTGGAAAAACCTGAACACAATCGCAGTATTTCTCCCTGTGCCACCTTAGCCGATATAGGGGAACGTAAGGCAGCAAAACATGGGAGCTGGGCAACCCAACTATTGACCCAAGACATGATTCGGAGCTGATGCATATAATGCTATAAGTTCGGGGTGCTGCACTGTCGAAAGTGTTCGGACTTTCTTGCCGTGATATGGGGTACACTGAAGCCCCTGTCGAACTGAATGTACCAAAATGTACGGGTGCAGGTTGTAATAAATAAACAGTCAAGGGAAAAAAGAAAATAAATGTAGTGATAAGCTGACGCTGCACACTATTTTCCATTATTATTATACGTGCAGGTGTATGTATACAAGTTGTGCGATAAGCAAATAGGACTATTTGACATGCCCTAACCAAGAGCGAGCTGCGGGTGGGTATGTAAAACAGGTGTAGCGATCGTTATCAAAGACCACCTAGGGATTCCTTTGTACGCCAAAGCTCCTTGCCTTCTTGGTGTCTTCGTCCCGTGATGGGTCCAATAATTAGTTATCGGAAAAGTCTCAAGAAGATAGGGACCTGATAGAAAGAAAAAGGTGAAGGTATGCGGATTCCGGGGCAGTTTAGCAGCATTGTGGACCGCAATTTTAGCTGTGCCTTCGTTTAAGCCCATGGTATTTTGAGTGTGTAATTATGTACGCGCGCAACAAATTTCACCGCTTGACTGGGATGATGATGGAGGCCAGATTGCTAGGCGAGCTCTGGACGGGCCGGACAATCCTGTTGCAGAGTACTTCGGGCTCGCTTGACGGTGTCCGGGGGCTTTATTGCCGAATTGAGGGTCTACCTAAGGAGGCGGCTCTGTACTTCTACTACAAGGGCCGCAGTGTGCTCCTCCATACAGAGGGAGCGCTCTGTATTTCCATTTACTGTTATAACACGGTGGGGTCTGCGCATCTTGAGCTTGAGGTAGGCGTAGTGTGGCACCGCATTGAATCGAGCAAATGCGGTTCGTCCTAGCAGTGCATGATAACCACTGCGAAAGGGGATGATATCGAAGATTAACTCCTCGCTTCGGAAGTTGTCCGGGGATCCGAAGACCACTTCCAGTGTGATTGAGCCTGTACAACAGGCCTCTACACCTGGTATGAAACCCTTGAAGGTGGTTGTCGGTGTCAAAACCGACGGATCTCGGGTAGGGGGTCCCGAACTGTGCGTCTAGGCGGATGGTAACAGGAGACAAGGGACACGATGTTTTACCCAGGTTCGGGCCCTCTTAATGGAGATAAAACCGTACGTCCTTCTTGATTAATATTGATATTGTGGATGTTTACAAGAGTGGATCTACCACGAGATCAAGGAGGCTAAACCCTAGAAGCTAGCCTATGGTATGATTGTAAGGGTTGTTGTTCTACGGACTAGAGCCATCCGGTTTATATAGACACCGGAGAGGGCTAGGGTTACATAGAGTCGGTTACAATGGTAGGAGATCTACATATCCGTATCGCCAAGCTTGCCTTCCACGCCAAGGAAAGTCCCATCCGGACACGGGACGAAGTCTTCAATCTTGTATCTTCATAGTCTTGGAGTCCGGTCGATCATGATAGTCCGGCCGATGATAGTTCGGCCGATGATGCTAGTCCGGCTATCCGGACACCCCCTAATCCGGGACTCCCTCAGTAGCCCCCGAACTAGGCTTCAATGACGATAAGTCCAGCATGTGTGTAGTCTTCGGCGTTGCAAGGCAGGTTCTCCTTCAAGTTCTACGTACCTGCCGAACAGTGTCCGGCTTCCTCATCAATGTTGCGCGTCTTGGCGTCCACGCCCAATAATGGCCTTCTTCCACGCGTCGCGCGAATGTGAAAAGCCAGGGTGTCTTTTATGTTTTACCCCCTAGTTGTGCGAATAATCTGCCTATAAGGGAGGCAAGAATCCAGATCCAAATCACCATCTTCCTCCCGCAAATACTCATCGGAGCGCTTTCGACCAAGAATCCATTCCATCATGGACCGTCAACGTGGCTCCTCTTCTCGCGCTCCCAGCCCTTTGCCAGGAGATTGGAGGAGATGCTCTGTTCCACACAACGAGCTAGTGAAGCTCCAAGCGGGGGGATATCTCCCTCCGGCCTTCATGGTTCCGGTTCGAGCCGGGCTGGCCACCTACAAAGGTGGGAAGCAAGCGGAGGTTACCCCAAATCCCAACAAAGGGGAGCGGGTATGCTTCATTCCCTATCTGATAAGGGGGCTCGGATTTCCTGTACACCCATTCCTCCGCGGGCTCCTGGAGTTCTACGGACTCCAGCTTCATCACCTCACGCCCACCTCAATCCTGCATATTGCGGGTTACGTAGCTCTTTGCGAGCTATTCCTGGGCGTCGAGCCCCACTTCGCGCTGTGGAAGAGGTTGTTCTGCCTTGTACCCCACTCTCACGAGGGGTCCATATATCAAGTGGGCGGCGCCGAAATATGGCGCATTGCCGGGACCGGATATCCATCCGGAACCCCTAAGAAGGCATCCGAAGACTGGCCTTCGGAATGGTTTTATATAGAAGACGCTCCGCTGCCGGACCCTATTCGGATCGGCCTCCCGGAGTTCAGCAATGCTTCTCTGAAGAAACGCCTTAGTTGGCGGCCGCGGAGCCCCCAACTGGAGGAAGACAAGAGCGTCCATTATTTGATGGGCCGAATAAGGTTACTGGCCCATGCCGAGTTGACCATGATTGGAGTCATGGCAACATGCATTATGCGGGGGGTGCAGCCGCTACAATACAGGGGCCACCCCATGTGGGATTTCAACGGGGAGGACGATGCCACCTGTCATGGCCGCAAAGGGCCGGATTCGGTCGAAGATCTGGTGACGATCCTGTCCGGCCTATATAAGGGGGAGAAGGAGGATTTCCTTCGGACGAACCCGTTAAATGGGTTCTCCATGAATAATCCCCGGCCTTGGGTAAGCGAACACTCTGCATGCCCGACCCATGTTTTTTGAAACTTAAGTTTCTTATATTGTGTTCTTCTTTCGGCGCAGGAGCTGCGCCGGATCGTGGAGGACATGCTAAGTCCAGCTCCGCAACCCGAGGATCCAGAGAGATCCCGGGATCCAGCCTCCGAAGAGGATCCGGACATAATGGTGGAGCTAATCGACGGGGTGTTCCACCAGCTCAGCATGGACAATGCTTTAGTCGCCATCACGGCCGACTATCCCGGACTGTATCCGGCTTCCCAGGTGATTGCGACCGAAGTCCTGACACCGTCATTCCATCCTTGCTTATTTCTGACCACCGTATACGATGGCGCTGTGCAGGAGGCGCCCCTAGGGCGAGAAGCCGAGCCCGCGGTGGCTGGCCAACAAAGGCCAGTCCGGACCAGTAGGCGGAAGAGGAGCGCGGCGCGGACTGAAACCTCGCCGCAAAGGTGTAGCTCACAATTCATTAATTAGAGCAACGTTCCTAGGAAGCGTTTGAGTGCTCATGACTTTTGTAGGGAAAAAGGCGTCCACCGAACTGCGAGCGTGGAGGTTGCCAATCCAACCTCTACCAGCCAGGCTCCAGCACCTGGTCTGGAGGGGGAGCCGAGCGCAAGGCGCGAGCCGGACATTCCTCCGACGGAGGATGCCCACAGACTGTCCGCCACCAAGTCTGAGGTGGAGAGGGCCCTGAATCACAGGCGCCGCCGGACAGTATTTCGTGACGCGTGCTTCTCCCCCGAGGTGTTGAATGCCTTTAACGCGGGGGACGCGCACCTTCGTGCTGCTCAAGATGGTTTTACCAGAGCCACGGAGCAGTATGTAAAAGACATACGGGTAAGAGAATTTAATAGTTGTATATGCCAGTAGCCCCCGAGACTTAAAGTAGTTATATTAACTGATTTAAGGATCATATGAAACGTAGGATCTTACCGAGAAGAATACCCAACTGTCTCAGGAGCTGCAAGAGTGCAAGGCCCAACTTGAGGCTGCACTCTCTGGCGCAGGAGGAAACACAGGGACCTCTCCTGGTAACGCATTATTTTAGAAAGATAAGTAGCGTTTGGCCTTTGCGCAAGTCTAAAAAATGACATTGCAGGTGCTGCCGGACAAGATCCGGACAGGCAAGAACTTCTGCGCCAACTAAAGGCCGGCGAGAGGGTGCTGCATAAGGTGCAGCATGAAAGGAACAAACTCCAGGATGCCCATGCCCAGCTTGTAGAAGAGTTGAAAGGCGTTCGGGCCGAGCTGTCGGGCTCCGTTAAGGAGAATCAGCGGCTTCGTCGCGGCATCTATAGTAAGTGCTTCAGCGAACTTCTTTGAAAAGAAGAGTTCGGCGAGGAAGTCAATTTGATAGAATATGTCTGCAGGTATGCTCACAAGTCGCCCTGCGGAGGAGATGCCCGTATCAACGGGTGATCAACTTCCCGAATTGTGGCAACTGATCAAACGAGTTCGGCAGGCAATGAGCGGCGCCATCCAGGCTTTATGGCCAGCCTTCTCCTTACCCGAGGGTCTTGGGGAGCTTGCGGAGAAGCTTCAGGGAGTGCGGCAGCGCTTCCATTTATGGAAGATTTCGGCCTGCCGCCAAGGTGCCAGGGAGGCCTGGGCCATGGTAAAGACGCGATACAAGAAGGCGGATCCCAACCACATGGCCGAAGTCGGACCTGTGGGGCCCGATGGGAAGGAGATCCCTGTGAGTTTAGTATACGGCCAGGTAGAGCTGGCCGCTAAATTTTCCCAACAGGACTGTAAATTAGACAACCTGTTAGATGGGATTGAGGAAGAATACAAGCAGTCGATGTGACAATGTATTATAAAATGACATATAAAATGCCTTCTAGCCGGATTGTAGATCGTTTGTCTTTCCCGACCTTTTCGCTTCGACCTCGGGACCCTAGAGTCCGGAGTGTGTCCGAATACCTTCTCGGTTATGAGACAACCGGGGTATGCATGGAGACCAGGCGTAGGGGTCATTAGTGCTTTATCAGACAAGTGCCCAACTAGTTATGTTATATTACATGGGTAGTAAGAAACATCTTCTAGGGAGAATAGTTCCGTTAAGGGTTCCTTTCCTCTGGAGGTGGCATGCCCTAAAGTGCATGTCGGGACTGTGAAAAAAGCAGAAAAACATCTGGGGGCAGATAAATAAGTGGATAAAAAATCATCTTTTAAGTCACCGACCGAATATTCCCTTAAGAGCGCTAGCTTTCGGCTTCACCCAGTCTAAGGTACACATCCGGCTGACCCGGCAGTAACAATCGCAGAGGTGCTCCCTTTACCTCCTAGCCGAGCAATCGGGAACGTAGGGGTAAGCACAGGAGCCAGGCAACCCAGCTTGGCCAAAACTTAAGTCATATCGATGCATATAATGGTGAATAAAAGGTACATGTGGAGGCTTGACACATGTGCTGGGCATGAAGCCCTTATAATTAAGCTTCTTGTAAAGAAGCCCCCAGGTATAATAAGTGCGGATAGCACATCAATTGCGCGCGAACGTTGCGCAAGTAGGCCCTTTAAGGCTTGGATGAATAGGGTTAAGAAGAAAAAGATAAACAAAAGGCAGCTGAAGTAAAAAAAATTTGGACGGGGGGAAGGGACGAACTCTTAGTCCGGCGCTAGGCATAGAATCTTCGGAGGCGGGCTGTGTTCCATGGGTTCGGCTCGAGCGGTTATCCGATGCATTTCGTAGACGGTACGCTCCGCCGGTAAGGACTTGATCGATGATGAACGGGCCTTCCCATTTGGGCTTGAGCTTGTCCTTTTTCTTGTCCGGCAGGCGTAGAACCAGTTCGCCAACATTGTAAGTCTTGGCCCGTACTTCTCTGCTTTGGTATCTTCGAGCCTGCTGCTGATAGAATGCGGAACGAGCCTTGGCGATGTCGCGTTCTTCCTCCAATGCGTCCAAGCTGTCCTACCGATCCAACTCGGCTTCTCTTTCTTCGTACATGCGCACTCGAGGTGAGTCATGAATTATGTCGCAGGGCAAAACTGCTTCTACGCCGTATACCACAAAAAATGGTGTGAATCCGGTAGTACGGTTAGGCGTTGTCCGCAGCCCCCAGAGTATGGAGTCGAGCTCCTCTACCCTGTGCGTGTCAGATTTCGTAAGGGACCACACTAGTTTGGGTTTGATGCCGCTCATTATTAGACCATTTGCTCGTTCCACTTGACCGTTGGTTTGAGGATGATAGACTGAAGCGTAATCGAGCTTGATGACCATATTATTGCACCATGATTTAACCTCATCGGCCGTGAAGTTTGTGCTGTTATCAGTGATGATGCTGTGGGGGACACCATAACGGTGTACTACCCCGGATATAAAGTCTATCACTGGTCCGGACTCTGCCGTTTTAACTGGCTTGGCCTCTATCCTTTTGGTGAATTTATCCACCATGACCAATAGGTACCATTGCTTGTGGGTTCCCCCTTTAAGTGGTCCAACCATGTCAAGCCCCCAGACCGCGAACGGCCAGGTAATGGGTATAGTTTTTGAGGGCGCTGGGTGGCATATGGCTCTGATTAGCAAAGAGCTGACAACCGACGCATCTTTGGACTAAGTCCTGAGCATCTGCTCGGGCCGTCGGCCAATAAAATCCTGTACGTAATGCCTTTCCTACAAGGGCCCGAGCTGCGGCGTGGTGTCCGCCTAGTCCGGCATGAATTTCAGCCAGGAGGTTTCACCCTTCCTCTTCGGAGATACACCTTTGAAGGACTCCGGTTGTGCTTTTCTTATAAAGTTCTCCCTCATAGACCTTGTAGGCTTTAGATCGCCGGACAATGCACCGGGCCTCATTTTGGTCTTCGGGAAGCTCCTGCCTAAGCAAGTAGGCGAGGAATGGTTCTGTCCACGGGGCAATTACTGCCATTATGTCGTGGGCTGAAGGTGTTATGTCATCGGCTGAATCGCCGGTTGGTGCGTCTTGTTCTAGTTTGTTATTTCCGGACTCCTCTTCCCATAGTACGGATGGCTTGAAGAGCCGTTCCAGGAAGATGTTAGGAGGGACAGCGTTGCGTTTTGCGCTGATGCATGCCAGTACGTCGGCTGCTTGGTTATTATCCCGGGCTACGTGATGGAATTCAAGTCCTTCAAACCGGGCTGACATTTTTAGCACAGCGTTGCGGTATGCTACCATTTTTGGATCTTTGGCGTCAAAGTCTCCGTTTATTTGGGATATTATGAGGTTTGAATCCCCGCGCACCTCTAGGCGTTGAATGCCCATGGAGATTGCCATCCGGAGACCATGTAAAAGGGCCTCGTATTTGGCTGCATTGTTGGAGTCCGTGTACATTATCTGAAGTACGTACTGGACTGTGTCTTCGGTCGGGGACGTCAATACGACGCTAGCCCCCAATCCGGCTAACATTTTAGAGCCGTCGAAGTGCATAATCAAATTGGAGTATGCGCCGTACTCTTTAGGGAGTTCGGCTTCGGTCCATTCAGCGACAAAGTCAGCCAAAACTTGTGACTTTATAGCTCGCCGAGGTTTGTAAGTTATATCAAATGGTAAGAGCTCAATGGCCCATTTTGCAATCCTGCCCGTCGCGTCGCGGTTGTTTATAATGTCGTTAAGTGGTACTTCAGAGGCCACTATTATCGAACACTCTTGAAAGTAGTGTCGGAGCTTCCGGGATGCCATGAACACCGCGTATGCTATCTTCTGATAGTGCGGGTAACGGGACTTGCAGGGGGTTAACACAGTGGATACGTAGTATACTGGTTTTTGAAGAGGGAATTTATGCCCTTCTGTCTCTCGTTCGACGACGAGTACCGCGCTTACAACTTGATGCGTTGCTGCGATGTATAACAACATTGGTTCGCCCAGGTTGGGCGCAGCCAGGACCGGATTTGTTGCCAATATGGCCTTTATTTCTTCGAGTCCGGCGGTGGCAGCATCCGTCCACTCGAAGTGTTCGGTGCGCCTAAGGAGGCAATAGAGGGGCAATGCCTTTTCTCCTAGACGGGAGATAAAGCGGCTTAGAGCCGCCACGCATCCAGTCAATTTTTGTATTTGCTTGAGGTCTTTTGGGATATCTAGCTGTGATAGAGCTCGGATCTTGGCTGGGGTTGCTCCAATTCCTCTACCTGATACGATGAAGCCCAGCAGCTTTCCAGCTGGTACACCGAAAACGCATTTTTCCGGATTCAGCTTGATGTCATATGCTCTGAGGTTGTCGAATGTGAGCCTCAAGTCGTCTACTAGAGTTTTGACGTGTTTAGTTTTGACGACTACGTCGTCTACGTATGCCTCTACTGTTTTGCCGATCTGGGTAGCCAGACATGTCTGAATCATGCGCTGATATGTTGCGCCGGCGTTTTTAAGTCCGAAGGGCATCGTGTTGAAGCAGAATGGTCCATATGGAGTGATGAATGCCGTTGCGGCTTGATCCGCTTCTGCCATCTTGATTTGATGATAGCCGGAGTATGCGTCCAGGAAGCACAATGAGTCGTGCCCTGCAGTGGCATCGATGATTTGGTCGATGCGGGGGAGGGGGAAGGGATCCTTTGGGCAGGCTTTATTTAGGTCTTTGAAATCGACACATAGGCGCCAGGATTTGTCCTTCTTTGGTACCATTACCAGGTTTGCTACACAATCCGGATGTTTGATGTCTTTGATGAATCCGGCTTCCAATAGTTTGGCTAGCTCTTCTCCCATTGCCTGTCTTTTGGGTTCGGAAAATCGTCGAAGAGCCTGTTTGACTGGCTTGAATCCTTTTAGGATGTTTAGGCTGTGTTCTGCCAATCTGCGTGGAATTCCGGGCATATCCGAGGGGTGCCAGGCAAAAATTTCCCAATTTTCCCGAAGGAATTCTCGCAGTGCGGCGTCTACATCAGGGTTCAATTGTGCCCCGATGGAGGCCGTCTTTATCGGGTCCGTTGGGTGGACCTGGAATTTTACTATTTCATCTGCTGGTTTAAAGGAGGTGGACTTGGATCTCTTATCGAGTATCACATCGTCCCTATTCACCGTAGAGCGCAGCGCGGTGAGTTCCTCTGCCGCTAGGGCTTCGGATAGTGCCTCTAAGGCTAATGCGGCTGTCTGGTTTTCGGCGTGGAGTGCTATGTCCGGATCACTAACGAGAGTAATTATTCCGCCGGGCCCAGGCATTTTGAGCTTCATGTACCCGTAATGGGGTACGGCTTGAAAAATTGTGAATGCCTCTCGTCCTAATATAGCGTGATATCCGCTGTTGAACGGGGCCACTTGGAACGTGACTTCTTCGGATCTATAATTGTCCGGCGAGCTGAATACCACATCGAGTGTGATTTTTCCTATGCAGCGCGCCTCCCGGCTAGGGATTATTCCTCTAAAGGTTGTGCTGCTTCGCTCAATGCGGCTCCAGTTTATTTCCATTTTTTGAAGGGTTTCCTCGTAGATGAGGTTTAATCTGCTGCCGCCATCCATGAGGACTTTTGTAAGTCGAAAGCCGTCCACTATTGGACTAAGTACCAGTGCGGCTGGAGCTCGGGCTATTCGGAATTTAGGTTCGTCGCTGGCGTTGAAGGTGATGGCTGTGTTGCTCCATGGATTGTTCGTTTCCGCATATTATTTGATGCGAAAGTCTCGAAGACTGTTGATACCGTACCGATGTTGTTGGAGTGGTTTTCCGGGGCTAGAAGCTCCTCTCCACTTTTGGCCACCTGCCGTAATATCCAACATGCTCGAAGGCTATGTGTTGGGACGGCGCCTTCTGTACTGTGAATTTTACAGGGTCCGCTAAGCCATCCCTCCAGTACGGTTCCGTGCCCTTTATGGGGTTTTTGCTTTTTGGTTTTTGTATCTGGTGCCTGAGTGTAATGCACCCTTTTGTTGCGGACTAGGGTTGTATTCGGGGCCGGATTGTTCCAAAACTTATTTTCGGTTGTCCGGAAACTCTCCATCGCACAGTACTTTCGTACTATGGACGCTAGGTCGGCGAAGCGTGTAATTTCACGACGGCTGACGGCGTTCAAGATTCCCTCGTCCGTGCAATTATTGCAAAAAATTGAGATTGCGTTTTCCTCTCGGCAGTCCTTTATCCTGTCCATAACCAGGAGGAATCTGGCCCAGTAGTGATGTACTGTCTCAGCGGGCTCTTGCCGGATTAGAGAAAGATCGCATATGTCTGGGCGGGTGGGTGGAATCAAGTCCGGAACCCTACCCATCTCAAGGCTCGAAGGCCGAGAAGTTTCCAAATTTGGAAGCTTGGAATGCTAAACGTTGTCCAACGAGTCTGGTACGATGCCTGAATTTAAGTTCAGTGCTTGATCGAAGTCCGTCCCTCCGCGGGAATCCAGCATGGGGGGTTCGGGAGCTCGGACCTGACTAGTTTTCAATACAGGAGAAGAGTCGCCGCATTGTTCCTCTACCACTGCAACGTGGTGGGTGACCTGGGGAGAGTTAATCTCTCTCAGATCGGTTTTAAGCCCAATCTAACTGTAGTCTGTAGCGACTCCCAGGGCAGCGATGCGAACCAAGAGCTCGTTACGGACGAGAGCTCTATTGGATCCAGCCGCTCGGCGAATTCCGAGCGGACGTGAAGATTGCTTTTGACGACTTGAGAGGTCAGTGTCGAAGCGGTGGCCGGACAGGCGGTCATAAGAAAACCACCTAGCCGGATAGTTTGGCCGGCGGCCAAGGCTCCTTTGGTGAAAATACCGTCCTTGAAGACGGGTGGAGGCATCCTTCCTATCGGTGACGGCACAGAGGAACTCTCAATGAAAGCACCAATGTCGGTGTCAAAACCGGCGGATCTCGGGTAGGGGGTCCCGAACTGTGCGTCTAGGCAGATGGTAACAGGAGACACGGGACACGATGTTTTACCCAGGTTCGGGCCCTCTTGATGGAGGTAAAACCCTACGTCCTGCTTGATTGATATTGATATTGTGGATGTTTACAAGAGTGGATCTACCACGAGATCAAGGAGGCTAAACCCTAGAAGCTAGCCTATGGTATGATTGTAAGGGTTGTTGTTCTACGGACTAGAGCCATCCGATTTATATAGACAGTGGAGAGGGCTAGGGTTACATAGAGTCGGTTACAATGGTAGGAGATCTACATATCCGTATCGCCAAGCTTGCCTTCCATGCCAAGGAAAGTCCCATCCGGACACGGGACGAAGTCTTCAATCTTGTATCTTCATAGTCTTGGAGTCCGGTCGATGATGATAGTCCGGCCGATGATAGTTTGGCCGATGATGGTAGTCCGGCTATCCGGACACCCCCTAATCCGGGACTCCCTCAGTGGTTTTCGTGGGTTTGATCCTTGAGGGATCGATACCCATTTTGCACATTGTATCTTATAGAGCAGGTTCAGGCTGCTGCCACCATCCATAAGGACTCGTGTGAGGTGGAATCCGTCGATGATGGGGTCAAGGACCAGCGCGGCTGATCCATCATGATGGATACTGGTCGGATGGTCCCTGCGATCAAAGGTGATCGGACAAAAAGACCATGGGTTGAACTTTGGTGCGACTGGCTCCATCGTGTAGACGTCCCTTAGTGCGCACTTCCGCTCCCGCTTGGGAGTATGGGTGGCGTATATCATATTTACCGTTTTCACTTGGGGAGGAAATTTCTTCCGTCCTCCTGTGTTCGGCGGCCGGGGCTCCTCGTCGTCATCACTATGCGGCCCCTTTTCCTTATTTTCGGCATCAGCTTGCCGGACTATTTAAATACCCAACATTCTCTGTTGGTGTGGTTGGCTGGTTTATTGGGGGTGTCGTAGATTTGACATGAGCGATCGAGTATGCGGTCCAGACTGGACGGGCCCGGATTGTTTCTTTTGAATGGCTTTTTCTGTTGACCGGACTTGGAGCCACTGAATCCGGCATTGACGGTCGTGTCTTCGGTGTTGTCGCTATTATTGCGACGCTTGTGTCTGTTTCGCTGAGGCTTGCCATTGCTGTCTCTGGTGTCTGAAGTGCCAGGATTTCCTGATGTGCTGTTGCTACGAGCCAACCAGCTGCCCTAACCCGCACAAAAGTGGTTCATGAGTGTCGTAAGGGCTTCCAAGGATTTTAGCTTTTCTTGGCCGAGGTGTCGGGCAAGCCACTCGTCGCGGATGTTGTGCTTAAACGCCGCTAGGGCTTCGGCATCCGGATAGACAACAATTTGGTTCTTTTTAGTTAAGAACCGAGTCCAGAATTTCCTGGCTAAGTCTCCCGGCTGTTGGGTTATGTGACTTAAATCATCAGCGTCCGGTGGTCGCACATAAGTGCCCTAGAAGTTATCCAGGAATGCGTCTTCTAGGTTCTCCCAACTACCAATGGAGTTAGCCGGCAGACTATTCAGCCAATGCCGACCCGGTCCCTTGAGTTTTAGTGGGAGGTACTTGGTGGAGTGTAGATCATCACCGCGGGCCATGTGAATGTGGAGAAGGAAATCTTCGATCCATACCGCGGGGTCTGTTGTCCCATCATATGGTTCGATGTTCACGGGCTTGAACCCTTCTGGGAATTCATGCTCCATTACTTCGTCAGTGAAGCATATGGGATGTGTGGCGCCTCTATGCCGGGCTACATCACGACGCAGTTCAAATGAGTCTGGTCTGTTGTATTCGGCCCGGCTGGATTTGTATTTAGTATATCCGGAGTGGCGGTCATCGTCGCGCGTTGGGGCGCGCCCCCGTGATCCCTAGATCGATCTTGACTGTCCTGCTTTGTTTTCTAATTCGTTTAGCAGGTCGTGCGTGTAACCCCGGGCCTTCGTGTTTTTATTTGTTTGTCAACGGGGTGCGGGCTGGTGTTCGGGTTGATATGCCGCTTTGTCTCGGCCAGGGGGTGGCCGGTCGGCCGCATCCCGTGCTGGTAGTATAGGCTCTAGTGCCTCATCCTTGAATTGAGGTACAACCTGCGCCTAGGGTAACTTTTAGTTGGGCGCTCGAGTCCGTATTCCTCGGCTGCCAGGACCTCAGTCCATCTATTAGTTAGCAGATCTTGATCAGCTTGAAACTGTTGCTGTTTTTTCTTCAGGCTTTTTCTAGTGGCTATAAGCCGGCGCTTGAAGCGCTCCTGCTTGACGGGATCCTCGGGACGATAAATTCTTTGTCGCCGAGGCTCACCTCATCTTCGGAGAGGGGCATGTAATTGTCATCCTCTGAGTCTCCATCCATTGCCTGTTCATCAGGGCTAGCTTGCCCATCCTCCCGTCCGGCGTGCTCGAAGCTTGGCT
The DNA here is from genome assembly GCF_002162155.2 of Triticum dicoccoides. Lineage (NCBI taxonomy): Eukaryota > Viridiplantae > Streptophyta > Magnoliopsida > Poales > Poaceae > Triticum > Triticum dicoccoides. Next base: position 23,104,842 of record NC_041391.1, read on the forward strand.
TGCCGCGATTGTTTTCGTCTTCAGCATCATCCGGAGTGCTATTGTCTCCTGTGTCGGTCTCACTATTTTTGCTATGGCGGGGCTTAGAGCGGCCCCGCTGACGCCGGCACTTAGATTGCTTCTCAAGGGCATTGTCATCCGTTGCCTCATCGCCGTTGCTTTCTTTGGGTGTGTCCACCATATATATATATCATATGATGAGGTGGTTGTCCAGCGCCCTGTGGGCGGTGGTTCCTGTTCTTCTCCGGCATCATCGTCCATACCGTCGATGTCTTCGGAGTCGAAATCAAGCATGTCGGTTAAGTCGTCGACAGTGGATATTAAGTAGGTGGGGGTGGGTAACGAATTTCTTCGTCGTCCGCTTCCCACTCAAGCTGGACGTAGTTCGACCAAGAGTCTCCTGACAGGGAGACAAATTTTAATGAGTTTAACATGTCTCCCAAGGGCGAGTGCTGAAAGATATCCGCGGAGCTAAACTCCATGATCGGTGCCCAGTCAGGTTCGATGGGCACGGATGCACGCGGTTCGGAGCCCCTGGCCGAAGACGAGTTCGAGGGTCCAAAGACACAGACCTCCTTGGAAGTGAGATCTGTGTTCGGCTATATCGCCGCTGAGTGTGCGGCCTTCGTGGCGGGGTCCATCCACCCATCCTCGGGTGGCACGATCTGCTCAGGATTTAAAGCTAGGGCAGCTGCAGGTGTGATCTCCTGAACATCATCCAATGGCAGATCTAAGTCATGCTCATCGTGACTGTATGGCGCACCTGTTATGGGCTCGAATCCGTCGGAGATCAAGTCTCCGCGGATGTCGGCAGTGTAGTTCAGGCTTCCAAACCTTACCTGATGGCCAGGGGCGTAGCTATCGATCTGCTCCAGATGGCCAAGCGGGTTGGCCCGAAGTGCGAAGCCGCCGAACACGAAGATCTGTCCGGGGAGGAAAACCTCACCCTCGATCGCATCATTGTAGATGATTGAAGGAGCCATCAAGCCCTACCATGACGACAGAGTGGAACTCTCAATGAAAGCACCAATGTCGGTGTCAAAACCGGCGGATCTCGGGTAGGGGGTCCCGAACTGTGCGTCAAAGGCTAATGGTAACAGGAGGCGGGGGACACAATGTTGACCCAGGTTCGGGCCCTCTCTATGGAGGTAATACCCTACTTCCTGCTTCATTGATCTTGATGATATGAGTATTACAAGAGTTGATCTACCACGAGATTGTAGAGTCTAAACCCTAGAAGCTAGCCTATGATTATGATTGTCGTCCTACAGACTTAACCCTCCGGTTTATATAGACACCGGAGGGGGCTAGGGTTACACAGAGTCGGTTACAGAGAACGAAATCTACATATTCGAATTGCCAAGCTTGCCTTCCACGCAAAGGAGAGTCCCATCCGGACACGGAGCGAAGTCTTCAATCTTGTATCTTCATAGTCCAACAGTCCGGCATAAGCATATAGTCCGGCTGTCCGAGGACCCACTAATCAGGACACCCTCACCGGGCGCGTGTCAAAATAGGGCGAGGCGGCGGTAAAGCGAGAGGACACCTCAGAGGCACATTTAATGCGTCTTGTCCCGTAATGGCTAAGCGATAGGCTTAGCCACAGTACACCGATGGCACCTCCTGTGTGCCACTATGGCGATCCCCTTGACTATAAAGGGAGGCCCGAGGCATCCAGGAGAAGGATTCGGACCCAGGGACAAGTTACACTAATTATAGCTAGCTCAAAAACTCCAAGAACACTCAAATAGACACTAAAGCAGGACTAGGGTGTTACGCATCCTCGTGGCCCAAACCTGGGTAAACGACCCGTGTGCTTATGCTGATTGCTGATCCCGCTCTTCTTACGACCCTGCGCCCCGCAACCATAATAGGGATTCCCGTGATCCCATAGGTGTCGTTTCCACCGACACATGCATACGATAGTAGTGTATGATACAACATCTGTAATGCATAATATCATATTTTGGTATATATAACACTATATTTATTGTCATGCATGACACAAAGTAGTACATCATTTAATATGATTCGGTATCATGATATTATACTCAAGTCTCTCTTTCTTCATTTAATTCTATGCCACCTCATCAAAATTGCTTAGTTGGCATGCATGATACTACTTAGTATGATACTTCCATTACGACCAGCCTTAGCTACAACAATTTAAGCACCTTTGCATTGAGGACTTTAGTTGTTTAGCTCTTTAACTGGTTAACACCTCATCTTAGCACTAGTGCATTGAAGGAGGTCTAAGCGAATCAAGATGGACGGAGTACTATAGATCGCGCCTGCCATGCCTCAGGGTGGACACGGTCCGGGCAGGTCCAGTCCCTGACCGAGCCAGCGTTTGGACCGGCCGCCGGCGGTCCGGACCGGACCAGACCGACCAACCTGGCGGTCCTGTTTATGGGGACCGGACCGGCGGCGGCGAAGCCTGGGCCGGACCGAGCGGACCGGCCAACAACCACCGGCGGCGACGTCCATGGGTACTGCGGCGAGGTGGGCGACGTGCAGTGGAAGTGCGCTGGGCGGCCCGTCTGTTGTTTGATTGATTTTTGATGTAGCCATGAACCAGCACACGATGTATTTCTTAGCAGTTTTTTGGTTGCATGCAAGTAATGTTGCGCGTGCATGAGGCCGTGATTTTCTCTGTATGGGCCTTGCCCTGATTAGCGGATCAAATCTAACGTGGAGAAGGTCGTCAAATGACCCCATGATTTTTGGATCAAACCCATTTTCTCTCGTACTTTCTGTTTTCTGTTCGGCTCAATAAAAGGAACGGCAGTCTGAGATCGATGACGCGTGATTATAGGAAACCGCCGCTAAATCTATAGCCTTCCAAAATAATACTGTACTTGCCTAATCTGATGGACGTGAAACTCACGGCAGAGCATTACTCCCACGATCCAAAAATCACGGCCGAGCATTTCTCCCACGATCCAAAAATCACGGCAGAGCGTTCTCCCATGATCCGATTGGTGGCCTACGTGTGTGCTTGCTATGCTGAAGTGGATGTCATGGCACTTGTCTCCATGGCGAAAAGCGCTGCCATGGCAGGAATTGGTGCAACGGTTGGGGTCGATGCCATGGTCGAGAACTCGAGAGCGGCTGCGGTGCACACACGACAGCGACGGCGAGCGGCGACGAGATGCTAGTACGACACGGGGAGGTGAGAATGGAAGGGAAGGGCAAGCTTGGAGACACGGTGGTTCACCCGAGAGCTGCCGGTGGCCGCGACGACGAGGAACGTCGGCAGCTGTCGCTGTGTTTTCTCGGTCCGCTCAGTCGGTCCGGTTAAAGACCGGACCGGACCGACATTTTTTGGGGCCCAATTTGGCAGACCGGACCGTCCAATTTCCAGAGCGAGCCAGGACCGAGCGGGCCAAGACCGAGCGGGCCACGAGCGGGCCGAAAAGCTCGCTCGGTACGTCCAGCCTGAGCCATGCCCACGTAACACTTGCTTGCAAGACCGGTCGATCCATCTGACTAGTAGCTCGTACTTACTACTCCCTCTGTCCGGAAATACTTGTTTTAGAAATGGATGTATCTAGACTTATTTTAATTATAGATACATCTATTTTATCAATTTCTAGGACAAGTATTTCCGGACGAAGGGAGTATTATTTAATCGATTTGACTTGATAAGAATTATAGCAGACTCCCATAAGGCACTGCTTCTTTTCACGGATGAAAACTTGTATTACTTAACTCTTCAAATTCTTACAATCAATAGCACATAGCTCGGAGCATCTCCACTCGTCCCTCCCCCCAGCGCACCCGGCGAATGCGTTTTCGTGTTTGCGTCGACGGTTTTTTCGTCTTGGGGGCGATCGAGTTCTCAGTCGCGCCCCCAGATCTCGGCCCCAAGATGCACAAAAAATCAAACTTGTCTTTCCTGTTGCCAAAATAGCGCCACGAGTTCGGCGACCACCATGCCACAGTTCGACGATCAAAACATGCCCGATAGTTCGGCGATCAAAAGGAAGGAAACGTAGACACGGAATGCATCAATAAATTTATCTGCAGATGCCGGTCATATGTCAACCTCGGGAAGTACCAAAAATGGTGCAAATCATCCACCAACGGATGCATAAACACACTCAAATTCTTCCCCAGATATTCAGGCCCTGAAATTATAAGCGGCAGGAACATGGTCTTGCGTTGCATTATGGCGCCGGGAGGGAGATTGAGCGGAATAACAAACACATGTCAGCAGCTGTATGGATTAGACGACATACCATTTGGATTGAACCCATCACCTGATATCGTAATTCTGACATTCCCAGCCTCGGCTGCTTCCTCAGGGTATTCTGTATCGAATGACTTTCATGCTTCACCTTATGATGGATGTAGGATTTTATTTGGATTGTACCTTTTCCCTTCCTTGTGTCACTTCATCATTTTGTCCGAGAAGAGCAGGCCTATGTGTTACATGTAGTACCCTCCTCACCATTCAACTTTCAAGATCAGTACATATGTGCATGCAACATGGAAAAGCAATTTAACCGGAGAGCTTCGGCACATGATCAGTACAATGACAGAGTTCATTTATTCAGATAGCTCATGTGTTGGATGAGAGCTGGTGTGCAGAGGCAAGGAAGAAACGGAGGAAAGGAACAGAGCAGTATTCCTAGCCGTGAGATTTGTGTCTCAGGATCCGCATTTTAGATCCCAACAATAACAAATAGCGTCGAAACACGTAAACTTGGTTCAATGCGCCTCCGTAACGCGAAAGCGTACGGCAAAGGTGCGCTTCCCTCGACCACACTGTAATAATCCCTCCGCCCAAATCACTCCTGCACCATCGTTTGGTTCTTCGGCGGTAGGGCGGCGGCGGCGGCGGCGGAGCCTCAAGCGCGTCGCCCTCCGCCGTGTAGCGCGGACGGCTTCTGTTTGCACGCCGACATGGTCACAGCCTCCCACGAGCTCCTTACAGATCCTGGCAGTCAAGGCACAGAGCCTAATTTGTTTGTGCATTATTGTTAACAGAATAACAGAGTGGACTGACACAGCATTATTGTTAACAGAATAACAGAGTGGACTGACCTTGTTTTAATTTTGAGATCTGACTTTGATATCAGTTTTCCACATAATATGTAATTTCTGTTCCTTCGACAGAAGATTAAAATCAGACCCAGCCATCGCACACCATCTCAAAGTCAAATTTAAGCTGGGATTGGCCATGTGGACAACTAATCTCAGAGTCATATGCAAGTTGGATGGATGCAAACTTAACCACCTCAAGGTTTGATTAAGTCTGTCCTCTATCTTTCCACATCTATCTATCTATCTATACCTATACCTATACCTATACCTATATATACCTATACTAATTAGGCACTTCCTAAAAATTCCCACGTTAATTAGAAATTACGAGCCGTTAATCTGGTGGGACCAAATTATGACGGTGTAGATCTAACCATGTAGAAAAAAACAATCTTTATCTCTTTGATTGAAAAAAAAAACAGAAAAAGCAATCCCTACGATCTCTTCCTCTCTCCACGCTGTCATTCTCTCCCCTTCACGTACACATCTCTATCTCTTTGATTAGCAAAAAAAGAAAAAACAATCTCTAAGATAAAAAAAACAATCTTTACGATCTTTTTCTCTCTCCATGTCATCATTGTCTCCCCTTCATGGACTCTTCCGGTTCTACATAATCGATCTCTTTCCCCTGGACAGCAAATCCATCCATGTCATCATCCTCTTCTCCAATCTCTCTCTCCCGCTATTGGAAAACAAAGTAAGTTGAGGACTTGGATTCGGTGTGCTCAAGAAAATTCCTCATCTAGGTCAGGTTCTGCGCCGGTTGAAGTCGGCGCCTTATCGAAGCTACCGTGCGGAGGAACTACGATTGACTGGTGGCACGGACTCACCGAGGTGGCCATCTCAAGAAACAAAAAGTGATGCTGCTAGCAGAGGCACTGAAGCCCTAGCCTCAACCACACACGCACACACCATTAGTTTTGAACGGTTTGTTTTCTGTGATTGCTTCATATGTCAAATTACAGAGTTCTATCCTATCCACACATATCTAATTTTACATCTTCTGCATGTCAGATTCAAAGTAGCTGTCAAGAAGATTGTGCAACCCAAATAAGCATATCAATTGTTCAATACTTCAGTTATGCGCATCTCAAGAATCATCAATCTCTAAAGTTATATGCATCTAAAAAAACTGAACTAAAGGTAAAAACTGAAATAAAATTGTACTTCACTTATTATTTTTCTCCTTAATCTCTCTTACAACAATAGCCAGATATATCGGTGCCCAAAGCCATGCGGTTGATGTCAATGTGTTGGATCCTATAGATAGCTAACCGGTTTGATATTTCTTTCCCAGCGGGATACGTTTGACACATGAATAGTTTTGTTTAACTCGTTTTTTCTAAAAAGGAGGATGACCCCCGGCCTCTGCATCTGGGCGATGCATAAGGCCACTTTATTAATTATTCTCACAAGACCTTAAAAAGCCATACAACAGCAAGACTAAAGCCACGGTCTAAGCAACAGTTGTCGCTGCACCTATTCAATCGATGAAGGGGCGCATATAGTCTGGACCTAATACCAAACAGACATCGCAACCAAAACTAAACATCTAAGACCTGAGGTCCCAACCAGGACGCCTACCGGGTATGGGGTACCTACCAGTCCGGCGCACTCCTCAACCAGGACGCCTACAGGGTATGAGGCCGCTGCAGCCACCTGCCACCAATCCATCTTCAGAGTTGTACTGTTGCATGCACCGTGTCAGGTCTCTCTGCCATCGACGCCAGCACGACGCCCAGCAGCGTCGTCCTCCTGCGCGAGTCCATCCTCCCACAACTAACTCCAAATCTGCACTGCGCCACGCCGTCAAGATCCGCCGCCTTCAGTGTGTAGGATGAAGCACCGCTCCACCAAAGAATCCATCCTCTGGTCCCTCGATCACGTGTGTACCTCCAAGAATGACGCCTCCAAGGGAGGAACGACACTAGAGCGCTGCCGTCATCCGATCATCCGATTTAGGGTTTCCCCCAAGGGTAGCAGAGAGTGGCCTCAAACTTCTCCATGGTGATGCCTTCAAGAAGGGAACGACGCAGATAGTGCCGCCACCGCCGGTCTTAGCAGACGCCGAAGGCGAGTTTTCACCTAGATCAGTTCGAAGGGATCCAACTCTCGTGCACGGGCCGCCGTCACCACCAGGCAGAACCCTGGAGCACCGGCAGATCAGCGAGCCACCGGCACCACCGCATCCAGATCGCCTGCCACGCCAGGCCGCTGCCATCCCCCGCGCCGTCCGGGTCAGATACAGAGCCGCCGACCACGCACAGGAACCACCGCCGCTTGCAAACGCCGGAGGGCCGCCGAGAGAACCCAGCGCCCGCCACCGCTTGCCGAGGGCCGCCGCCGCGCGCCCCGAGCGGACTCTCACGCACACCAAGGGAAACTTCCGTCGCCCCCAAGCCCGCGTCGGTGCACCCTGCCTCCAGCGCGCGGTCAACCATCACCGCGATCCGCCCGCACCAGATCCAGCGAGCCCTGGGAGAAGAGATCCCGCCGCCGCCGATGCCGGCCGGGCTTTGCCCGGCAGCGCGTCCCGGCGGCGGCGAGGAGGAGAGGTCGGGGGAGGGACAAGGACGCGGCGGCGCTAGGGTTCCCCCCGATCGCCGCGCAGGTGCGACACGGGAGGAGTCGGGCGCCTTGCGTTGCGTGTGTGTGTTTGTTGTGCCTCTGCTCTGTGTCGAAGGTGTTTTTTTACCTTCTGCTCAGCTTGCAAAGACCCGCGCCATCTAGGGAGACAGTGTTTAACTCATGGTAGATATTTTCAGACGGTGGATAGATGCTCCTGCTACCTACACCAACGGGCATTTGAAATCACCGGCGATGCCATTTTCCGGGGATGAGGACACAACGTGAAGTGCATGCAACCATAGAGATTAGCTGCAGCCTTTTACCAAATAGTTCTGTGATTCGTAAGGTGGTGTGGAAATTAGCACTAACAAGGATGAAGATAATTATATCTTACTTGCATGGCCCCAGGCCAAAGAGGGATGGTGCGGTTGCACCAGCCGTGGTGGAAACGGCGTGATTCTGTCTCATATGCATGCATATATACAGGTTCACCTGTATGATTTTTGTTTCTTGAAGGAACTCATGATCCTATTAATGTTTTTCTTTTCAAAGGTTTTGGTTCTATTTGAGATGAAGTTACCACTTTTTAAAACCTGCTAAGTTGTTGTGAGGTGCATACATCAACATATTCCAATTATTGTTTGTTTCAAATTTTAATTAATCAAATCCCCAAAAAAAATTGCAGGAGTGCGAACGGCAAGCAGGATACTCTACATGTACAGTTTTGGAATGGATACAAATAATTTAATACAGTCTCATCGTACAAAAAGTATGTCATGTAAAATTCAGATGTGCAAATGTTTTTTAGACATAACTTTAACACATAGAGGGGATGTGACACCTGCAAATGATACAGTAAGCATACAAACAAGATTTGAAATGGAATGTTTGTTATAACAACATTTTTCGGGTCCAAGTGTATATTTAGTTTACAAAAAATATTTCAAAAACTTGCAGATATTCCGGAAACTATAGTTTTGAACACTTTATTTTTGTGCAAATAGAAATAATACTCGAATATAAAATAACATTCCATATAGTTTAAAATTGCACTGAACTGACATAAACATACATATACCAAGTTATTGGCATTGGTTATTAGGAAGGAACGACACATAGTCGACTTATCCTTTTGTGTTGATGATATTGTGAAGGCTTCTCTATAACCTGATCACGGTCACTTTATATATGACTCAATATAATATATCTAAATATATAGTATATAGTCGACAAAAGGCTAAACTTCATCATGTTGTCAACAAGGAAAACAAACAATAGTTTGTACATCTTAATATGTAGCCCCGTGGAGGTTAAGAATGATATAGACAATAGAATTTTGGGATTAAGTTGATGGACATTTTCAATTTCAAAAAAAAACTGACGGTTGTTTTCTATGAGCGCATATAACAAGAAAAGGTAATGCTATAGGATATGCCTTATACGGAGTATGTGACCGACCAGATAGTTTAGAAACGCCTCGAGAGTTCTATCAAAGTCCCTTTGAGGAGATATAGTTTACTTTGATGGACAAAGAATAATAGTATTTTTAGGAACAAAATTCGGAAAGCAATAGCTAATTTTTTTACAAACCAAAGGGAAGATAAACTGGGAGCTAGCTATAGAATACCCCGAAGTTAAGAATATTGTCTTTATGACATGTAATTCCATGAACTAGCTTTCTTAGTATGATTGTTCTTATGGATGGTGTGCTTCCAAGCAAGCAGAAGCAAAATGATCCCAAACTTATCATCTAGAACAATACAGTTCATGTTTGGTAAAACTTACCCAAGTTGATTTGGATACAAGTACTCTTCCCCGTATTTATGAACTCATACTGAGGGAATATTTTATAAGTCTAATGTTACTTAAATCAAATTTCCGCATATATATGTAGAGGAATGCATTTTTTATACTACTAAGAGAAAAATCAAGATGTAGTGAAGCAAATAAAAATGGTTGTAATTGGAAGGTGTATACAATGATGCATTTAAAAGATAAATATGGTTGAAACCGTGATATAATAAATGAGAAATTAAAATAGGCCAAAAATGTGCTAATCAAATGCATCAAAATCTGAAAACAGAACCCAAATATATTCCTCATATTTAGTTACAAGTATAAATCTGAAATATGCATGCATCAGCCAAATAACACACAATTTACTAAAAAACATTGGAAGCATGAATAAGTATTTTATAGACTAGCCCGTGCGAATGCACGGGTTGGCGACTAGTAATATGTAATTTATCTCTCCATATTTCCACAAATTCAACATGACCCCACTGAAGATTAAAATCATACCCAGCTAAACTAATTTCAAAGTCAGGACTTCAAATTAAGTTAGTCAGGTTGTGTCGTCTAGTTACACACCCAGTTAAACTAATCTCAAAGTTAAATGCAAGCTGGAGGCGTATGAATGCAGATCACCTTGAGGCTTTAATTATCTCCAACTAGCCTTTGGACCATGGAAGAGACAACTAATCTCAAAGTCAAATTTAAGCTGGAGGGATGCACATGAAAGCAAATCACCTCAAGGTCAAGCAAGCAAGCATTGAAGCCCAGGCTTCAATCATCACTGTTTTCTAATCATCAGAGCTTATACTATCTACACTTAAACAGTCAGTCTTCTTGCAATTGTGCATATGAGATGCAGGCGGGATGCGATTACCTTGTACTAGGCTTCAATGCTTGCTTACCCCTGCAACAGTGCAGTAAAATATAGTACTACCTCCGTCCGGGTTTATTAGTCCCTTGAGTATTTTGTGCAAAACTTTAACCTTAGATTTAACTAAAAAATGTTAATGCATGTAATCAAAAATAATATCTATCAAAATATGTTCAAATGCGAATCCAGGGATATAATTTTTGCTAACATGCATTATTATTTAGTTAGTTAAATATATGGCCAAAGTTTGACATAAAATACTATGGGGACCAATAAACCAGGATGGAGGTAGTAATTATTAAGACCCCATGGCACATGATGCTGCCTCGAGTCTTGTAATGAAGAAGAAAATGCCAGGTTGGCAAAAGGCTTGTAGCTGGCATGGCTCCCCTTATTAGTCTACCTACCTGCAGTATCAGCTGCTAGCTAGACTTACATCCACTAGTAGAAAAACACCTAATAGACCCGGTTCGTAAGGGCCTTTAGTCCCGGTTCATGAACCGGGACTAATGGGCCGTTACTAATACCTCCATCCATTAGTCCCGGTTCAAACCAGAACCGGGACCAATGTGCCTCCACGTGGCCCTGTGCGCCGAGCCCAGTCAGGTGGCCTTTGGTCTTAGTTGGTGGCTCCAACCGGGACCAAAAGGCATCCACGCGTCAATATTCCATTGGCTAGGGTTTTTGTTTTTTTTTTTGAAGGAGGGGAGGTTGGGGGTTTTGGGGGGTTAATTTAGGTGTTTCATATATTGTGCTAGCTAGCTAATTAATAGAGAGAAGTGTCCTCTCTTATGTCCGTGCTTGGTCGACGCTACATACTATATATACATAAGTGATCGAGAGAACCATTCAGTACAGAAGTTCGTCATGCATACCGAGAGAAGTGATTGATCGACCTCTCCTTCTCCGAGAGATTGGTCGAACAACAAGTTTTCGTATCATGTATCCGACGCTACTGGCTACCTACATGTACAATATGTATAAGATCTCTTAATTACAAACCCCTAGCATTTGAAATCAATTTTCACATGGTATTCTCCGGCTTTATTGATGACGTGGTCAAGAAAGAATCCCGCCAATTCCTCTTGAATTGCTTTCATGCGATCTGGTTCTAGGAGTTCATTCCGCATCTGCCACGTCTAATTTGAAGAAGGGGGTTAATTAATATATATATATGAATGAAACTCAACAGAAATGATGGTGTAATAAAATGAAATTATGAATATTATTGCTTACGCACTTCATATTGTCTTTGAGAGTAGCCCCGCTTGTTTTTCAAAGTCGCGGTGTGGATGAACTCGCACACGTAGTATCCACAGAAATCATTCCCTTCCTCCTGCCACAAGCACTTTACGAGAAATAAAGGTCAATCAAACTGATAATGAAGCATTATAAATAGCATTGATGAAAGTATAGCTATAGAATCAACGGGAGATGCGCGCAACTAGCTAGCCAGTAGTACTTACTTTCGGCCATTTATATGTCAGCTCCTTCGGCAGTCCCGGAGCTTCTGCGGTGAACTGTTTCCAAACCCTGCAAGACAAAGAAAATTATTATTATTACTTGAGATATCAGGAAATGAACAAAAAGTTACCGATATGGTGCGATAATGATCGATTGAACTTACTTGCTGAGCATTTCAGTGATGTCCGCATAGGATTTGAGATCTTTCCGTCTCGAGTCTAAGACGGTTACTAGTCCACACTCAAGCTTAATCTCCAGAAGAATATAGTGGTACCTGCGCACGCATGCATAACTCATCAATTACATTACTATAAGCTCGCTTGAGTAATAAGGGAAACCGAATATGCACACGACAGTAACACTCACGGGCCGTTGTAAGGAAAGAGTATGGTATCTTTGTTTTGGTTTTTGATCAACGATTGTAGCAAGTTGTCCTCGGCCTCTTTGACGTTCTTTTCAACCAGAAATACATCTATGATATTTGTGTTAATGAACCCAATATCATAAATTTCTTGTTTTTTGCACTCAACGATCTTCAATCTGCATAATATACATATTGAGGATAATTAATTATAAATACATGCAATGAAAGAGCCGAGCTATATATAGAGACTTAATGACAGAAATAGTACTTACAGGCAGTAGCAAAAGACCATTAATTTATCGAGGGCCTTTTGATTGAAGAACTCGAAGAACTCCTCAAATGGAACAGTCAACAGATCATTTGCAACGAGATCGTGCTCATCTTTAATATGCAGATACAAAGCATTCTTACCCTTAGACTCTCTATAGGTTTCCATGTACCAATTATGGAATCTTCGCATCATTGTTGTCAGAGATTTTTCATCTTTGACGAGAGGCTTCCCGTATTCATATCTGTGACCGTCCACCTCCAAGAAATCAGGAAGTGCATCGTCAGGCAGGTAATCGTCAAGATTGCCATAACCGGCCACCGTCCCCGGAGCATTAGACACATTGAGCGGGGGGCACGATTGCTGTGCTTGTTCGCCGAGCTGGGCAATTTTTTCCCCTTTGATCATTCTTTTGACCTTTTAGCACTGACAGTAGTTCCCGACCGCTGGGCTTGGAGATATGTTTGTTCCGTAATGCGCTCATAGTTGGTTCTCGGCGGAGACTTTGGTGGTTTCCTCAGGGCGTCGAGAGTGCGCTTTGCTTTCACCGGATCTACCTTCTCCTCCAGAGGTGGATGTCTCTTTGCTTTCACCCCTTCAAAGAACTCCTTCACGTGGGTCCGCACAATCGTATCATTTTCCTCCTCGGACCTCTCGTATGGTAACTTCTCTAGAGGCTTGAGAGATGATGGACCGTATTTGTATTGCCTCCCGCCTCTGGTTGTGCTGCTAGACGCCGGAGCAGACGGAGCGACTGCGGCATCTGTCTTCTTTCGTGCTTGCTTACGAGGCGGAGGAGAAGGAGTACGATGCGCCGGAGCAGCTGGGGCGGCGGCGGGTCTCTTCCGCCCTTGCTGGCGAGGCGGAGAAGGAGGATGCTGCTGGCTGCTCGGGAGCGCCGGCGCAGGCGGAGAAGGAGGTGGAGTGCCGCCATGCGCCGGAGAAGGAGGCGGAGTGCCACGATGCGTGCCCTGATTGTCACTCGCGAGAGGAGGAGGCGGTGGAGGAGGCGGAGTGCCCTGACTCGTCGGAGCAGAAGGAGGAGGCGGAGGCGTCCAGTTCAAAAGGTTGATGAGATCCTTCTTCCATAAGCATGGAGTCTTCAGAGCAGAACCTAGCCTAGTCTCCCCTTCACCGGTAGGGTGGTCAAGCACGAGGTCCTTAAATCCCTCCGTTATTTCATCCACCATCACCTTAGCATATCCTTTTGGAATCGGCTGGCAGTGATAAATTGTGCCGGGTCTACTAGGATAAACTTGGCCAACAGCCGCCTTGACCTTGAAAGTCATCCATCGCGCCATCATGTGGCAATTTTGGGACTCCGTGATACCATCCACGGGATAGCTGGCAGGAGCCGTCAAGACATGCTCCGACTGAAGCAGCTCGGTGGAAGCCACGCTGCTTCTCGGCTGAGATGGCGGGGTAGCTTAGGGGGAAGCTTCGGCAGGTCGTTTGCTGCGATCTGCTGCTGATGGGGTCATGTACCTAGGGTAGGGTCACAGACCTGATCTAAGTACCCTGCCCAAGGACACCCGTAGAAGAGATCACCTTCCAGTCGACCTACGAGGGACTCACTCGACTGACTTGAAGGACTCGACCACGAAGACCCACTCGACCACCAGAAGGTCAAGAGGCACTCTGCACTGCAACGGTCTGTAATTAAGTAGACTTTATGGTAGTAAAGACACTTTATGTGGGGCGTTACTAGTAACGCCCCGGACTTAACGCACCTTAAACCCTCTCCTACGTGGAGTGGCTGGGGTCCTGGCGCACTCTATATAAGCCACCCCCCTCCACAGGCAGAGGGGTTCGACACCCTGTAACCCATATACGCATAATCCACTCGACCGCCTCCGGGCTCCGAGACGTAGGGCTTTTACTTCCTCCGAGAAGGGCCTGAACTCGTACATCTCTTGTGTTTACAACCTCTCCATAGCTAGGACCTTGCCTCTTCATACCTATCCCCACTCTACTGTCAGACTTAGAACCACGACAGTTGGCGCCCACCGTGGGGGCCGGTGTTTTAGCGATTTTGTGGAGAAGTTGCGATTCTTCCGAGTACTTTCATCATGGTGGCTGCTGGAGTTTTGGTCGAGGGCCAAGAGATCCGTCTCGGTGCTCTCACCTTCGTCGCCAATGACTCCGCCTGGCTCCAGGAGGCTCCACTCGACGTCGATTTGCTCCCCGTCCGCGGTGCGACGCATTTTCGCGCATGTGTCCGCGGCGTTCTGCTGCGGCAACCGTCGACCCCGTACCGGTCGACTCACCCATCGGCCACCCTCCCGGTCTCCCGCCAGCGCAAGCGCTCGGGCCGGTCGAGGCTTCAGCGGTGGGTGAGGCACGCGGTGGCTCGCCAGACGGCCACCACCCAAGTTGCGGCAATCGAGCCCGACGAATCTCTCTACGGCTTGTTTGATCTGTCGACTGGCTCCGTAGAGACTGCATCCGAGTGCGATAGCAGTGATCCAGCGGCGGAAATCCTGATGGTCGACGGGCCCCGCAGCCCCCCTGGCTTCGCCCGTGATGGTGGGGCAGGCGATGGAGGCGACCCCACACGAGACCACGAAGAGTACCAGCCCGAGCCACTCGACTCTCTGCAAAGAGAGGAACTTCGCCGCAGGAACGTGGATGCCCTGCATACTCCTATCGCAGGAGAAACCCCCGAGGCTCGCGCCTTGGAGGAGGCACGTTTGGCCAACTTGGCCGAACGTGCTCGCTTGGAGAATCTTCAGCGAGCACTCGACGAGCGCGCGCGGCAACGAGTTCCCGACGCCAGTCGACGTCAACTCTTCCCGCCGACTCAGGTATATCGAACCCCAATCCAGAATTTAGCAGCTGCGACCCATATAGCAGAGTCCATCCAGCCCTCTCAGTCGGAAGCTGGCAGAGGCTTGATGCAGATCAGGGATCTGCTCCGGGCAGCAGGAGATCAGAATTCAGCCGTGTCGCAGTCGCGCAACAGAATTCACAGTCGATCCGTCGCTGCGAATACGGTTCAGTCGGCTCACAGTCCCAGATCGCCTCCACGGCGTGAAGGACGCGAGAATCGGCAAGATCAATATGGGGACCGACATGACCGAGATGATAGGCGTCGAGTGCCCACTTCCCCTCCAAGGGGTGGGTCCTACGCTCCTCGTCAGCAAGATGACAGACGTCAGCTCAGTGCAGGGCGAAGAGTTCCAGTCGACCCCCGAGAACCAGGCTTCGACGCGCGATCCATTATCGTGCAAGGCTTGGTCGACCGGAACAGAGCCCATCGAGGTGGACTCGACAGAGATGCGCCCACGAGCAGTCGAGTGCATGTTTCTGGTCCGGAATGTTTCAGCAGAGCTATCAGAGCCGCAGTGATCCCTCCCAATTTCAGGTTGGCAACAGGAGTCAGCAATTTCACTGGTGAGTCTAAGCCTGAAACTTGGCTTGAGGACTACCGAGTGGCGGTTCAGATTGGTGGTGGGAATGACGAGGTGGCCATGAAGCATTTGCCCCTCATGCTGGAAGGTTTTGCCAGAGCGTGGTTGACTCAGTTACCTCCTAGCAGCATTTACACTTGGGAAGATCTGTCCCGAGTGCATTGATGGAACTTGCAAGCGACCGGCTGGATTGACGGAGCTGCAAGTCTGCGTGCAGAAAACCAATGAGACTCTCAGGGAGTATATTCAGAGGTGGATCACTTTGCACCATACTGCGGAGAATGTGTCTGATCATCAGGCAGTCTGCGCCTTCAAGGATGGTGTCAAGAACAGAGAATTGAGTTTGAAATTTGGTCGAACCGGTGACATGACCTTGAGTCGGATGATGGAGATTGCTACCAAGTACGCCAACGGCGAAGAAGAAGACCGACTCCGAAGAGGCAAGCACAAGCCGAGTCAGTCGGAGAAGGGAAACACCAGTCGGAAACAGAAGCGGAAGGCTGAACCGGCAGCTCCTGGAGAGGCTCTGGCCGTGACTCAGGGAAAGTTTAAAGGGAAACCAAAAGGATCCTGGAACCCTAAGAAGGTAAAGGATAAATAAGGGAATGACGTGATGGATATGCCGTGTCACATCCACACGAAGAAAGACGAAGAGGGGAATATCATTTACCCAAAGCATACCACTCGCCAATGTCGACTCCTGATCCAGCAGTTTCAAGGAAAACAGTCTAAAGACAAGGAAAAGGAGCCAGACAAGGCCGAAGACAAGGAGGACAGTGAGGAAGGATATCCGCATATCAACTCCACTCTGATGATCTTTGCAGATGCGGAAAGCAAGAGTCGATTGAAAGTCATTAACCGTGAGGTGAACATGGTTAGCCCAGCAAAAGCAAATTATTTGAGATGGTCCCAAACACCCATCACATTCGACCAATCTGATCACCCGACTCATATTGCCACCCCTGGGAGGCAAGCTTTGGTGGTCGATCCAGTTGTCGAAGGCACTCGACTGACAAAAGTGCTGATGGACGGTGGTAGTGGGCTGAATTTGTTGTATGCAGACACACTGAAAGGAATGGGCATTCCGATGTCCCGACTGAGCACCAGTAACATGAGCTTTCATGGAGTTATACCAGGGAAGAAAGCCGAGTCACTCGGCCAAATAGCTCCGGACGTGGTGTTTGGTGATTCGAAGCATTTTCGCAAAGAGAAGTTGACGTTTGAGGTCGTGGATTTTCAGAGTGCATATCATGCCATTTTGGGGAGACCAGCTTATGCACGGTTCATGGCTCGACCATGTTACGTGTACCTCAAATTGAAGATGCTTGGCCCCAAAGGAGTGATCACTGTCACCAGTGACCGGAAAAAGGCAGAAGAGTGCTTTCAGAAGGGCTCAAAGATTGCGGATTCCCAGGTGACAACGGTCGAGTTTGAAGAATACAAGCAAAACGCAGATCCGAGTGATTTGCTGCGATCCAAGAAACCCGCCACAGAATCTGCATTTCAGTCGTCCGGTGAGACGAAACCTGTTCACATTCACCCGACCGACCCCGATGCAGCCCCGACTCACATCTCCACAACACTCGACCCGAAATAGGAAGAAGCGCTCATCCAGTTCCTCCGTGAGAACTGGGACATTTTTGCATGGAAGCCCGCTGACATGCCAGGTGTTCCCAGGGGACTGGTTGAGCATCGCCTAAGAGTCGACTCATCAGCAAAACCAGTCAAAGAGCATCTTCGGCGGTCCGCCGTCCAGAAGAGAAAAGCCATTGGTGAGGAAGTGGCTCGACTGTTGGCGGCAGGATTTATCCGAGAGATATACCACTCCGAGTGGCTCGCTAATGTCGTCATGGTTCCTAAGAAGGACAAGTCGCTCCGAATGTGCATTGATTTCAAGCACATCAACCGGGCCTGCCCGAAAGATCATTTTCCTCTCCCTCGCATAGATCAAATTGTTGACTCGACCGCGGGATGTGAGAGATTGTCTTTTCTAGACGCCTACTCTGGGTACCACCAGATCCGTCTGTACGGACCCGACGAGGTAAAAACAGCTTTCATCACTCCATTCGGGTGCTTCTGCTATATCACCATGCCATTCGGCCTCAAGAATGCCGGAGCCACATTTATGCGAATGATTCAGAAGTGTCTACTCACTCAAATCAGTCAGAATGTGGAAGCGTATATGGATGATATCGTCGTCAAGTCACGAAAAGGTTCCGACCTGCTCGCTGACCTCGCCGAAACATTTGCCAACCTTAGAAGGTATGATATCAAGCTCAATCCATCAAAGTGCACATTCGGAGTCCCTGGTGGCAAGTTACTCGGTTTTCTCGTTTCCGAGCGAGGGATCGACGCTAATCCAGAAAAGATTGGCACTATTCTCCGAATGAAACGCCCTGTGCGAGTGCACGATGTCCAGAAGCTTACTGGATGCTTGGCCGCATTAAGTCGATTCATCTCATGACTCGGTGAAAAGGCATTGCCTCTTTACCGACTGATGAAGAAGGCAGACAAGTTCGAGTGGACTCCAGAAGCTGATGCAGCGTTTGCCGAGCTAAAGATCTGCTCTCCACCCAGCCGGTGCTTGCTGCTCCAATCAGCAAAGAGCCTCTGTTGCTTTATATTGCAGCCACAGGACAAGTCGTCAGTACAGTGCTT
This sequence comes from Triticum dicoccoides, assembly GCF_002162155.2. Taxonomy (NCBI): domain Eukaryota; kingdom Viridiplantae; phylum Streptophyta; class Magnoliopsida; order Poales; family Poaceae; genus Triticum; species Triticum dicoccoides. The sequence goes on from NC_041391.1 coordinate 23,123,288, forward strand.
ACGGTCGAGCGGGAAGAAGAAGGAAAAGCTTTCAAAGTTCAGCGTCCAGTGTATTATTTTTCTGAAGTCTTGACTCCATCCAAGCAGAGATATCCTCATTATCAGAAGCTTGTGTATGGAATATACATGACCACAAAGAAGGTTTGAGGCAAAGAAAGCCATTAAGTCCCAGGCAATAGCAGATTTCCTCGCCGAGTGGATTGAACAGCAGCAGCCGACTGAAGTTCACTCGGAGCATTGGACCATGTTCTTTGATGGCTCTAAGATGTTGAATGGTTCCGGTGCTGGGGTTGTCCTGGTTTCCCCCAGAGGAGATAAGCTCGGATATGTGCTCCAGATTCAATTTGATTCCTCCAACAATGAGGCAGAGTATGAGGCCCTCTTATACGGATTGCGCATGGCCATTTCACTCGGCGTCCGTCGCCTGATGGTCTATGGCGATTCAGATTTAGTGGTCAACCAAGTGATGAAGGAGTGGGACGTGAGAAGCCCAGCCATGACTGGATACTGCAGTGCAGTGAGGAAGCTGGAAAAGAAGTTCGAGGGGTTGGAGCTCCATCATATACCTCGACTGAAAAATCAAGCAGCTGATGATCTAGCAAAGATAGGTTCCAAGAGAGGGGCCATTCCGAGTGGTGTATTCTTGGAGCATATACACACTCCGTCAGTCAAAGAAGATCCTTTCACCGAAGAAGCTCCACAGCCCAAGAGTGCCACAGATCCGACTGAGGTTGAAGTCCCAGCAGTGGTCGACTTGGTCATGGAGGTCTTGGTGGTCATTCCCGACTGGACAGTTCCATATATCGCGTATATCCTGAGAAAAGAGCTCCCGGAGGATGAGGAAGAGGCTCGACAGATCGTCCGTCGATCTAAGGCCTTTACCGTAATCAAAGGACAGTTATATAGAGAAAGCGCGACTAGAGTTCGTCAGAAGTGAATAACACCAGAAGAAGGTCGAATCATCCTCAATGATATCCACTCGGGAACCTGTGGTCATCATGCGTCCTCTCGGACCATCATGGCCAAAGCATACCGAGCCGAATTTTACTGGCCAAAGGCGAATGAGATGGCAAAGGAAATAGTGGATAAGTGCGAAGGATGTCAGTTCTACTCGAATATGTCACACAAGCCTGCATCAACTCTGAAGACCATTCCACTCGTCTGGCCTTTCGCAGTATGGGGGTTGGACATGGTCGGTCCTTTGAGAACAGGTCGAAGTGGCTTCACACATGTACTGGTGGCAGTCGACAAGTTCACCAAGTGGATTGAGGCTAAACCAATCAAGAACCTTGACGCCGGTACTGTTGTTAGCTTCATCAGGGAACTGATATTCAGATATGGAGTCCCGCACAGCATCATTACGAATAATGGGTTGAACTTTGACTCAGAGGAATTCAGGGATTTCTGCAACTCTCAAGGCACACGAGTCGACTACGCTTCAGTCGCCCATCCGCAGATGAATGGACAAGCAGAGCGAGCCAATGGTCTGATTCTCAAGGGATTGAAACCCCGACTGATGCGTGATCTCAAGCATGCGGCTGGAGCGTGGGTCGACGAACTTCCCTTGGTGCTTTGGGGACTGCGGACCACACCTAATCGATCGACCGGAAGAACTCCATTCTTCTTGGTCTACGGAGCTGAAGCAGTCTTGCCGAGTGATCTTCTCCACAATGCTCCTCGAGTTGAAATCTACAACGAAGCAGAAGCTGAACAAGCGCGGCAGGACGCAGTCGACCTTTTAGAGGAAGAAAGGCAGATGGCTCTGATCCGGTCGACCATCTACCAACAAGATTTGCGTCGTTTCCACGCCAAAAATGTGAGGGGTCGAGCCTTCCAGGAAGGAGATTTAGTTCTCCGAGTGGATCAGAAGAAACAACACAAGCTTGCTCCTTCTTGGGAAGGACCCTTCATCGTCACAAAAGTTCTCCACAACGGGGCGTACCGTCTTTACAACGTCGAACATAATATCGACGAGCCTCGAGCTTGGAACGCGGAACTACTCCGCTCATTTTACACTTAAGTTTATCACTCGGATGAGTTGCAATAAAGTACTTCTGTAGTTCATGGATCTCAAAATAATAGTGTCATAGTTCCCCCATAATTTTTGTCACTTTTTATTTTGTCCAATAAAATTTTCCTCTCAGTGGGTGACTTAGCCGCGAATCTGTTTCGCCTAAGTTTGTAAAAATCCTACCGAGTGGTGAGCCAGACTCCCACTCGGAGACTTAGCCGCGAATCCGTTTCGCCTAAGTTTGTAAAAATCCTACCGAGTGGTGAGCCAGACTCCCACTCGGAGGCTTAGCTGCGAATCCGTTTCGCCTAAGATTAAATAAAATCCTACCGAGTGGTAAGCCAGACTTCCACTCGGAGGCTTAGCTGCAGTCCAAGTACTCGCCTAAGTTATGAAAATCCTACCGAGTGGTAAGCCAGACTTCCACTCGGGGGCTTAGCTGCAGCCCAGTGCTCGCCTAAGATATAGAAATCCTACCGAGTGAAGAGCAAACCTCTCACTCGGGGGCTTAGCTGCAGTCCAAGTACTCGCCTAAGTTATGAAAATCCTACCGAGTGGTAAGCCAGACTTGCACTCGGGGGCTTAGCTGCAGCCCAGT
>NC_041391.1:23126032-23170852 GCF_002162155.2 Triticum dicoccoides
ATCAAAATCCTACCGAGTGAAGAGCAAACCTCTCACTCGGGGGCTTAGCTGCAGCCCAGTGCTCGCCTAAGTTATCAAAATCCTACCGAGTGAAGAGCAAACCTCTCACTCGGGGGCTTAGCTGCAGTCCAAGTACTCGCCTAAGTTATGAAAATCCTACCGAGTGAAGAGCAAACCTCTCACTCGGGGGCTTAGCTGCAGCCCAGTGCTCGCCTAAGTTATCAAAATCCTACCGAGTGAAGAGCAAACCTCTCACTCGGGAGGCTTAGCTGCAGCCCAGCGCTCGCCTAAGTGTATTAAGGAATAAGTTGACTGCAGTGAGCGTCTTGCTTTGAACCTGCAAAAGACATCTCGAGCCGAAAGCAATCATATTCAAACACCAAATTCAAGTTCAGATCGATACCTAAAGGAACCAAAAGTGCTCAGGCGCTAAGCCTGTTAAGGTTTATCGGTTACAACTCCACTCGGCATACCGAGGCAAATTTAAAGCGTCGAGCTTAGAAGAAGTTTTTTACCCCTCCCGTGAAGGGCTGGAAGGTGCAACAAACTCATCAAGATCAATTCCATCTGCGATCCGAGTGGCAGCAGCAAGGAAAGTTTCCATAAAGGACCTGAAGTCGTGTTTCTTGGTGTTGGCCACCCGGAGGGCAGCCAGCTTGTCTTCTCGCGCATCTTTGCAGTGGACTCGGGCCAGACACAGAGCAACATCTGCACCACACCGAGCCGAGGACTTTTTCCACTCCTGCACTCGACCAGGGACAGCGTTCAAACGAGCCATCAGCGACTCGAGGTCGTTCTGGAGTGTCTCCCCGGGCCAGAGCGTTGAGTCGACGCGAGATGTGGCGACCTTCAGCCTTGCAAGATAGTCCACGGCGGCTGCAACACGGGACTCCTGTCGGAAAACATTCATGGCAACTTCGTCGTTCACCGGAGAATTGACGGGGTCAAGGTTTGGTTCCAGCTGGCTAGTCTCTTCTTCAAAGTTTTGACAAAATTCTGCAAGGACGATCACCGAGTCAAGGCAATGGTCGAATGAAAAAACCACAGTTGAAAATGATTGTTGAAGGTTTACCTTCAAGCATAAGAAACAACTTCTTGGCAAGACCACTCAGGAAGACCTCCAGATCATTTTTCTTCCCAAGAACAGCTTTCAGAGTAGCATTTTCTTGCTCAAGCTTTGTGACTGAAGCTAACTTCTCGTCAGCAAGCTTGGTCTTCTCAGCTAGTTCAAGGTCTTTTTTCCTTTGGGCCTCCCTCACCTTACCTGCAAGTTACAGCAAGATCAGATTTTGAAACAAATGAAGGGAAAAAGCAGTCGTCGAGGTCTCACCAAACATACCTTCGGTCTCCTCCTTTGCCTTTGTCAGATTCTCCTGAACCAGCTTCAAATTCAGCTCGAGCTGAATGTGCTTGTTTTCTAGTTCAGTGTAGCGAGCCGCAAGGTCACAGCAGTTCTGCGAAGAACCAATCGACTAAATGTCAAAAATAATTCACTTCCGAGTGGAAAAGGAAAAATCACGCGTTTCTAAGACTACAGCCGAATTCAACCATTCGACCGTAGTCTCGGGGACTACACCCAGTGGGTGCACTCAGCGTTCCCCCACTAATCCTATTGAAGACAGAGTCGACCAGTCGATCGGTTTGCGAAATCCAGTCGCCATAGTCGAATGATGGAAAGACTGAACTTATAAAGCCTAAGGCCGACTGCCAGCAGTCAACCTTAGCCTTGGAGACAGAGTCGACCAGTCGACCTCAAAAAAAAAACAAGATATATTCTTTAAGACTGTAATCGACTGCAAGCAGTCGACCACAGTCTCGGGGACTACACCCAGTGGGTGCACTCAGCGTGCCCCCACCGGTTTGCGAAATCCAGTCGCCATAGTCGAATGACGGAAAGACTGAACTTATAAATCCTAAGGCCGACTGCCAGCAGTCGACCTTAGCCTTGGGGACTACACACAGCGGGTGCACTCAGCGTGCCCCCGCTATCACGGAGTTTAAATCGACACACCCAGTGGGTGATTACTATAAATTCTGGAAAGAAAACAAGTGGTGATCGACTGACCTGAACATTGCTTTGAAGGGCGGAACTGGCGTTGTAAGCTGCCTGACTCGCATCCCGGATGGTCTTCAACTGCTCCATCATGATCCCTGCCTGGCGTATCGCCTCCTTCGCGGCGCCAGCTTGGTCCTCAGGGACGTGGTGCGTCGTGAAGAGGGAGGGCTGCAGAGCACTCGTCAGTGGATCTGCGAAGGACACAGTGTGTCGAGTGGTGTTCTCCTCTTCCGTGACCAGAGTCTCAGGCACCGTCACATCCTGGGACACCCTGCCGGCAGACACTTTCCTACTCCTTCTGGGCTTCAGCGGTTCCTCATCTTCATCATCGTCAGGGAGAGTGATAACAACATTGGATGGAGCTACAGAAAAGAATCAGAATTAGAGATCATGAGTCAGTTGACTAGAAACGGGGTTAAGAGTATAGTACCAGGTTTTGAGGTTGCTGCGTCCTCCATCTCATGATCGTCAGCCCGGGCTGAGGTCTCAGAAGTAGCAGCACTGCAACTCCAAAGAGTCAGTCGACTAACTCCAGCGCCAACCAGAGATAAAGTTCACACAAAACAAGAAGACTTAAGCAACATGATTACCCTGATATGGTGGGGATGGACACCTTCATCTTCGGCAGGTGCTTGGTCGGCTTTGACGGGGCCGCCCTGGGCTGCTTCAACGCCTTTTCAGTCGGCGCCGGAGAGGTGGTCCGAGGGCGCTTGGTCGACTATGTGACAGTCGCAACCCCCTTGCCACGTTCAGTCGTAGGGTCATGGACAAGCTTCGACTGCCTTTCCGAGCGTGGTGGTGCAACCTCCTCCTCCTCCTCTTCCTCGTCCTCATCAACATCATCATCATCGTCATCAGTGTCATCATCATCATCATCCTCAGCGGCGTCCGAGTCCCACTCCTCCTCCTGGCTCTCGCCCCCGCTCGCTTCTCCCTCCTTAGTCGGAGCCTGTGCTCCGTTGGGCATCGAGTACAGCTCAGTGAGGGCCTGATAGACATCAAGACAAAGATCAGTCGACCGATCGGCAGAGAAAACAGAAATAAATGTGATGAGAATACAATGGGAAGTGGAGCAGGCATACCTTGTCTGGATCACTGTGGCAATCGAGTGGAGGAATCCTTCTGGCTCCGCGAGGGTTATCCTTGTTCCCAGTAACAGCGGCCATCCACCTTTCCAGAGTGGCATCGTCGACTGTTTCTGGATTGACCCGAGTCACATCCTCAGTCCCGCAGTACAACCACATGCAATGGCTCCGGAACTGAAGAGGCTGGATACGACGCCTAAGAAAAACCTCCAGGAGATCCATACCCGTCACTCCATCCCGCACCAACTGAACTACACGCTCCATCAGCATCTTCATGTCAGCTTTCTCCTCCGGAATCACCTTCAGAGAGGAGGGCTTGTTCACTCGGCCCATGGTGAACTGAGGGAGTCCACTCGACTGCCACGGCATCGACTGATCCTGGCAGTAGAACCAGGTCGACTGCCAGCCTCTGACTGACTCGGGAAATGTCATTGTTGGGAAGGTGCTCTTGTTCCTCACCTGGATCCCCAGACCCCCGCACATTTGGACAACTCGGGTTTTTTCGTCGCCTGGGCTCGCCTTCTTCACGGTCTGAGAGCGACACGTGAATATGTGCTTGAACAAGCCCCAATGCGGTCGACAACCCAGAAAACTCTCACACATGGACACAAACGCGGCAAGATAGGCGATAGAATTCGGGGTGAAGTGGTGGAGTTGCGCTCCAAAGAAGTTCAAGAAACCACGGAAGAAAATGCTCGGCGGCAAAGAAAATCCGCGGTCGACATGGGTAGCCAGAAGCACGCACTCACCCTCTTCCGGCTGGGGCCGCCACTCTTTCCCCGGAAGCCTCACAGCTCCATGAGGGATCAGGCCCTCGTTGGCCATGTCGAGGAGATCCTTCTCCGTGATGGTCGACTGGATCCAATCTCCCTGGACCCAGCCTTTCGGCAGGCGAGATCTAGACGAAGACCCGCCGCGGCTGGTGGATCTCCCCTTCGCCTTCTCTGTCGCCGACGCCTTCTTCGCGCGTTCCAGCGCCGCCGTCTTCTCCTTGACCATGGCTACCGGCAAGGCGCGCGAGGAGAAGTTGTGCGGAGGCGAGAGCGAGCGCGTTGGGCGGAGACGAAGGGAGCAGAGGGAGAATGCTGAGGCACTGTTCAAAAAACCCTCGCCGGGCGCATTTATAAGATCCCTTCCGAGTGGATGACAGGTGGGCCCGGTCGATCTAATCATATCCTGAAACAGTTGCGCGGGAGTGATACGTGGCGAAAAAAGCGGCGCGAGGATCGAGGCGTCTATGCCCTGTCCCATCCGAGCACCGCGGTCCGCTCCGCTTCGCGCGCTCCCCCAAATTCCGTATCCCGCGGAATCCGCGAACGGCAGATCAGTCTGCCAGACGCGGGATTTCCTGCGATCCATCGCTCGGAAATCAGCGAAGTCCAAAAGATCACTCGACGAAGAAAAAGAATGGATCGAGTCGACTGAAGAAAAGTTGTTCACTATCAACAAAGAGAATTTTTTGGTTCAAAACAACGCACGACCAGTATGCGAAAGCTAATCGGAAACAACATCAACTCCTTCATCACTCAAGCCTCAATCCATTCGGGGGCTAATGATGGGGTCATGTACCTAGGGTAGGGTCACAGACCTGATCTAAGTACCCTGCCCAAGGACACCCGTAGAAGAGATCACCTTCCAGTCGACCTACGAGGGACTCACTCGACTGACTTGAAGGACTCGACCACGAAGACCCACTCGACCACCAGAAGGTCAAGAGGCACTCTGCACTGCAACGGTCTGTAATTAAGTAGACTTTATGGTAGTAAAGACACTTTATGTGGGGCGTTACCAGTAACGCCCCGGACTTAACGCACCTTAAACCCTCTCCTACGTGGGCTGGCTGGGGTCCTGGAGCACTCTATATAAGCCACCCCCCTCCACAGGCAGAGGGGTTCGGCACCCTGTAACCCATATACGCATAATCCACTCGTCCGCCTCCGGGCTCCGAGACGTAGGGCTTTTACTTCCTCCGAGAAGGGCCTGAACTCGTACATCTTTTGTGTTTACAACCTCTCCATAGCTAGGACCTTGCCTCTCCATACCTACCCCCACTCTACTGTCAGACTTAGAACCACGACAGCTGCTTCTCGTTCCTCTTCTCGATCCTCTAGCCCCATTACCCTTTCGTGCAGCGCATGCAGTTGGTCCTGCTCCAGTTTCTTCATCCTCTCGTGGGTTTTGTAAACCCCCTGCGTCCGGAAAACCAACCTTCCACGGAATGGAGCCTGGCGTGCCTCGTGTCCGTCCAGGGTGCTCAGGATTCCCAAGGGCCATTGTGAGCTCGTCCTTCTCCCTGTTTGGAAGGAACGTCCCTCGCTGCGCTGCATCGATATAGTGTCGAAGGTTCTTGACTGGTATTTCCAGTTGCTCGTCCGTCCACTGGCAAAACCCTGTTACAGGGTCCAAGGTTCCGCCAGACCCGAAGAACCAAGTCCAGCAACGGTCTGGCCATCTCATTGTCTCTGGTTCGATCCCTTTTTCAAGCAGATCATTCTCAGCCTTGGACCACTTTGGCCGGGCTTGCAGGTAGCCACCTAACCCCATGCGATGGTGAAGCGTCTTCTTCGCAGCATTTTTCTTGTTTGTCTCCGACATCTTCTTACTCTTTTCCGATGTCTTGTGGGCCACAAATGCGGGCCAGTGATCTTTGATCTTCTCATATTTGCCGATGAATTCTGGTGTCTTTTTATCTTTGACAAACTGGTTCAGCTCTTTCCTCCACTTCCTCATTAGGGTTGCCATCTTCTTAAGAGCACACGACTTGATTAATTCCTCTTTAATTGGCTTCTCCGGATCCTCCTCTGGCTGTAGGGTGAAATTTGCCTTCAGCTGAGTCCAAAGATCTTCTTTCTGCATATCATTGACATAAGACACCGGAGCGTCTTCCTCCTTAGGCTTATACCATTGCTGGATGCTGATCGGGATCTTGTCCCTAACAAGAACCCCGCAGTGAGAAGAAAATGCCTTCCTTGTCCGGATGGGTTCAATCGGTTCGCCGTCGGGCGCGATTTCTATGATCTCAAACTTTTCATCCGAGCTCAACTTTTTCTTCGGGCCTCGTCTCCTTACCGAAGTTGTGCTCGATCCGGAGGGCTAGAAATTATAAGGAAGAAAGACGAGAGTAATTAATATGTGTACATATACCAAAACAATGGAAGCATCAATTAACTAGTCAGCATGGGCTTAACTAATATATATATACCTTGTCGGGCTCGGTTCGGTCACCGGAGCAGTCAGCACGGTCTCCTTCTTGTTCCTCCATTGTGTCACCGGAGCCATCATGAACATAGTCCTGTTCTTGTACCGGCATTAATGGGCCGAAGCCATCATGAACATAGCCCTCTTCTTCACCCCGTTCTTCCAGTTGACCAACAACGGTGTCGAGGAGAAATGACGCAACTTCATCCCTTCCATTTGAGATTATGTCCCTCAATATCGCTTCTGCTTCTTCGTCTCGGGAGTGCTCCATAGTTTCTGCAAATATTTACAACATGTCAATTATTATTCAAACATGGTACAGATGGATATATGTATGTGTATATATATATATATATATATATATATATATATATATATATATATATATATATATTAGTGGCAAACGTAGAACTAGCTAGCTAACCACAATAAGGAATCATGTTAGTGGCCTCGACGCTGCTTCTCTAGGGTTTGGGGTCTCCTTGACACAACGCTTCAAGGGTTTGGGGTGGCCCTCGACGACAACGCTCTTTTAACTTGATAAATTTGGGTGGCCTCGAGAGAGTTAATTTGTCGGGTAGGGGCGCGGCGGGAGGGGGTAGGAGACCAACATCGTTTTCTCTCTAGGGTTTGGGTGTCCTCGAGAGTTATCGGGGAGGGGGTATCAAGAAAGGAAAATAATTAAGGAAAAGGAAGAAAAGAGAAAGAAGGAAGAAGGAAGAAGAAGAAGAAAAAGAAGAAGAAAAAGAAGAGGAGAAGAAGAAAGGAATAGAGGAGAAGAAGAAAAAACAGAATTTTTTTCTTCTATTTTTTCTTCTTTCTCCTCTATTCCTTTCTTCTTCTCCTCTTCTTTTTCTTCTTTTTTCCTCTTCTTATTTATTTCTCCTCTTCTTCCTCTCCTCCTTTTCTCCTTTCTTCCTCTTCTTATTTTCCTTTTTCCTCTCATTCTTTTAGTATTGCGTGTTTTAAAAAAATGTTCAAATAGAAAATTTCGAAAAAAAACAAAGGTTTTGCCTAATGCATTGTTCATATGAATATACAAACATTTGCATATTCTACAATAATTAATATCACCAAAAAAATCTATGAACAGAAAAAAACCTAGCTTTTCTAAAAATCTATCTTTTGCATATATGAAAACATTAATACACATATGAACAAAAAATACATATATGAACACAAACATGCTCTGAACAATTTTTGAACATCTACATACACATAGCCATATACATACACATATACATTATATATATATATGAACAAAAAAATTAAACTAATAAAAATGAAAAAAAACAGAGCTGGTGCGGCGCGGTGGCTCACAGCGCTGGCGGCGCGCGGAGGCGGGCGACGGCGACGGGGCAGGGGCTGGGGGCGCGGCGCGCGGGGGCGGGCAACGGTGACGGGGCAGCCTGGCGGCGAGGACGGCGCGGGCTCGGGGAGGCCGGCGCGGGCTCGGGGAGGCCGGCGACGACGACGGGCGCGGGCGACGGCGACGGCGACGGCGGGGGCGGCAGGCGGCGTCGGGGCAGCCTAGCGGCGACGATGTGCTCGGCGTCGTCGGGGGGCAACTGGTGGCGATGAACTCTGCAAAACTGCGAAGTGCTACTTATATACAAGGAGCATTGGTCCCGGTTCGTGACACGAACCGGGACTAATGCACCCTTTAGTCCCGGTTGGTGCCACCAACCGGGACCAAAGGCCTCTTTTCGGCAGCCCAAAGGGCGGGAAGCTGCGGCCTTTAGTCCCGGTTGGTGGCGCCAATCGGGACTAATGCCTCCCCCTTTAGTCCCGGTTGGGGCCACCAACCGGGACCAAAGGCCTCTGTGCTGCCCGCCTCAGGGCCAAAGTTTAGTCCCACCTCGCTAGTTGAGAGGGGCGCGCAGTGGTTTATAAGCCCCACTGCCGCACCCCTCTCGAGCTCCTCTCCATTGCAGGCTCACGGGCCTAGTTGCTACTGCTTTGCCTGATGGGCCTTCTGGTCCTACTGCGGGCCTGAATCCTGGCCCAAAGTAGGGATTCAAGTCGTATTCAGGCCGTGTGGGCCCAGTAGGTGGCATTTTTTTTGTTTTTTTGTTTTCTTTACTTATTGTTGCTATTTTTATTTTTTTCCAGTTTTTTTGTTTTGTTTTCTGCATTATTTATTTTCTTTTGTTTTTTGCTTTATTTTTTATTCTTTTTTGCTTTTAGTTTTAGGAAAATTATAAACTTTCTGTTAGTGCCATTACTTTTCAAATTTGAAAACACTTTTTTTTCTTTCTAGCTTTATTTATTTTATTTTGTTTCTACTTACAACAAAATACTTATTGTTGTTTTTTTTGTTTTGTTTTCTGCATTATTTATTTTCTTTTGTTTTTTGCTTTATTTTTTAATTATTTTTGCTTTTAGTTTTAGGAAAATTATAAACTTTCTGTTAGTGCCATTACTTTTCAAATTTGAAACACTTTCTTGTTTTTTTTGCTTTTTTTGTTTCTACTTACAACAAAATACTTATTGTTGCTATTTTTAATTATTACGAGGGCCGAACCATAAGACATTAAATCATTTCAAATGAACTCTAAAAAAGTTGAAAGTTGGCATGGTATCATAAATTGACCCACACATAGCATGTGCATGTACAAAATGGACAATGGTATCATACTCGTTAGTTACAAAGTTGGCATGGTATCATCATAATAGTTGCGGGAGAAAGACTTCACTTTTTCTTCGCTTGTGTCATTTGCTTATTGCACCGTAACCATGGATAATCTTCATCGTTTATCAGGATGCTGGGGTCAGCCTTGACTTTAAAGGGAGGAATTTCATGAAACTTTTCATAATCTTCAGACATGTCTCTCTTGTCCTCCACTCCCACGATGTCCCTTTTTCCTGAAAGAACTATGTGGCGCTTTGGCTCATCGTATGATGTATTCGCTTCCTTATCTTTTCTCTTTCTCGGTCTGGTAGACATGTCCTTCACATAGATAACCTGTGCCACATCATTGGCTAGGACGAACGGTTCGTCAGTGTACCCAAGATTTTTCAGATCCACTGTTGTCATTCCGTACTGTGGGTCTACATGTACCCCGCCTCCTGACAGATTGACCCATTTGCACTTAAACAAAGGGACCTTAAAATCATGTCTGTAGTCAAGTTCCCATATGTCCACTATGTAACCATAATATGTGGCCTTTCCCCTCTCGGTTGTTGCATCAAAGCGGACACCGCTGTTTTGGGTGGTGCTCTTTTGATCTTTGTCAATCGTGTAAAATGTATTCCCATTTATCTCGTATCCTTTCCAAATCGTAACAGTCGAAGATGGTCCCCTGGATAACAAGTACAGCTCATCACAAACAGTGTTGTCACCTCTGATACGTGCTTCCAACCAACTACTGAAAGTCCTGATGTGTTCACATGTAATCAAGTCGTCGCACTGCTCCGGGTGTTTGGAGCGCAGACTGTTCTTGTGTTCATCAACATACGGGGTCACCAAGGTAGAGTTCTGTAGAACTGTGTAGTGTGCTTGAGACCAAGAATATCCGTCCCTGCATATTATTGAGTCCCTTCCAAGCGTGCCTTTTCCAGTCAGTCTCCCCTCATACCGCAATTTAGGGAGACCTATCTTCTTAAGGCCAGGAATGAAGTCAACACAAAACCCGATTACATCCTCTGTTTGATGGCCCATGGAGATGCTTCCTTCTGGCCTAGCGCGCTTACGGACATATTTCTTTAGGACTCCCATGAACCTCTCAAAGGGGTACATATTGTGTAGAAACACGGGGCCCAGAATGACAATCTCGTCAACTAGATGAACTAGGACGTGCGTCATGATATTGAAGAAGGATGGTGGGAACACCAGCTCGAAACTTACAAGACATTGCACCACATCACTCCTTAGCCTTGGTATGATTTCTGGATCGATCACCTTCTGAGAGATTGCATTGAGGAATGCACATAGCTTCACAATGGCTAATCGGACGTTTTCCGGTAGAAGCCCCCTCAATGCAACCGGAAGCAGTTGTGTCATAATCACATGGCAGTCATGAGACTTTAGGTTCTGAAACTTTTTCTCTGCCATATTTATTATTCCTTTTATATTCAACGAGAAGCCAGTCGGGACCTTCATACTAAGAAGGCATTCAAAGAAGATTTCCTTCTCTTCTTTGGTAAGAGCATAGCTGGCAGGACCTTCATACTGCTTTGGAGGCATGCCGTCTTTTTTGTGCAAATGTTGCAGGTCCTCCCGTGCCTTAGTTGTATCTTTTGTGTTCCCATACACACCCAACAAGCCTAGCAGGTTCACGCAAAGGTTCTTCGTCACGTGCATCACATCGATCGAAGAGCGGACCTCTAGGTCTTTCCAGTAGGGTAGGTCCCAAAATATAGATTTCTTCTTCTACATGGGTGCGTGTCCCCCAGCGTCACTCGGAACAGCTAGTTCGCCGGGACCCTTTCCAAAGACTACGTGTAAATCATTGACCATAGCAAGTACGTGATCACCAGTACGCATGGCGGGCTTCTTCCAGTGATCTGCCTCGCCTTTGAAATGCTTGCCTTTCTTTCGACATTGATGGTTGGTCGGAAGAAATCGACGATGGCCCAGGTACACATTCTTCCTGCAGCTTGCCAGGTATATACTATCGGTGTCAAGTAAACAGTGCGTGCATGCGTGGTATCCCTTGTTTGTCTGTCCTGAAAGGTTACTGAGAGCGGGCCAACCGTTGATGGTCACGAACAGCAACGCCTTTAGGTTAAATTCCTCCTGTTTGTGCTCATCCCACGTACGTACACTGTTTCCATTCCACAGCTGTAAAAGTTCTTCAACTAATGGCCTTAGGTACACATCAATGTCATTGACGGGTTGCTTAGGGCCTTGGATGAGAACTGGCATCATAATGAACTTCCGCTTCATGCACATCCAAGGAGGAAGGTTATACATACATAGAGTCATGGGCCAGGTGCTGTGATTGCTGCTCTGCTCCCCGAAAGGATTAATGCCATCCGCACTTAAAGCAAACCATACGTTCCTTGGCTCACTTGCAAACTCATCCCAGTACTTTCTCTTGATTTTTCTCCACTGCGACCCGTCAGCGGGTGCTCTCAACTTCCCTTCTTTCTTACGGTCCTCACTGTGCCATCGCATCAACTTGGCATGCTCTCCGTTTCTGAACAGACGTTTCAACCGTGGTATTATAGGAGCATACCACATCACCTTCGCAGGAACCCTCTTCCTGGGGGGCTCGCCGTCAACATCACCAGGGTCATCTCGTTTGATCTTATACCGTAATGCACCACATACCGGGCATGCATTCAGATCCTTGTACACACTGCAGAAGAGGATGTAGTCATTAGGGCATGCATGTATCTTCTGCACCTCCAATCCTAGAGGGCATACAACCTTCTTTGCTGCATATGTACTGTCGGGCAATTCGTTATCCTTTGGAAGCTTCTTCTTCAATATTTTCAGTAGCTTCTCAAATCGTTTGTCAGGCACAGCGTTCTCTGCCTTCCGCTGCAGCAATTCCAGTACGGTACCGAGCTTTGTGTTGCCATCTTCGCAATTGGGGTACAACCCTTTTTTGTGGTCCTCTAACATGCGATCGAACTTCAGCTTCTCCTTTTGACTTTTGCATTGCGTCCTTGCATCGACAATGACCCGATGGAGATCATCATCATCGGGCACATCGTCTGGTTCCTCTTGATCTTCAGCAGCTTCGCCCGTTGCAGCATCATCGTGCGCATCGTCTGGTTCCTCTTGATGTTCAGTAGCATCACCGTATTCAGGGGGCACATAGTTGTCATCGTACTCTTCTTCTTCGCCGTCTTCCATCATAACCCCTATTTCTCCGTGCCTCGTCCAAACATTATAGTGTGGCATGAAACCCTTGTAAAGCAGGTGGGTGTGGAGGATTTTCCTGTCAGAGTAAGACTTTGTATTCCCACATATAGGGCATGGACAACACATAAAACCATTCTGCTTGTTTGCCTCAGCCACTTCGAGAAAATCATGCACGCCCTTAATGTACTCGGAGGTGTGTCTTGAACCGTACATCCATTGCCGGTTCATCTGCGTGCATTATATATAATTAAGTGTGTCAAAAATCATTACAGAACATCATGAATAGATAATTAAGTGACCAAATTAATAGAAGTTCATCATCACATTAAAACCAAAGTACATACATAGTTCTCATCTAACAACATAAAGCTCTGCAGAGCATCTAAAGTAATTAAACCATACACTGAAACTATGTAAAACATTTCAATGCGAAAACAAATGCAATCATAATCGCAACCAATCTAACAACTGATCCAACGGCATAATGATACCAAGCCTCGATATGAATGGCATATTTTCTAATCTTTTTAATCTTCAAGCATTGCATCCATCTTGATCTTGTGATCATCGACGACATCTGCAACATGAAACTCCAATATCATCTTCTCCTCCTCAATTTTTCTAATTTTTTCCTTCAACCAATTATTTTCTTCTTCAACTAAATTTAACCTCTCGACAATAGGGTGGGTTGGAATTTACGGTTCAAAAACCTCCTGGATAAATAAAATCTATGTCACATTGGTCGGCATAATTGTCATAAAGAATAAATGAACCAATGTTATGAAAAGATAATATATACCACATCTGAATCATAGACAGGACGAGGGCCGACTGGGGCGGATACCAAAACCATCGCACTATATAAGATGCAATAATAAAAGTAAGAAAATTATACAAGTATCTATATAAACATACAAGTAAGAGTTTTTTTTCCTTTCAGAAAGAAGATAAGAACAAGAGGCTCACCACGTGTGTGCCGGCGACGAGATCGGCGCGGGCGATCGACGGCGGTGAAGACGGGGACGGGACGTGACAGACCGCTAAACCTAGACATATATTGAGAAAAATGGAGCTTGGAGGTGGAGCTTGGAGAGGAGAAAGCTTAAGTAGTGTGGCTCGGGCATTCCATCGAACACCTCGTGTGCATAGGAGGTGAGCTAGAGCACCACAAAGCTTTCTCCTCGCCGGCCACGAAAAACAGAGCAGTGAGAGTGCTCTGCTCGCGGGGTATATATAGGAAACTAATTGGTCCCGGTTCATGGCTTGAACCGGGACTAAAGGGAAGACTTTGGTCCCGGTTCAGGCCACCAACCGGGACAAATGGTGGTGGGCCAGGAGCAAGGCACATTGGTCCCGGTTCGTCCCACCAACCGGGACCAAAAGGTCCAGACGAACCAGGACCAATGGCCCACGTGGCGCGGCCGCCCCCCGGGGCTAACGAACTGGGTCCAATGCCCCCATTGGTCCCGGTTCTGGATTGAACCGGGACTAATGGCCTGACCCGGCCTGGACCGTTGCCCCCTTTTCTACTAGTGATCCATTAGCACGAACACCTCCATGATTTGTTCTCGGGGCATTTACAGTTATTTCACTTGAATTTCGGAATGATAACTCTGCTCCCTAAGAAAACAGAGGCGGTACGGATTGAACAGTTCCGACCGATATGTCTTCTCAATGTCAATTTTAAAATCTTCAGCAAGATAGGGACAAATAGGCTAACACAGATTGCACATAGTGTTGTATAGCCATCTCAAATAGCCTTCATGCCGGACAGAAATATCCTAGAAGGGGTTGTGGTCCTTTATAAAACATTTCATGAGATCCACACAAAAAAACTAGATGGGGTAGTTTTCAAGGTGGACTTTGAGAAGGCATATGATAAAGATAAATGGCCATTTCTTCAGTAGGCCTTGCGGATGAAAGGGTTTGATCAGTCCTGGATACAGTAGGTAGACTCCTTCATGCAAAAAGGCAGTGTCGGGTCAAAGTAAATGATGACATAGGTCATTATTTCCAGACATATAAGGGTCTAAGACACGGAGACCCGATGTCCTCTATTTTGTTCAACATAATAGTGGACATGTTGACGATTCTAATAGGGAGAGCTAAAGATCATGGCCAGGTAGGTGGGCTCGTTCCGCATTTAGTGGATGGAGGAGTGTCCACCCTACAATATGCTGACGATACTATCATCTTTATGGAGCATGGTCTGGCGAAAGCAAGAAACATAAAGCTTCTGTTATGCCTATTTGAGCAGCTATCTGGACTTAAGATTAACTTCCATAAGAGTGAGTTGTTCTGCTTTGGGAGAGCTAAAGACAAGCAAGAAGATTGTAAACAGCTGTTTGGTTGTGAATTGGGGTCGATGCCGTTTACCTAGTTGGGTATACCGATTCACCATCGCAAGCTTTCCAACAGCGAACGAAAGTGTATTGAGGATCGATTTAAAAAGAAACTTAGTTGATGGAAGGGCAAACTAATGTCATATGGAGGCCGACTAATTTTTATTAATTCGTTGCTCATGAGTATGCCAATGTTACTTTTGTCCTTCTTCGAAGTCCTAGTTGGGGTTCGGAAAGGACTGGACTTCTATCGATCTCGTTTTTTTGGCAGAGCGATGAGTTAAAGCGGAAGTACAGACTTGCTAAATGGGATATTATCTGCAGGCCAAAAGACCAAGGGGGGGCTCAGAATTGGAAATTTAGAGGTGAAGAACAGATGTCTTCTCAGCAAATGGATGTAGAAGCTATCTGTAGAGACCGATGCCACTTGATCCCAGATTCTGCGTAATAAGTACCTACATTCTAAAACCTTGTCTCAGGTGACGGTCAGACCGATCAATTCTCTGTTTTAGAAAGGACTAATGAGAGTTAAATTAGCATTCTTCCATAGGACAAAATTTGTTATTGGTAAAGGTACTTCCACGAGATTCTGGGAGGATACGTGGATAGGGAAGACGCCTATAGGTATCCAAATCCTTCTCTCTATAATATTATTCAACATAGAGATGCTTACGCTGCAACAGTACTATAGTCCATTCCCCTCAATATTCAATTCAGGAGGACTTTAGCGGGAAACCGTTGGGAAGTTTGGCTCCATCTTGTGTGAAGATTGATGGATGTTAACCTCTCTCAACAGCCAGACCAGTTGCGCTGGAAACTTACTCAGAATGGTGTGTTTTCAGTAAAATCCATGTATATGGATATTATTAATTCGGGCTTTATCCCTCGATCTTTTCATATTTGGAAATTCAAAGTGCCCTTAAAAATTAAAGTATTTATGTGGTTTGTTCACAAGCAAGTCATTCTAACCAAGGACAATTTGGCTAAGCGTAACTGGACAGGATCGCAAAGATGTAGTTTCTGTGATCATGATGAGTCTGTCAAACACCTCTTTCTTGATTGCCCAATGGCAAAAAAATATGGCGGTCTATGCACATAGCTTTCAAAATTAATCCTCCGAACACCATCCACATGTTATTCGGGACGTGGCTGGATGGAGTACAACCTGAAACCGTGAAACTTATTCGTGTAGAAGTGTGCGCATTATTATGGGCTATCTGGAATTGCAGGAATGATTTGGTTTTTAACAGAACAACACATATTCATTTCTTGCAGGTTATTTTTTGGGCCACTACACTGCTCCGTATGTGGTTGCTACTCACTCCGACGGATGCCAGGGAGCGTATGGTTACTGGGTCTATCCATTGGGAGATGGTAGCACGGGCTATCTTCAACCAGTTTGGACTGGCGGTCATGTAATAGGGTAGGTGTTTAGTTTTCCATCTTTCTTTATTCTGCCGGTTGTGGCTATTCCTTTTTCTTTCAGTTAGCTCTTTGTGAGTCTTTTTGTATTTCGAGACCTGATGACTTTGTTGGACTATTGGCTTTTTAATAAGATGGCCGCATGCATCTTTCTGATGCAGAGGCTGGGGGATAACCTCCGTTTCGAAAAAAGCACCAACACCTCCAAATCACGTTTAGAAAGAAGTGCCATGGAGGTGACGGCGGTGAGCGTGGTCAAGGCCGCGCTAGGTGGGGCACTAGGCTATGCCACATCCAAGGCGGCGGAGGAAATCGCCCTACAGCTTGGTGTCGAGCGTGATGTGAACTTCATCAAGGACGAGCTGCAGATGATGCAGTCGTTTCTGATGACTGCTGATGAGGAGCAAAGCCAGAACAAGGAGCTTACCACCTGGGTGAAACAGATCGCGGTCCTGGCCTATAAAGTGGGGGACAGTCTCATGGATTTTGGCCTCCACTCCGACAAAAAGCCATTTTTGTGGTGCATCCCCCGCAACCCAGGTGATCGCCGCCGCATCACCAAGGAGGTGAAGGAGCTGAGGGCCGAGGTGGAGGACGTGAGCAACAAGAACCTGCACTATCGCCTCATCAAGGAAATCCCAGGTTCCAAGCCTACCGCAGCAGAGGAGCTGGCTAGCATTGCTACTGCTGCGATGTTTGGCATCAACAAAGCAAGGCTTACCGCATTGGAATACTATTCCAGTAATTCCAGTCTTTGATACGACACAATTGTCACTGCAAGGACCCATTTAGAGTCTACTCCGAGGGGTTCCCTCGGAATACTATTCCAGTAAATCCAGTCTTTGATATGGCACGTTTGGGATCAAATTATTAGCCACTATCATGATATAACAACAATAATCTAGACCTTTTGTGTCTTGGACATATCTAAGGATATTCGTTACAGCAACCACTATACCTTTTGCTAGGGATTGCACTCTCAATATGTTGCCAATCAATATAATGTCAGGCCTGACGTATTTTGTAAGACATATGAGTCTCCGATGGTATTCAAATATGGAACTTCAGGTCCACTATCACTTTACTATCTCCCCTCAGTCTAAATGGGCTTGTATCCCATGCCAGGTATAATATGACCATAAGTGTCTTTGACATATCCATATTGAACTTTTCCAATATTTCTAGATATAGGAAGACTAATATAAATTTATTTCTGAGGGAATATGGTCAAGATATAAACTTAGCATCATTTGGGTTGACCCAAATATCCATCTTAAAATGATTGTGTGTATCTCATATGTCTTGTATACACATTGATGATAAGATTATTGATGGTCTGCAAGTGCACATGATTTAGGTGTAGAATTTTCAAAATAAGAGTGTCAATCCCACAGGGAGCACATGAATCAGACTTTTGCCTCTTCTGGAGAATTATCCATTTTTGTTCCTGGAGATAATTGTAGACATAAAGAAGGGTGAGGGCGGATATAACTGATTGTGGAGTAATGTTATGACTTGTAACTAAATAACATAAAAGTAAATGCAGTTCAAGGATTGTAATGACGAGTGAAACAACAGAATAAAATAGCATTCTCATGGAGGTCGGAATCCCCATTAGTATGTTTCTAGCGCACATATGCATAAGTATAGTATAGACCGGATACTTGAGCCACTGTTGACGATTATGCTGGTCGGAGATGGGTACAGAACACGTTCTACTCGTGGTAGAGTTCATGCCACGCACGCCACCATCATAGTCTCCCCTAGAGGGTTACAACTTATGATAATTAAGGGTTTCCCCGTGGACGTGGCCTCTCTAAGGTTTCTTCGTCTGTATTCATGGGCCGCTCATCAATAGAAGGAATGACGTCACCGTTGCGCAAGCCACAGCCTCCTGTGCCTCCTCGTCGTGGTCGTGCTGGTGCGTGTTGTCTCGTCAGCGCACCTGCTGCAGCCGGGACGCACACTGTAGCCGGGCACGGCACTTCCTCCTCATGCACACCATCTTCCATGCCGAGTCCTCCATCGTCGAGCTTGCCTGCCTCATGAAGATACCGCACCGCACTAACCTGGAAGTGCGACGGACCCGCGGCCAGCCCGGTCGATGTGCTGTTCTCCGCTGACGCCCGCAGCCGCAACCCCGGGCCTCAGCCACAGCCGCATCCATGGGCCGCTCGTCCATGTGGAGCACGTCCACCTTGAGCAACCACAATAGCCAGGACTAGATCTTCTACTTGGTGTTGTCGTCCGCATCCATGGGCAGCTCGTCCATGCGGAGTACGTCCACCTTGAGCAACCACAACCACAACCACAAGGACTAGATCTTCTACTTGGCGTCGTCGTCCACATCCATGGGTCACTCGTCCATGCGGAGCACGTCCACCTTGAGCAACCAAAACAGCTAGATCTTTTGTTTGGTGTCATCGTCCGCATCCATGGGTCACTCGTCCATGCGGAGCACGTTTGATGGCTTGTATCCGCGTCAGTATTTCCACGAAGAAGAAGGGATGATGAAGTGCAACTTCGGTAGGTATTTCCCTCGGTTATGAAACCAAGGTTATCCAAACAGTAGGAGAACCAAGCAACACTATGTAAATAGTACCTGCACACAAAGGACAAATACTTGCAACCCGACGCGTAAGAGGGGTTGTCAATCCCTCTCAAATAAAGATAGATTGGTTTGTATTATTTTGGATAGATAGATCTCGCAATAAAACAAAATAAAATAAAATAAAAGTGCAAGTATTTTTTTGTTTTTGGAACAATAGATCTGAAAACAAAAGCAAATAAAAATAGGTCTCAAAGCAAATATGATAAAGAATAGACCTGGGGGCCGTAGATTTCACTAGTGGCTTCTCTTGAGGAAAATAGCATAAAGTGGATAAACAAATTACTGTTGGGCAATTGATAGAACTTTAAATAATTATAGCGATATCAAGGCAATGATCATTATATAGGCATCACGTCCAAGATTAATAGATCGACTCCTGCCTGCATCTACTACTACTACTCCACACATCGACCGTTATCCACCATGCATCTAGTATATTAAGTTCATGGAGAAATGGAGTAATGCAATAAGAACAATAATATGATGTAGACAAGATCTATTCATGTAGAAATAGACCCCATCTTGTTATCCTTAATAGCAACGATCAATGCATGTCTTGCTGCCCCTTCCGTCACTGGAAAGAACACATCACGACCGAACCCATCACAAAGCACCTCTTCCCATGGCAAGAAAAATCAATCTAGTCGGCCTAACTAAACCAAAGATTTTCGAAGAAGAAATACGAGGCTATAAGTAATCATGCATATAAGAGATCAATGAAACTCAAATAACTTTCATGGATAAATAGATCTGATCATAAACTCAAAGTTTATAGGATCACAACAAACACACCGCAAAAAGAGTTACATCAAATAGATGTCCAAGAAACCATTGTATTGAGAATCAAAAGAGAGAGATGAAGCCATCTAGCTATTAACTATGTGTTGAGGAACGCAGTAATTTCAAAAAAATTCCTACGCACACGCAAGATCCTGGTGATGCATAGCAACGAGAGGGGAGAGTGTTGTCCACGTACCCTCGTAGACCGAAAGCAGAAGCGTTAGCACAACACGGTTGATGTAGTCGTACGTCTTCACGATCCGACCGATCAAGTACCGAACGTACGACACCTTCGAGTTCAGCACACGTTCAGCTCGATGACGTCCCTCGAACTCCGATCCAGCCGAGCTTTGAGGGAGAGTTCTGTCAGCATGACGGCGTGGTGACGATGATGATGTTCTACCGACGCAGGGCTTCGCCTAAGCACCGCTACGATATTCGAGGTGGATTATGGTGGAGGGGGCACCGCACACGGCTAAGAGATCCAAGGGATCAATTGTTGTGTCTAGAGGTGCCCCCTGCCCCCATATATAAAGGAGCAAGGGGGGAGACGGGCGGCCAAGAGGAGAGCGCGCCAAGGGGGCAGTCCTACTCCCACCGGGAGTAGGACTCCTTCTTTCCTTGTAGGAGTAGGAGAAGGGAAGGAAAAAGGAGAAGGAAGGAAGGGGGAGCCCCCCTCCCTAGTCCAATTCGGACCAGTCCATGGGGAGGGGTGCGGCCACCCTTTGAGGCCTTTCTCTCCTTTCCCGTATGGCCCATTAAGGCCCAATACGAATTCCCGTAACTCTCCGGTACCCCGAAAAATACCCAAATCACTCGGAACCTTTCCGATGTCCGAATAAAGTCGTCCAATATATCGATCTTTATGTCTCGACCATTTCGAGACTCCTCGTCATGTCCCCGATCTCATCCGGGACTCCGAACTACCTTTGGTACATCAAAGCACATAACTCATAACATAAATCGTCACCGAACATTAAGCGTGCGGACCCTACGGGTTCGAGAACTATGTAGACATGACCGAGACACGTCTCCGGTTAATAACCAACAGCAGAACCTGGATGCTCATATTGACTCCTACATATTCTACGAAGATCTTTATTGGTCAAACCGCATAACAACATACGTTGTTCCCTTTGTCATCGGTATGTTACTTGCTCAAGATTCGATCATCGGTATCTCAATACCTAGTTCAATCTCGTTACCGGCAAGTCTCTTTATTCTCTATGTAATGCATCATCCCGCAACTAACTCATTAGTCACATTGCTTGCAAGTCTTATAGTGATGTGCATTACCGAGAGGGCCCAGAGATACCTCTCCGACAATCGGAGTGACAAATCCTAATCTCGAAATACGCCAACCCAACAAGTACCTTCGGAGACACCTGTAGAGCACCTTTATAATCACCCAGTTACGTTGTGATGTTTGGTAGCGCACAAAGTGTTCCTCCGGTAAATGGGAGTTGCATAATCTCATAGTCATAGGAACATGCATAAGTCATGAAGAAAGCAATAGCAACATACTAAACGCTCAAGTGCTAGTAATGAAATGGGTCCAGTCAATCAAATCATTCTCCTAATGATGTGATCCCGTTAATCAAATGACAACTTATGTCTATGGTTAGGAAACTCAACCATCTTTGATCAACGAGCTAGTCAAGTAGAGGCATACTAGTGACACTATGTTGGTCTATGTATTCACACATGTATTATGTTTCCGGTTAATACAATTATAGCATGAATAATAAACATTTATCATGAAATAAGGAAATAAATAATAACTTTATTATTGCCTCTAGGGCATATTTTCTTCAGTCTCCCACTTGCACTAGAGTCAATATTCTAGTTCACATCACCATGTGATTTAACACCAATATTCACATCTGTATGTGATTAGCACCCATAGTTCACATCGTCACGTGACCAACACCCGAAGGGTTTACCAGAGTCAATAATCTAGTTCACATCGCTATGTGATTAACACCCAAAGAGTACTAAGGTATGATCATGTTTTTCTTGTGAGAGAAGTTTAGTGAACGGGTCTGTCATATTCAGAGCCGTATGTATTTTGCAAATATTCTATGTCTACAATGCTCTGCACGGAGCTACTCTACCTAATTGCTCCCACTTTTAACATATATCCAGATTGAGACTTAGAGTCATCTGGATCGGTGTAAAAGCTTGCACCGATGTAACTCTTTACGACGAGCTCTTTTATCACCTCCATAATCGAGAAATATTTCCTTAGTCCTCACTAAGGATATTCTTGAATGTTGTCCAGTGATCTACTCTTAGATCAAAATTGTACTCCCTTGCCAAAATCAGAACAAAGTATACAATAGGTTTGGTACACATCATATCATACTTTATAGAACCTATGATTGAGGCATAGGGAATGAATTTTCATTCTCTTTCTATTTCCTGCCATGGTCGGGTTTTGGTTCTTACTCAACTTCACACCTTGCAACACAGGCAAGAACTCCTTATTTTACTATTCCATTTTGAACTACATCAAAAACTTATCAAGGTATGTACTCATTGAAAAACTTTTATTAAAGTATCCTTTTATGCTATACAGAAATTCTATATCATTTCCAATCAACAATATGTCGTCCACATATAATATCAGAAATGCTACAGAGCTCCCACTCACTTTCCTGTAAATACAGGCTTCTCCAGAAGTCTGTATAAAACCATATGTTTTGATCACACTATCAAAGCGTTTATTCCAACTCCGAGAGGCTTGCACCAGTCCATAAATGGATCGCTGGAGCTTGCACACTTTGTTAGCACCTTCCGGATCGACAAAAATGTTCTGGTTGCACATATACAACTCTTCTTCCAGAAATCCATTCAGGAATGCAGTTTTGACATCCATTTGCCAAATTTCATAATCATAAAATGTGCCAATTGCTAACATGATTCAGACAGACTTAAGCATCGCTACGGGTGAGAAGCCCCTTGAACTTGTCGAAAACCTTTCGCAACAAGTCGATCTTTGTATATAGTAACACTACGATCAGTGTCCGTCTTCCTCTTGAAGATCCATTTATTCTCTATGGCTTGCCGATCATCGGGCAAGTCCACCAAAGTCCACACTTTGTTCCCATACATGGATCCCATCTCAGATTTCATGGCCTCAAACCATTTCGCGGAATCTGGGCTCACCATCACTTCCTCATAGTTCGTTGGTTTATCATGGTCTAGTAACATGACTTATAGAATAGGATTACCGTACCACTCTGGTGCGGACCGTACTCTAGAAGACCTACGAGGTTCTGTAGTAATTTGATTTGAAGTTTCACGATCATCATCATTAGCTTCCTCACTAATCGGTGTAAGCATCATTGGAACTGGTTTCTGTGATGAACTACTTTCAATAAGGGAGCAGACACAGTTACCTCATCAAGTTCTAATTTCCTCCCACTCACTTTTTTCGAGAGAAACTCCTTCTCTAGAAAGGATCCATTCTTAGCAAGGAATATTTTGCCTTCGGATCTGTGATTAGAAGGTGTACCCAACAGTCTCCTTTGGGTATCCTATGAAGATGCATTTCTCCGATTTGGGTTCGAGCTTATCAGGTTCAAACTTTTTCACATAACCATCACAACTCCAAACTTTAAGAAATGACAGCTTAGGTTTATTGCTAAACCATAGTTTATACGGTGTCGTCTTAACGGATTTAGATGGTGCCCTATTTAACGTGAATGCAGTTGTCTCTAATGCATAACCCCAAAACGATAGTGTTAAACCGATAAGAGACATCATAGATCGCACCACATCCAATAAAGTGCGGTTACGACGTTCAGACACACCATAACGCTGTTACGTTCCAGGTGGCGTGAGCTGTGAAACTATTCCACATTGTTTTATATGAAGGCCAAACTCGTAACTCAAATATTCTCCTCTACGATCAGATCGTAGAAACTTTATTCTCTTGTTATGATGATTCTCCACTTCACTCTAAAATTCTTTGAACTTTTCAAATGTTTCATACTTGTGTTGCATTAAGTAGATATACCCATATATGCTCAAATCATCTATGAAGGTCAGAAAATAACGATACCCGCCACGAGCCTCAACACTCATCGGATCGCATACATTAGTATGTATTATTTCCAATAAATCTGTTGCTCGCTCCATTGTTCCGGAGAACGGAGTTTTAGTCATCTTGCCCATGAGGTATGGTTCGCAAGCATCAAGTGATTCCAAAAACCCATCAGCATGGAGTTTCTTCATGCACTTTACACCAATATGACCTAAACGGTAGTGCCACAAATAAGTTGCACTATCATTATTAACTTTGCATCTTTTAGCATCAATATTATGAATATGTGTATCACTACGATCGAGATCCAACAAAATATTTTCAAGGTGTATGACCATTGAAGGTTTTATTCATGTAAACAGAACAACAATTATTCTCTGACTTTAAATGAATAACCGTATTGCAATAAACATGATCAAATCATATTCATGCTCAACGCAAATGCCAAATAACATTTACTTATGTTTAACACTAATCCCGAAAGTATAGGGAGTGTGTGATGATGATCATATCAATCTTGGAACTACTTCCAACACTCATCGTCACTTCCCCTCAACTAGTCTTTGTTTATTATGTAACTCCTGTTTCGAGTTACTAATCTTAGCAACCGTACAAGTATCAAATACTCAGGGGTTACTATAAACACTAGTAAGGCACACATCAATAACCTGTATATCAAATATACCCTTGTTCACTTTGCCATCCTTCTTATCCACCAAATATTCAGGGCATTTTCGCTTCCAGTGACCATTTCCTTTGGAGTGTAAGCACTGAGTTTCAGGCTTTGGTCAAGCTTTGGGCTTCTTCACGTGAGTGACAACTTGCTTGTCATTCTACTTGAAGTTCCCTTTCTTTCCCTTTGCCCTTATCTTGAAACTAGTGGTCTTGTCGATTTCAACATCACGAAGAGCTCGGGAATCGTTTTCGTCATCCCTTGCATACTATAGTTCACCACGAAGTTCTAGTAACTTGGTGATGGTGACTAGAGAACTTTGTCAATCACTATCTTATCTGGAAGATTAACTCCCACTTGATTCAAGTGATTGTAGTACCCAGACAATCTGAGGACATGCTCACTAGTTCAGCAATTCTCCTCCATCTTTTAGCTATAGAACTTGATGGAGACTTCATATCTCTCAACTTGGGCATTTGCTTGTAATATTAACTTCAACTCCTGGAACATCTCATATGGTCCATGACGTTCAAAACGTCTTTGAAGTCCCGATTCTAAGCCGTTAAGCATGGTGCACTAAACTATCAAGTAGTCATCATATAGAGCTAGCCAAACGTTCGTAATGTCTGCATCTGCTCCTGCAATAGGTCTGTCACCTAGTGGTGCATCAAGGACATAATTCTTTTGTGCAGCAATGAGGATAAACCTCTGATCACGGACCTAGTGCGCATCACTGCTACTATCATCTTTCCAAATAGTTTTTCTCTAGGAACACATATAAAACATAGGGAAGCAACAACACGAGCTATTGATCTACAACATTATTTGCAAAATACTATTAGGACTAAGTTCATGATAAATTAAAGTTTAATTAATCATATTACTTAAGAACTCCCACATAGATAGACATCCCTCTAATCATCTAAGCGATCACGTGATCCAAATCAACTAAACCATGTCCGATCATCACATGAGATGGAGTAGTTTTCATGGTGAACATCACTATGTTGATCATATCAACTATACGATTCACGCTCGACCTTTCGGTCTCAGTGTTCCGAGGCCATATCTGCATATGCTAGGCTCGTCAAGTTTAACCTCAGTATTCCGCGTGTGCAACTGTTTTGCACTCGTTGTACTTGAACGTAGATCCTATCACACCCGATCATCACGTGGTGTCTCAGCACGAAGAACTTTCGCAACGGTGCATACTCAGAGAGAACACTTATACCTTGAAATTTAGTGAGAGATCATCTTATAATGCTACCGTCAATCAAAGGAAATAAGACGCATATAGGATAAACATCACATGCAATCAATATAAGTGATATGATATGGCCATCATCATCTTGTGCTTGTGATATCCATCTCCGAAGCACCGTCATGATCACCATCGTCTCCGGCGCGACACCTTGATCTCCATCGTAGCATCATTGTCGTCTCGCCAACTATTGCTTCTACGACTATCGCTACCGCTTAGTGATAAAGTAAAGCAATTACAGGGCGATTGCATTGCATACAATAAAGCGACAACCATATGGCTCCTGCCAGTTGCTGATAACTCGGTTACAAAACATGATCATCTCATACAATAAAATATAGCATCACATCTTGACCATATCACATCGCAACATGCCCTGCAAAAACAAGTTAGCCATCCTCTACTTTGTTGTTGCAAGTTTTACGTGGCTGCTACGGGCTGAGCAAGAACCTTTCTTACCTACGCATCAAAACCACAACGATAGTTCGTCAAGTTAGTGTTGTTTTAACCTTCTCAAGGACCGGGCGTAGCCACACTATGTTCAACTATAGTTGGAGAAACTGACACCCGCCAGCCACCTATGTGCAAAGCACGTCGATAGAACCAGTCTCGCGTAAGCGTACGCGTAATGTCGGTCCGGGCCGCTTCATCCAACATTACCGCCAAACGAAAGTATGCCATGCTGGTAAGCAGTATGACTTGTATCGCCCACAACTCACTTGTGTTCTACTCGTGCATATAACATCTACGCATAAAACCTAGCTCAGAAACCACTCTTGGGGAACGCAGTAATTTCATAAAAATTCCTACGCACACGCAAGATCATGGTGATGCATAGCAACGAGTGGGGAGAGTGTTGTCCACGTACCCTCTTAGACCGAAAGCGGAAGCGTTAGCACAACGCGGTTGATGTAGTCGTACGTCTTCACGATCCGACCGATCAAGTACTGAACGTACGGCACCTCCGAGTTTAGCACATGTTCAGCTCGATGACGTCCCTCGAACTCCGATCCAGCCGAGCTTTGAGGGAGAGTTCCGTCAGCAAGACGGCGTGGTGATGATGATGTTGTTCTACCGATGCAGGGCTTCACCTAAGCACAACTATGATATTATCGAGGTGGATTATGGTGGAGGGGGGCACCGCACACGGCTAAGAGATCCAAGGGATCAATTGTTGTGTCTAGAGGTGCCCCCCTGCCCCTGTATATAAAGGAGCAAGGGGGGAGGCGGCCGGCCAAGAGGAGGGCGCGCCAAGGGGGGAGTCCTACTCCCACCGGCAGTAGGACTCCTTGAGGGAGTCCTGGATTAAGGGGTCCTCGAACATCCGGACTATGTACTTTGGCCGGACTGTTGGACTATGAAGATACAAGATTGAACACTTCGTCCGTGTCCGGATGGGACTCTCCTTTGCGTGGAAGGCAAGCTTGGCAATTCGGATATGTAGATCTCCTTCGCTGTAACCGACTCTGTGTAATGCTAGCCCCCTCTGGTGTCTATATAAACCGGAGGGTTTAGTCCGTAGGACAACAACAATCATAATCATAGGCTAGCTTCTAGGGTTTAGCCTCTACAATATCGTGGTAGATCAACTTAGGTAATACTCATATCATCAAGATCAATCAAGCAGGAAGTAGGGTATTACCTCCATCGAGAGGGCCCGAACCTGGGTAAAACATCGTGTCCCCTGCCTCCTGTTACCATTAGCCTTAGATGCACAGTTCGGGACCCCCTACCCGAGATCCGCCGGTTTTGACACCGACATTGGTGCTTTCATTGAGAGTTCCACTGTGTCGTCGCGATAAGGCTTGATGGCTCCTTCAATCATCTTCAACGACGCAGTCTAGGAGGAGGTTTTCCTTCCCGGACAGATCTTCATATTCGGCGGCTTCATACTGCGGGCCAACTCGCTTGGCCATTTGGAGCAGATCGATAGCTACGCCCCTGGCCATCAGGTCAGGTTTGGAATCTTGAACTATACTACCGACATCCACGGAGACTTGATCTTCGACGGATTCGAGCCCATGTCAGGCACGCCGGACGGTCGTGACGGGCATGACTTTGATCTGCCATCGGACACTATTCGGGAGATCGCGCCTGCGGCGGCGTCGGGAATCAATCCGGAGCAGATCGTGCCTTCCAAGGACGGGTGGATGGACCCTGCCACAGAGGCCGCGCACTCACCGGCGTTAGAGCCAAACACTGATCCCACCTCCTGTGAGGATGGTGTCATCGGACCCTCAGACTCGTCTCCGGCTACAGGATCGGAACCGCATGCGTCGGTGCCTACCGAATCTGATTGGGCACCCGTCATGGAGTTCATCGCCACGGATATTTTTCAGCACTCTCCCTTAGGAGATGTGCTAAACTCCTTAAGGCCTCTTTCCTTGTCGGGAGATTCTTGGCCGAACTATGTCTGGCTTGAGTGGGAAGCATACGACCAAGAAATTCGTTCCCTACCCACCACCCACTTCATAGCCACTGTCGATAACTTAAGCAACACGCTCGATTTTGACTCCGAAGACGTCGACGGTATTTACGACGACGCAGGAGAAGAACAGGAACCACCGCCCACTGGGCACTGGACTGCCACCTCATCATACGATATATATATGGTGGACACACCAAAAGAAGGCGATGGTGACGATGCTACAAAGGATAATCCCCTCGATAAACCACCAAAGCGGCACCGTAGACAACGCTCTAAATCCCGCCACAGTAAAAACAGCGACAACAGCACAAGACATAATAATACCCCGGTTGACTCCAAAGGAAACAATGACCCCATCGACCCAACCATGGAGTAGGATGAGCCAGGGGATGATGAACAACCCGTGGGTAAAATTCACCAACCTGTCTCCGGAGAGGAGAACAACCAGGACGATGATGCACTCATCATCCCAGAAAAACTCTTGGAACAAGAGAACCTCCACAGAAGGCTTATTGCCACCGCGAGGAGCCTAAAGAAGAAGAAGCAAAGGCTTAAGGCCGCGCAGGATACGCTCAACCGCAGGTGGAACAAAGTGCTCGACACAGAAGAAAAATACGGCGACGATCGTCACACAAAGAGCTATCCAAAGCGCAAGCTGCTGCCCGAATTCGACGACGAAGCCATAGAGCCCATTCAGCCGAAAACGACCGATCAGCCGGACTGACCTCCCCATGGCCGTGACAAGACGGCTGATGATGCCGCAGACAAGACAGCACACGATTTACGTGAGCTCCTGGACAAAAAGTCCGGTATGGCCAGATCCATCTATGGATCTAGGAAGCGTGCTTCAGCACAGGATCAGAGCTACCGAAACGATTGCATTGATCAAATACCAGCTAGGAATCAGAACCGAACACAACAACCGTCGACGGCATGCCATGACACGTCCAGATATAGGGGTGCCACTCACCCCCTGTGCTTCAAGGTGCTGGACCATGAATTTCCGGAAGGATTTAAGCCCGTGAATATAGAGGCGTACGACGGAACTACTGACCCTGGGGTCTGGATCGAGGACTTTATCCTTCATATCCACATGGCTCGCGGAGACGATCTCCATGCCATTAAATACCTACCCCTCAAATTGAAAGGACCAGCTCGGCACTGGTTAAAAAGCCTTCCTGAAAACTCAATTGTAAGCTGGGAAGAACTTGAGGATGCTTTTAGGGCCAATTTTCAAGGGACCTATGTCCGACCTCCGGACGCAGACGACCTAAGTCACATAATTCAACAGCCCAGAGAGTCAGCCCGAAAACTCTGGAACAAATTTCTTACTAAGAAGAATCAAATAGTCGATTGCCCGGACGCCGAAGCCTTAGCGGCCTTCAAACACAATATCCGGGATGAACGGCTTGCCAAACACCTCAGCCAATAAAAGCCGAAGACAATGGCAGCCTTAACAAGCCCTATGAACCGCTTTTGCGCGGGCGAGGACAGCTGGCTGGCCCGAAGCGGCACCAGCGACCCAGGCACATCCGAAGTTAGGGTTGGTAATGGAAAGCCACGACACAACAAAACCAAGCGTTGAAACAATGATGACAACCCAGAGAACACGACGATCAACACCGGATCCAGGGGCTCTCGACCCGGTCAACGGAGGAAGCCGTTTAAAGGCAGCAGAGATGGATCGTCCAGCCTAAACAAGATTCTAGACAAATTATGTCAGATTCATGGCACCCCCGAAAAACCTGCAAACCAAACCCATAGAGAGTGTTGGGTTTTCAAACAGGCCGGCAAGCTGAATGCCGAACAAAAAGGGAGGGAGACGCCAAGTGAAGACGAGGATGAGCCTTGCCAACCGAACACTGGAGGCAGAAAAAATTCCCACCAGAAGTCAAAACAGTGAATATTATTTACGCAACTCACATTCCAAAGAGTAGGCGCAAACGCGCACGCCGGGACGTATACACTGTGGAGCCTGTCACCCCCAAATTTAATCCCTGGTCGGCCTGCCCGATCACCTTTGATCGCAGGGATTATCCGACTAGTATCCGGCACGGAGGATCGGCGGCCTTGGTGCTCGACCAAATTATTGACGGATACCATCTCACACAAGTCCTTATGGATGGCGGTAGTAGTCTAAACCTGATATATCAGGACACTGTCCGCAAAATGGGGATAGACCCTTCAAGAATCAGCCTAAGAAACACTACCTTTAAAGGAGTGATACCAGGCGTCGAGGTCCACTGTACGGGCTCTCTAGTACTAGAGGTTGTATTCGGTTCTCCCGACAACTTCAGAAGCGAGGAACTAACCTTCGACATCGCTCCATTCCAAAGCGGCTATCACGCACTACTCAGAAGAACGGCCTCTGCTCCTTTTAATGTAGTACCGGATTACGCCTACCTTAAACTTAAGATGCCCGGTCCACGCGGCGTCATCATAGTTAGCGGAAATACAGAGCGTTCCTTACGTGCGGAAGAATACGTGGCAGCTCTTGCAGCCGAAAACTGAGCGGTCTCTCCAACAAGGATAAATGGTCGGTCGTCAAGACCACGGACACGGTTAGACGAGTCCGGCGCTCCACCTAATGTAACAACCCAGTTGGGATTTCCCCATAAAAGATGCTAGGGGCTGCCCGCAAAAAGAGCCCATAGTTTGGCTCGACCCTATCAATACAATAACATATTACATTTGCATGGTTCATCCAGATTAACGAACTCCTTGCACGAAGTCTTTCACCTAGGTTTTTCTTTTTTACAGACGATCATCGTGCTACACCCTTCCAGGATACGGCACAACGGAGATAAAGGCGCAGACATGCAGCAGGGCCCCGCCCCAAGGTTTCTTTTTAGATTAAGACCCTGCGTAGACCTTTTTAATGTCTCTTGTTGCTCTTTCCCCTCCAGAAACATTATACAACCGGGAGGGATACTGGCGTTTTCTGCATTTTTGTCACACCAGATTATTGCTCGTACCTGGAAACTCAGGGCTCATTATCAAGGGCGTTATTCAGCCAGTACACATTATAAAGTCTGAATACCTTA
The DNA here is from genome assembly GCF_002162155.2 of Triticum dicoccoides. Taxonomy (NCBI): domain Eukaryota; kingdom Viridiplantae; phylum Streptophyta; class Magnoliopsida; order Poales; family Poaceae; genus Triticum; species Triticum dicoccoides. The sequence goes on from NC_041391.1 coordinate 23,156,796, forward strand.
GGGAGTGTTCGGCGTCGTGAGTTTGGCCTTATATGCATCAGCTCCAAATCATGTCTTTGGTCAAATGTTGGGTTTGCCCGGCTCCCTTTTTTGCTACCATACGTTCCGCTCTATCAGCTAAGGCGGCACCGGGAGAACTACTGCAATTGTGCCCTGGTTCATCTGGATGAGCACCTCAGTAGAGAAAGCCGAAAACTGACTATCATGATACAGCACGAGACTGGTCAACCACTCGATGACCCAGCGGAATCTTTGCGATTCCTCCGCATTAACGAAGGACCGGTTTCCCAGTCACGAACTGATACGTCTCCAACGTATATATAATTTTTGATTGCTCCATGCTACTTTATCTACTATTTTGGACTATATTGGGCTTTATTTTCCACTTTTATATTATTTGTGGGACTAACCTATTGACCGGAGGCCCAGCCCAGAATTGCTGTTTTTTGCCTATTTCAGTGTATCGAAGAAACAGAATATCAAACGGAGTCCAAACGGAATGAAACCTTCAGGAACGTGATTTTCTCACCGAACGTGATCCAGGAAACTTGGACCCTACTCCAAGAATTAACAGAGGCGGTCACGAGGTGCCCCCCCTAGGGCGCGCCCCCTGCCTCATGGGCCCCCTGTTGCTCCACCGATGTACTCCTTCCTCCTATATATACCTACGTACCCCCAAACGATCAGAACGGGAGCCAAAAACCTAATTCCACCGCCGCAACTTCCTGTATCCATGAGATCCCATCTTGGGGCCTGTTTTGGAGCTCCGCCGGAGCGGGCATCCACCACGGAGGGCTTCTACATCATCACCATAGCCCCTCCGATGAAGTGTGAGTAGTTTACTTCAGACCTTCGGGTCCATAGCTAGTAGCTAGATGGCTTCTTCTCTCTTTTTGGATCTCAATACAATGTTCTCCCCCTCTCTTGTGGAGATCTATTCGATGTAATCTTGTTTTTGCGGTGTGTTTGTTGAGACCGATGAATTGTGGGTTTATGATCCAGAGTATCTATGAACAATATTTGAATCTTCTCTGAATTCTTTTATGTATGATTGCTTATCTTTGCAAGTCTCTTCGAATTATTCGTTTGGTTTGGCCAACTAGATTGGCAGTTCTTGCTATGGGAGAAGTGCTTAGCTTTGGGTTCAATCTTGCGGTTTTCTTACCAAGTGACAAAAAGGGTTGCAAGGCACGTATTGTATTGTTGCCATCGAGGATAAAAAGATGGGGTATTTATCATATTGCATGAATTTATTCCTCTACGTCATGTCATCTTGCTTAAGGCGTTACTCTGTTTTTAACTTAATACTCTAGATGCATGCTGGATAGCGGTCGATGAGTGGAGTAATGGTAGTAGATGTAGGCAGGAGTCGGTCTACTTGTCTCGGACGTGATGCCTATATACATGATCATACCTAGATATTCTCATAACTATGCTCAATTCTGTCGATTGCTCAACAATAATTTGTTCACCCACCGTAGAATACTTATGCTCTTGAGAGAAGCCACTATTGAAACCTATGGCCCGCGGGTTTATTCTCATCATATCAATCTCCATCACTTTAATACTTGCTTTGTTTTTACTTTGCCTTTTACTTTTCACTTTGCATCTCTATACCAAAAATACCAAAAATATTATTTATCATCTCTATCAGATCTCACTCTCGTAAGTGACCGTGAAGGGATTGACAACCCCTAATAGCATTGGTTGCGAGGAGCTATTGTTTTGTGTAGGTACGAGGGACTTGTGCGTAGCCTCCTACTGGATTGATACCTTGGTTCTCGAAAACTGAGGGAAATACTTAAGCTACTTTGCTGCATCATCCTCTCCTCTTCGAGGAAATCCAACGCAGTGCTCAAGAGGTAGCAAGAAGAATTTCTGGGGCCGTCGTCGCGGAGGCTCACGCAAGAGCAGGTCAAGCACCATACCAAGTACCCATCACAATACCTATCTCCCGTATTACATTATTTGCCATTTGCCTCTCGTTTTCCTCTCCCCCACTTCACCCTTGCCGTCTATTCGCCCTCTCTTTCCCAATCTCCTCCTCTTTTTCCCGTTTGCCTTTTCCTCGTCCATTTGTTTGCTTGTGTGTTGGTTCGCTTGCTTGTCGTCATGACTAGTCTCATATCTTCTCCATTATCTCCCGAGAATGAAGTTCTAAATTTTAAGCAAAGGGAGGGAGAAAATCTAAAAGACGCTTGGTATCGAATTTTTAATGCTCAAAATAGATCTACCAGGAAGCAATCTACTTCAGTTCTTCTTCATAATTTTTATGTAGGTGCTAATCCTTGGTATAGATATATCCTTGATACTATTACAGGAGGGAATTTCTTGGGGAGCCATACTTTCGACTCTTATAATGCTTTAATAGATTTATTTGGCTCACCACCTCTTTTGGTTAATGGAACTATGTTAACTTTGGAGCATGTTATGCAAAGACTTGAAATTATTGAGAATAAAGTTGCTACCATGGAATCAATTGAAAATCTTGATAAAAAGATCCACAATCAAATTACATAATATGGATCTAAGGTAGGAATGACTTTGAAAAATATTAAAGAAAAGGAACCCATAGTTAATGAGAAAATAAATCTAGATTCCACTAGAATCGATAAACTTGAGGTATCATTACCAACTTGGGAACCACTTTTTCTTCCGTAAAAAACACTCCAAGGTCATCTACTAAAAATACCAAGTTTATTTATGTTCCTAAGAATAAGGGTGAACCATCTAGTAAGGAAACTGCGGATCTTAAACCTATAAGTGTTCATCCCAATCTTTTTGCCATCATTAATGAACCATTTGCTATGAATGAATTTTTCGATCTTTTGCCTAAAAATTTGACAATTACTAGAGAGAAAGAAAATTCTAAAGAAGGTATATGCCTCATTGAAGAATTGCCTACCAAAGACGGCACTACCTAGATCTATCCTCGCTTTTATGCCTAGCTAGGGGCGTTAAACGATAGCGCTTGTTGGGAGGCAACCCAATTTTATTTTTTATTTTTTGCTTTTGCTTCTGTTTAGGAATAAATAATCCATCTAGCCTCTGTTTAGATGTGGTTTTATATTTTAATTAGTGTTTGTGCCAAGCTAGACCTATTGCATCTTCTTGGATGATAGTTATTTGATCTTGCTGTAATATCCAGAAACTTTGCGCTCAGTGCCCTAATTATTAAAAATCACCAGAACGTGATAAAATACTGATTACAATTGCTGCTGATCATTAAACAAATATTCTAGGTCGTACAAGTTTGGTAGGATTTGTGGAGATCCAGAAGTTTGCGTTAGTTACAGACTACTACAGACTGTTCTGTTTTAACAGATTCTGTTTTTTCATGTGTTGTTTGCTTATTTTGATGAATCGATGGCTAGTAAAATTGTTTATAATCCATAGAGAAGTTGGAATACAGTAGGTTTAACACCAATATAAATAAATAATGAGTTCATTACAGTACCTTAAAGTAGTCTCTTGTTTTCTTTCTCTAACGGAGCTCACGATTTCTATTGAGTTTTGTCTTGTGAAGTTTTCAAGTTTTGGGTAAATTCTTTTGATGGATTATGGAACAAGGAGTGGCAAGAGCCTAAGCTTGGGGATGCCCATGGCACCCCCAAGATAATCCAAGGACACCAAAAAGTCAAAGCTTGGGGATGCCCCGGATGGTATCCCCTCTTTCGTCTACTTCCATCGGCAATTTACCTGGAGCTATATTTTTATTCACCACATGATATGTGTTTTGCTTGGAGCGTCTTGTATTATTTGCGTCTTTGCTTGTTAGTTTACCACAATAATCCTTGCTGTAAACACCTTTTGAGAGAGCCATACATAAATTGGAATTTGATAGAATACGCTATGTGCTTCACTTATATCTTTTGAGCTTGATAGTTTTGCTCATAGTGCTTCACTTATATCTTTTGAGCGTGATATTTTTTGCTCTGGTGCTTTACTTAGATCTTTTAGAGCACGGTGGTGGATTTGTTTTAAAGAAACTATTGATCTCTCATGTTTCACTTAGATTATTTTGAGAGTCGTTAATAGCATGGTAATTTGCTTAAAATTAATATACTTGGTATTCAAGATATGTGGAACTTTCTTTTGAGTGCGTTGAATACTAAGAAAATTTTGATGCTTGATAATTGTTTTGAGATATGAAGATGGTGATATTAGAGTCATGCTAGTTGAGTAGTTGTGAATTTAAAGAATACTTGTGTTGAAGTTTGTGATTCCCGTAGCATGCATGTATGGTGAACCGTTATGTGATGAACTCGGAGCATGATTTATTTATTGATTGTCTTCCTTATGAGTAGCGGTCGGGGATGAGCGATGGTCTTTTCCTACAAATCTATCCCCCTAGGAGCATGCGCATAATACTTTGCATTGATTACTTCTAGATTTTTGCAATAAGTATATGAGTTCTTTATGACTAATGTTGAGTCCATGGATTATACGAACTTTTTCCCATCCTTCCACCATTGCTAGCCTCTCTAATACCGTGCACTTTTCGCCAGTATCATACACCCACCATATATCTTCCTCAAAACAGCCACCATACCTACCTATCATGACATTTCCATAGCCATTCCGAGATATATTGCCACGCAACTTTCCACCGTTCCGTTTATTATGGCACGCTCCATCATTGTCATATTGCTAGCATGATCATGTAGTTGACATCGTATTTGTGGCAAATCCACGTTTCATAATTCTTTCATACATGTCACTCTTGAGTCATTGCACATCCCGGTACACCGCCGGAGGCATTCATATAGAGTCATACTTTGTTCAAAGAATCGAGTTGTAATTGTTGAGTTGTAAGAAAAATAAAAGTGTGATGATCATCATTCTATAAAGCATTGTCCCAAGTGAGGAAAGGATGATGGAGACCATGATTCCCCCACAAGTCGAGATGAGACTCCAGACGAAAAATAAAAATAAAAAAATGAAAAAAAGAGGCCATAAAAAAAGGCCCAAATAAAAAAGAAAAAAATGAAAATGAGAGAAAAAGAGAGAAGGGACAATGCTACTATCCTTTTACCACACTTGTGCTTCAAACTAGCACCAATATCTTCATGATAGAGAGTCTCTCATTTTGTCACTTTCATATACTAGTGGGAATTTTTCATTATAGAACTTGGCTTGTATATTCCAATGATGGGCTTCCTCAAATGCCCTAGGTCTTCGTGAGCAAGCGAGCTGGATGCACACCCACTTAGTTTCTTTTGTTGAGCTTTCATATACTTATAGCTCTAGCGCATCCGTTGCATGGCAATCCCTACTCACTCACATTGATATCTATTGATGGGCATCTCCATAGCCCGTTGATACGCCTAGTTGATGTGAGACTATCTTCTCCCTTTTTGTCTTCTCCACAACCACCATTCTATTCCACATATAGTGCTATATCCATGGCTCACGCTCATGTATTGTGTGAAGATTGAAAAAGTTTTGAAAATGTTAAAGTATGAAACAATTGCTTGGCTTGTCATCGGGGTTGTGCATGATTTAAATATTTTGTGTGGGGAAGATGGAGCATAGCCATACTATATGATTTTGTAGGGATAACTTTCTTTGGCCATGTTATTTTGAAAAGACATAATTGCTTAGTTAGTATGCTTGAAGTATTATTATTTTTATGTCAATATGAACTTTTGTCTTGAATCTTTCGGATCTGAATATTCATACCACAATTAAGAAGATTTACATTGAAATTATGCCAAAGTATCACTCTGCATCAAAAATTCTTTTTTTATCATTTACCTACTCGAGGACGAGCAGGAATTAAGCTTGGGGATTCCTGATACGTCACCAACGTATCTATAATTTTTTATTGCTCCATGCTACTTTATCTACTGTTTTGGACTATATTGGCCTTTATTTTCCACTTTTATATTATTTTTGGGACTAACCTATTAACCGGAGGCCCAACCCAGAATTGCTGTTTTTTGCCTATTTCAGTGTTTTGAAGAAATGGAATATCAAACGGAGTCCAAACGGAATGAAACCTTCGGGAACGTGATTTTCTCACCGAACGTGGTCCAGGAGACTTGGACCCTACTCCAAGAAGTAAGAGAGGCGGTCACGAGGGTGGCAGGCGCGCCCCCCTGCCTTGTTGGCCCCCTGTTGCTCCACCGACGTACTCCTTCCTCCTATATATACCTACATACCCCCAAACGATCAGAACGGGAGCCAAAAACCTAATTCCACCGCCGCTACTTCCTGTATCCACGAGATCTCATCTTGGGGCCTGTTCCGGAGCTCCGCCGGAGGGGCATCCACCACGGAGGGCTTCTACATCATCACCATAGCCCCTCCAATGAAGTGTGAGTAGTTTACTTCAGACCTTCGGGTCCTTAGCTAGTAGCTAGGTGGCTTCTTCTCTCTTTTTGGATCTCAATACAATGTTCTCCCCCTCTCTTGTGGAGATCTATTCAATGTAATCTTCTTTTTGCGTTGTGTTTGTTGAGACCGATGAATTGTGGGTTTATGATCCAGATTATCTATGAACAATATTTGAATCTTCTCTGAATTCTTTTATGTATGATTGGTTATCTTTGCAAGTCTCTTCGAATTATCCGTTTGGTTTGGCCAACTAGATTGGTAGTTCTTGCAATGGGAGAAGTGCTTAGCTTTGGGTTCAATCTTGCGATGTCCTTACCCAGTGACAGAAAGGGTTGCAAGGCACGTATTGTATTGTTGCCATCGAGGATAACAAGATGGGGTATTTATCATATTGCATGAATTTATTCCTGTACATCATGTCATACTGCTTAAAGCGTTACTCTGTTTTTAACTTAATACTCTAGATGCATGCTGGATAGCGGTTGATGAGTAGAGTAATAGTAGTAGATGCAGGCAGGAGTCGGTCTACTTGTCTCAGACGTGATGCCCATATACATGATCATACCTTTATATTCTCATAACTATGCTCAATTCTGTCAATTGCTCAACAGTAATTTGTTCACCCACCGTAGAATACTTATGCTCTTGAGAGAAGCCACTAGTGAAACCTATGCCCCCCGGGTCTATTCTCATCATATCAATCTCCATCACTTTAATACTTGCTTTGTTTTTACTTTGCCTTTTACTTTTCACTTTTCATCTCTATACCAAAAATACCAAAAATATTATTTATCATCTCTATCTGATCTCACTCTCGTAAGTGACCGTGAAGGGATTGACAACCCCTAATCGCGTTGGTTGCGAGGAGTTATTGTTTTGTGCAGGTACGAGGGACTTGTGCGTAGCCTCCTATTGGATTGATACCTTGGTTCTCAAAAACTGAGGGAAATACTTACGCTACTTTGCTGCATCATCCTCTCCTCTTCGGGGAAATCCAACGCAGTGCTGAAGAGGTAGCACGTACATACGCGCACCATATCCGGATGAACGTGAAAGTACCAGGGGCTATATAGTATCCCCATCATCAAACTCCTATGGCTAAGTGAAAGTGTTAAAGCTATATAGTCTAATTGCCTGGTTCGCCGCGCTATCACCTGTCATGCCCAATATGCGACCCTATTCTAAAGGAACTCGAAGGTCCCACCAAGGATTGAAGCACATATTGGAAACGATTTTGCAAGGTGGATATCATTACATCGTACCATTACATAATAATTGGGGATACATACAAGTGGCTGATATGTCTCCAACGTATCTATAATTTTGATTGCTCCATGCTATATTATCTATTGTTTTGGACTATATTGGGCTTTATTTTCCACTTTTATATTACTTTTGGGACTAACCTATTAACCGGAGGCCAAGCCCAGAATTGCTATTTTTCTCCTATTTCGGAATTTCGAAGAAACGGAATATCAAACGGAGTCCAAACGGAATGAAATCTTCGAAAATGTGATTTTCTCATCAGATAAGACCCAGGAGACTTGGACCCTCCATCAAGAAAGCCACGAGGCGGTCACGAGGGTGGAGGGTGCGGCCCCTCCTAGGGCGTGCCCCCTGCCTCGTGGGCCCCTCGAAGCTCCACCGACATACTCCTTCCTCCTATATATACCTACGTACCCCCAACAGATTAGATACGGAGCCAAAAACCTAATTCCACCACCGCAACTTTCTGTATACACGAGATCCCATCTTGGGGCCTGTTCCGGAGCTCCGCCGGAAGGGGATTCCACCATGGAGGGCTTCTACATCAACATCATAGCCTCTCCGATGAAGTGTGAGTAGTTTACCTCAGACCTTCGGGTCCATAGTTAGTAGCTAGATGGCTTCTTCTCTCTTTTTGGGTCTCAATACAATGTTCTCCCCCTCTCTCGTGGAGATCTATTCGATGTAATCTTCTTTTGGCGGTGTGTTTGTTGAGACTGATGAATTGTGGGTTTATGATCAGGATTATTTGTGAGCAATATTTGAATCTTCTCTGAATTCTTTTATGTATGATTGAGTTACCTTTGCAAGTCTCTTCGAATTATCCGTTTGGTTTGGCCAACTAGATTGGTAGTTCTTGCAATGGAAGAAGTGTTTAGCTTTGGGTTCAATCTTGCGGTGTCCTTTCCCAGTGACAGTAGGGGCAGCAAGGCAAGTATTGTATTGTTGCCATCGAGGATAACAAGATGGGGTATTTATCATATTGCATGAATTTATTCCTCTACATCATGTCATCTTGCTTAAGGCGTTACTCTGTTTTCATTAAATTAATACTCTAGATGCATGCTGGATAGCAGTCGATGAGTGGAGTAATAGTAGTAGATGCAGGCAGGAGTCGGTCTTCTTGTCTCGGAGGTGATGCCTATATACATGATCATACCTAGATACTCTCATAACTATGCTCAATTCAGTCAATTGCTCAACAGTAATTCGTTCACCCACCGTAAAATACCTATGCTCTTGAGAGAAGCCACTAGTGAAATATATGGCCCCCGGGTCTATTTTCATCATATTAATCCTCTTATGCTTTATTATTGCTTTGCTCTTTATTTTGCCCTTTTATTTTACTTTGCATCTTTATATCAAAAATTCCAAAAATATTATCTATCATCTCTATCAGATCTCACTCTCGTAAGTGATCGTGAAGGGATTGCCAACCCCTATTCGCGTTGGTTGCGAGGAGCTATTTGTTTTGTGTAGGTACGAGGGACTTGCGCGTGGCCTCCTACTTGATTGATACCTTGGTTCTCAAAAACTGAGGGAAATACTTACGCTACTCTGCTGCATCATCCTCTCCTCTTCGGGGAAAACCAACGCAAGCTCAAGACGTAGCAAGAAGGATTTCTGGCGCCGTTGCCGGGGAGTCTATGCAAAAGTCAGCATACCAAGTACCCATCACAATCCCTTATCTCTCGCATTACATTATTCGCCATTTGCCTCTCGTTTTCCTCTCCCCCACTTCACCCTTGTCGTTTTATTCGCCCTCTCTTTCCCAATCTCCTCCTCTCTTTTCCGTTCGCCTTTTCCTTGCTTGCTTGTCACTATGGCTCTACCTAGATTTGCTGATCTCCACCTTAAAAGGTTGGAAGCGATCAAAAGCAACGTCAGGAGTTTTATGGTTTTGCAATTTGAGCATAATGATTTCTTTAGAAATTAGCTTAAGGAACAAAAAAGTTTTATGAGTTATTTGAATAAAGAGCTCGATGATATGTCTAAAGAATTTGAAGGTTTAAGATCCCAAATTTCTCGTCTTGAGAAATTGACTACTGAAATATCTGATAAGCAAGCTACCTTGGTCAATAAGATGGCTGCTAAACCAGATTTCCTTGAAAATCAAGATGAAGATCTAAAAGTTATTGATGTGTCTCCCATTAAATCCTTGTTTTGCAATATGAATCTTGATAATGATGAGATTGAATATGACACTAGTAGAAAAGGGGGCAATGGTCCTGGCCGGGTCAGCCCATTTGTCCCGGTTCAATCCAGAACCGAGACCAATGGGGGCATTGGACCCGGTTCGTTAGCCTCGGGGGCCGGCCGGGCCACGTCGGCCATTGGTCCCGGTTCGGCTGGACCTATTGGTCCCGGTTGGTGGGACGAACCGGGACCAATGCGCCTCGCTCCTGGCCTACCACCATTGGTCCGGGTTGGTGGCGTGAACCGGGACCAAAGGCTGCCCTTTAGTCCCGGTTCGTGGCACGAACCGAGACTAATTAGTTGCCTATATCTACCCCTCGCCTGCGAGCAGAGCACTCCCAGTGCTCTGTTTTTCGTGGCCGGCGAGGGTAGAGCTTTGTGGTGCTCTAGCTCACCTCCTATGCACACGAGGTGTTCGATGGATGCCCGAGCCACACTACTTAAGCTTTCTCCTCTCCAAGCTCGACCTCCAAGATCCATTTTCCTCAATATTTTTCTAGGTTTAGCAGTCCGTCACGTCCCGTCCCCGTCTTCACCGCCGTCGATCGCCCGCGCCGATCTCGTCGCCGGCACCATCGTGGTGAGCCTCTTGTACTTATCTTCTTTCTGAAAGGAAAAAAAATTCTTACTTGTATATTTATATAGATACTTGTATAATTTTCTTACTTTTATCATTGCATCTTATATAGTGCGATGGTTTTGGTATCCGCCCCCGTCGGCCCTCGTCCTGTCTATGATTCGGATGTGGTATATATTATCTTTTCATAACTATTGGTTCATTTATTGTTTATGACAATTATGCCGAACAACGTGACATAGATTTTATTTATCTAGGAGGTTGTTGAACCGGAAATTCCAACCGACCCTATTGTCGAGAGGTTAAATTTAGTTGAAGAAGAAAACAATTGGTTGAAGGAAAAAATTAGAAAAATTGAGGAGGAGAAGATGATATTGGAGTTGCATGTTGCGGATGTCGTCGATGATCACAAGATCAAGATGGATGCAATGCGCTTGAAGATATCATTATGCCGTTCATACCGAGGCTTGGTATCATTATGCCGTTGGATCAGTTGTTACATTGGTTGCGATTATGATCGCATTTGTTTTCGCATTGAAATGTTTTACATAGTTTCGGTGTATGGTTTAATTAATTTAGATGCTCCGCAGAGCTTTATGTTGTTAGATGAGAACTATGTATGTACTTTGGTTTTAATGTGATGATGAACTTCTATTAATTTGGTCACTTAATTATCTATTCATGATGTTTTGTAATGATTTTTGACACACCTAATTATATATAATGCACGCAGATGAACCGGCAATGGATGTATGGTTAAAGACACACCTCCGAGTACATTAAGGGCGTGCATGATTTTCTCGAAGTGGCTGAGGCAAACAAGCAGAATGGTTTTATGTGTTGTCCATGCCCTATATATGGGAATACGAAGTCTTACTCTGACCGGAAAATCCTCCACACCCACCTGCTTTACAAGGGTTTCATGCCACACTATAATTTTTGGACGAGGCACGGAGAAATAGGGGTTATGATGGAAGACAGCGAAGAAGAAGAGTAAGATGACAACTATGTGCCCCCTGAATACGGTGATGCTACTGAACATCAAGGGGAACCAGATGATGTGCACAATGATGCTGCAACGGGCGAAGCTGTTGAAGATCAAGAGGAACCAGACGATGTGCCCGATGATGATGATCTCCGCCGGGTCATTGTCGATGCAAGGACGCAATGCAAAAGTCAAAAGGAGAAGGTGAAGTTCGATCGCATGTTAGAGGACCACAAAAAGGGTTGTACCCCAATTGCGAAGCTGGCAACACAAAGCTCGGTACCGTACTGGAATTGCTACAGTGGAAGGCAGAGAATGTTGTGCCTGACAAAGGATTTGAGAAGCTACTGAAAATATTGAATAAGAAGCTTCCAAAGGATAACGAATTGCCCGACAGTACATACGTAGCGAAGAAGGTCGTATGCCCTCTAGGATTGGAGGTGCAGAAGATACATGCATGCCCTAATGACTGCATCCTCTTCCATGGTGCGTACAAGGATCTGAACGCATGCCCGGTATGCGGTGCATTACGGTATAAGATCAGACGAGATGACCCTGGTGATGTTGACGGAGAGCCCCCCCAGGAAGAGGGTTCCTGCGAAGGTGATGTGGTATGCTCCTATAATACCATGGTTGAAACGTCTGTTCAGAAATGGAGAGCATGCCAAGTTGATGCGAAAAAGACGGCATGCCTCCAAAGCAGTATGAAGGTCCTGCCAGCTATGCTCTTACCAAAGAACAGAAGGAAATCTACTTTGAATGCCTGCTTAGTATGAAGGTCCCAACTGGCTTCTCGTCTAATATAAAAGGAATAATAAATATGACAGAGAAAAATTTTCAGAACCTAAAGTCTTATGACTGCCACGTGATTATGACGCAACTGCTTCCGGTTGCATTGAGGGGGCTTCTACCGGAAAATGTCCGATTAGCCATTGTGAAGCTATGTGCATTCCTCAATGTAATCTCTCAGAAGGTGATCGATCTAGAAATCATACCAAGGCTAAGGAGTGATGTGGTGCAATGTCTTGTCAGTTTCGAGCTGGTGTTCCCACCATCCTTCTTCAATATCATGACGCACGTCCTAGTTTATCTAGTTGACGAGATTGTCATTCTGGGCCCCGTATTTCTACACAATATGTACCCCTTTGAGAGGTTCATGGGAGTCCTAAAGAAATATTTCCGTAACCGCGCTAGGCCAGAAGGAAGCATCTCCATGGGCCATCAAACAGAGGATGTCATCGGGTTTTGTGTTGACTTCATTCCTGGCCTTAAGAAGATAGGTCTCCCTAAATCGCGGTATGAGGGGAGACTGACTAGAAAAGGCACGCTTGGAAGGGACTCAATAATATGCAGGGGCGGATATTCTTGGTTCAAGCACACTACACAGTTCTACAGAACTCTACCTTGGTGACCCCGTATGTCGATGAACACAAGAACAGTCTGCGCTCCAAACACCCGGAGCAGTGCGACGACTGGATTACATGTGAACACATCAGGACTTTCAGCAGTTGGTTGGAAGCACGTATTGGAGGTGACAACACTGTTTGTGATGAGTTGTACTTGTTGTCCAGGGGACCATCTTTGACTGTATTGATTTGGAAAGGATACGAGATAAACGGCAATACATTTTACACGATTGACCAAGATCAAAAGAGCACCAACCAAAACAATGGTGTCCGCTTTGATGCAACAACCGAGAGGGGAAATGACACATATTATGGTTACATAGTGGACATATGGGAACTTGACTATGGACATGATTTTAAGGTCCCTTTGTTTAAGTGCAAATGGGTCAATCTATTAGGAGGCGGGGTACCGGTAGACCCACAGTACTGAATGACAACAGTGGATCTGAAAAATCTTGGGTACACTGACGAACCGTTCGTCCTAGCCAATGATGTGGCATAGGTTATCTATGTGAAGGACATGTGTACCAGACCGATAAAGAGAAAAGATAAGGAAGCGAATACATCATACGATGAGCCAAAGCGCCACATAGTTCTTTCAGGAAAAAGGGACATCATGGGAGTGGAGGACAAGACAGACATGTCTGAAGATTATGAAAAGTTTCATGAAATTCCTCCCTTCAAAGTCAAGGCTGACCCCAGCATCCTGATAAACGATGAAGATTATCCATGGTTACGGCGCAATAAGCAAATGACACAAGCGAAGAAAAAGTGAAGACTTTCTCCCGCAACTATTATGATGATTCCATGCCAACTTTGTAACTGACGAGTATGATACCATTGTCCGTTTTGTACATGCACATACTATGTGGGTCAATTTATGATACCATGCCAACTTTCAACTTTTTCAGAGTCCATTTGAAATGCTTTAATGTCTTATGGTTCGGCCCTCGTAATAATTAAAAATAGCAACAATAAGTATTTTGTTGTAAGTAGAAACAAAATAAAATAAATAAAGCAAGAAAGAAAACAAAAAAACAAAAAAAGTGTTTTCAAATTTGAAAACTAATGGCACTAACAGAAAGTTTATAATTTTCCTAACACTAAAAGCAAAAACAATTAAAAAATAAAGCAAAAAAACAAAAGAAAATAAATAATGCATAAAACAAAACAAAAAAACAACAATAAGTATTTTGTTGTAAGTAGAAACAAAATAAAATAAATAAAGCAAGAAAGAAAACAAAAAAACAAAAAAAGTGTTTTCAAATTTGAAAACTAATGGCACTAA
>NC_041391.1:23171067-23172960 GCF_002162155.2 Triticum dicoccoides
AAAATAAATAATGCAGAAAACAAAACAAAAAAACAACAATAAGTATTTTGTTGTAAGTAGAAACAAAATAAAATAAATAAAGCAAGAAAGAAAACAAAAAAACAAAAAAAGTGTTTTCAAATTTGAAAACTAATGGCACTAACAGAAAGTTTATAATTTTCCTAAAACTAAAAGCAAAAACAATTAAAAAATAAAGCAAAAAACAAAAGAAAATCAATAATGCAGAAAAGAAAACAAAAAAACTGGAAAAAAAATAAATATAGCAACAATAAGTAAAGAAAACAAAAAAACAAAAAAATGCCTCCTACTAGGCCCCCACGGCCTGAATACGACATGAAACCCTACTATGGGCCAGGATTCAGGCCCGCAGTAGGCCCAGAAGGCCCATCAGGCAAAGCAATAGCAAGTAGGCCCGAAACCCTACGGTGGAGAGGAGCTCGAGAGGGGTGTGGCAGTGGGGCTTATAAACTACTGTGTGCCCCTCTAAACTAGCAAGGTGGGACTAAACTTTGGCCCCGAGGCGGGCAGCACAGGGGCCTTTGGTCCCGGTTGGTGGCACCAACCAGGACTAAAGGGGGAGGCATTAGTCCCGGTTGGTGCCACCAACCGATACCAATGGCCGCCGGTTCCCGCCCTTTGGGCTGCCGAAAAAGAGGCCTTTGGTCCCGGTATTGGTGGCACCAACCGGGACTAAAGGGTGCATTAGTCCCGATTGGTGCCACCAACCAGGACTAAAGGGTTTGCTATATAAGCAACACTTAGCAGTTTCCGACCAAATCGCCCACTTCTCCCCCGACGCCCCCTGCTTCTCCTCGTCGTCGTTGCCGCCCGACGCCCCTGCTCCACCTTGCCGTCGCCGCCGCCACCGACGCCGTCAGGCTGCTCGCCTGAGCCGTCGCCGCCGCCCCCTGTGAGCACAGCCTGCTCCCGCGCCCCTCCCGTCCCGCGCCCCTGCGCGGCAACCGTGCGCCGCCCCTGTCCCTGCGCGGCCGCCGCGCCGCCGCCCCTGTCCTGCGCGGCCGGCACGCGCCGCCCCTGTCCTACGCGGCCGCCGTGCCGCTGCCCCTGCCCTGCGCGGCCGCCGCGCGCCGCCCCGCCGCCCCTGCAATTTCCGTAGCAATTTTTTGCAGTTTTTTGTGTATATGTGTTTGTATGTGTATATATATATGTGTACATGTTCATAGTATTTTTTTTCATAAGTGTATTTTTTTGTTCATTGCATTTTTTTCATATATATAATGTATATATGTATGTGGTAGCTATATATATGATGAATGGATGTGGCTATATATGTATGTATGAATATAATGTTCATAGCATTTTTTTGTTTATATATGTTTTTTCATATATGTATTAATTTTTTATTTAGGTTGTTAGTAGATATCGATTTTAGGTTAGTGCATTTTAGGTTAGTGTAGAGGAGAAAGTAAAATAAGGAAAAGGAAGAAAAGGGGAAGAAGGAAGAAGGAAGAAAGAAGAAGGAAAAGAATGAGAGGAGAAAGGAAAGTAAGAAGAGGAAGAAGAGGAGAGGAAGAAGAGGAGAAATAAATAAGAAGAGGAAAAAAGAAGAAAAAGAATAGGAGAAGAAGAAAAAATAGAAAAAAAATTCTATTTTTTCTTCTTCTCCTCTATTCCTTTCTTCTTCTCCTCTTTTTTTTTCTTCTTCTTCTTCCTTCTTCCTTCTTCCTCTTTTCTTCCTTTTCCTTAATTATTTTCCTTTCTCGTCGTTGTCGCATCGTTGTCGATATAACCCCCTCGAGATAACTTCTACATGAGGGGCGGTCGATACATATACCCCCTCTCGACCGTGATAACTTATACAACGGCAGCACCCCCCCCCCTCGGCCCTCTCGCTCGACCAAATCTCTCGAGGACACCCAAACCCTAGAGAGA
>NC_041391.1:23173207-23176031 GCF_002162155.2 Triticum dicoccoides
CGATGTTGGTCTCGTAACCCCTCCCGCCGCGCCCCTACCCAACAAATTAACTCTCTCGAGGCCACCCAAATTTACCAAGTTAAAAGAGCGTTGTCGTCGAGGCCACCCCAAACCCTTGAAGCATTGTTGTGTCGAGGCGACCCCAAACCCTAGAGAAGCAGTGTCGAGGCCACTAACATGATTCCTTATTGTGATTAGCTAGCTAGTTCTACGTTTGCCACTAATATATATATATATATATATATATATATCCATCTGTACCATGTTTGAATAATAATTGACATGTTGTAAATATTTGCAGAAACTATGGAGCACTCCCGAGACGAAGAAACAGAAGCGATATTGGGGGACATAATCACAAATGGAAGGGATGAAGTTGCGTAATTTCTCCGCGACACCGTTGGTCAGCTGGAAGAACTGGGTGAAGAAGAGGGCTATGTTCATGATGGCTTCGGCCCATTAATGCCGGTACAAGAAGAGGACTATGTTCATGATGGCTCCGGTGACACAATGGAGGTACAAGAAGGAGACCGTGCTGACTGCTCCGGTGACCGAACCGAGCCCGGCCAGGTATATATATATTAGTTAAGCCCTTGCTGACTAGTTAATTGATGCTTCCATTGTTTTGGTATATGTACACATACTAATTACTCTCGTCTTTCTTCCTTATAATTTCTAGCCCTCCGGATCGAGCACAACTTCGGTAAGGAGACGAGGCCCGAAGAAAAAGTTGAGCTCGGATGAAAAGTTTGAGATCATAGAAATCGCGCCCGACGGCGAACCGATTGAACCCATCCGGACAAGGAAGGCATTTTCTGCTCAGTGCGGGGTTCTTGTTAGGGACAAGATCCCGATCAGCATCCAGCAATGGTATAAGCCTAAGGAGGAAGACCCTGAGGTGTCTTATGTCAATGATATGCAGAAAGAATATCTTTGGACTGAGCTGAAGGCAAATTTCACCCTACCGCCAGAGGAGGATCCGGAGAAGCTAGTTAAAGAGCAATTAATCAAGTCTTGTGCTCTTAAGAAGATGGCAACCCTAATGAGGAGGTGGAGGAAAGAGCTGAACCAGTTTGTCGAAAAAAAAGACACCAAAATTCATCGGCAAATATGAGAAGATCAAAGATCACTGGCCCGCATTTGTGGCCCACAAGACATCGGAAAAGAGTAAGAAGATGTTAGAGACAAACAAGAAAAATGCTGCGAAGAAGAAGCTTCACCATTGTAAGGGGTCAGGTGGCTACCTCAAAGCCCGGCCTAAGTGGTCCAAGGCTGAGCATGATCTGCTTGAAAAAGGGATTGAACCAGAGACAATGTACTGGCCAGACCGTTGCCGGACTTGGTTCTTCGGGGCTGGCGGAACCTTCGACCCTGTAACAGGGTTGTGTCAGTGGACGGACGAGCAACTGGAAATACCAGTCAAGAACCTTCGACACTATATCAATGCAGCGCAGCGAGGGACGTTCCTTCCAAACAGGGAGAAGGACGAGCTCACAATGGCCCTTGGGAATCCTGAGCACGCTGGACGGACACGAGGCACGCCAGGCTCCATTCCGTGGAAGGTTGGTTTTCCGGACGCAGGAGGGTACAAAACCCACGAGAGGAGGAAGAAACTGGAGCAGGACCAACTGCAGGCGCTGCACGAAAGGGTAATGGGGCTAGAGGATCGAGAAGAGGAACGAGAAGCAGCAGATCGCAGCAAATGACCTGCCGAAGCTTCCCCCAAAGCTACCCCGCCATCTCAGCGGAGAAGCAGCGTGGCTTCCACCGAGCTGCTTCAGCCGGAGCATGTCTTGACGGCTCCTGCCAGCTATCCCGTGGATGGTATCACGGAGTCTCAAAATTGCCCCATTATGGCGCGATGGATGAATTTGAAGGTCAAGGCGGCTGTTGGCCAAGTTTATCCTAGTGGACCCGGCACAACTTATCACTGCCAGCCAATTCCAGAAGGATATGCTAAGGTGATGGTGGATGAAATAACGGAGGGATTTGAGGACCTCCCGCTTGAGCACCCTACCGGTGAAGGGGAGACTAGGCTGGGTTGTGCTCTGAAGACTCCATGCCTATGGCGGAAGGAGCTCATCAACCTTCTGAACTGGACGCCTCCGCCTCCTCCTCCTCCTCCGGCGAGTCAGGGCACTCCGCCTCCTCCACCGCCTCCTTCTCCGGCGAGTGACGATCAGGGCACGCGTGGCGGCACTCCACCTCCTTCTCCGGCGCGTGGCGGCACTCCGCCTCCTTCTCCGGCGCATGGCGGCACTCCGCCTCCTTCTCCGCCTGCGCCGGCGCTCCCGAGCAGCCAGCAACCTCCTCCTTCTCTGCCTCGCCAGCAAGGGAGGAAGAGACCCTCCGCCGCCCCGGCTGCTCTGGCGCGTCGTACTCCTTCTCCTCCGCCTCGTAAGCAAGCACGAAAGAAGACAGACGCCGCAGCCGCTCCGTCTGCTCCGACGTCTAGGAGCACAACCAGAGGCGGGAGGCAATACAAATATGGTCCATCTCTCAAGCCTCTAGAGAAGTTACCATACAAGAGGTCTGAGGAGGAAAATGATACGATTGTGCGGACCCACGTGAAGGAGTTCTTTGAAGGGGTGAAAGCAAAGAGACATCCACCTTCGAAGGAGAAGGTAGATCCGGTGAAACCAAAGCGCACTATCGATGCCCTGAGGAAACCACCAAAGTCTCCGCCGAGAACTAACTATGAGCGCATTACTGAATAGACATATCTCCAAGCCCAGCGGTCGGGAACTACTGTCAGTGCTAAAAGGTCAAAAGACCGACCAAAGGGAAAAAATTGCCCAGCTCGGCGAACAAGCACAACAATCAT
>NC_041391.1:23176266-23201337 GCF_002162155.2 Triticum dicoccoides
GGACGGTGGCCGGTTATGGCAATCTTGAAGATTACCTGCCTGACGATGCACTTCCTGATTTCTTGGAGGTGGACGAACACAGATACGAGTACGGGAAGCCTCTCGTCAAAGATGAAAAATCTCTGACAACAATGATGAGAAGATTCCATAATTGGTACATGGAAACCTGTAGAGAGTCTGAGGGTACGGATGCTTTGTATCTGCATATTAAAGAGGAGCATGACCTCGTTACAAATGATCTGTTGACTGTTCCATTTGATGAGTTCTTCGCGTTCTTCAATCAAAAGGCCCTCGATAAACTAATGGTCTTTTGCTACTGTCTGTAAGTACTATTTCTGTCATTAAGTCTCTATATATAGCTCGGCTCTTTCATTTCATGTATTTATAATTAATTATCCTCAATATATTATGCAGATTGAAGATCGTCGAGTGCAAAATACAAGAAATTTATGATATTGGGTTCATTAACACAAATATCATAGATGAATTTCTGGTTAAAAAGGACATCAAAGAGGCCGAGGACAACGTGCTACAATCGTTGATCAAAAATCAAAACAAAGATACCATACTCTTCCCTTACAACGGCAAGTGAGTGTTATTGTCGTGTGCATATTCGGTTTCCCTTATTACTCGAGCGAGGTTATAGTAATGTAATTGATGAGTTATGCATGCGTGCGCAGGTACAACTATATTCTTCTGGAGATTAAGCTTGAGCGTGGACTAGTAACCGTCTTAGACTCGAGACGGAAAGATCGCAAATCCTATGCGGACATGACTGAAATGCTCACCAAGTAAGTTCAATCGATCATTATCGCACCATATCGGCAACTTTTTGTTCATTTCCTGATATCTCAAGTAATAATAATTATTTTCTTTGTCTTGCAGGGTTTGGAAACAGTTCACCGCACAAGCTCCGGGACTGCCGAAGGAGCTGCGATATACATACCCGAAAGTAAGTACTACTGGCTAGCTAGTTGCGCGCATCTCCCGTTGATTCTATAGCTATACTTTCATCAATGCCATTTATAATGCTTCATTATCAGTTTGATTGACCTCTATTTCTCATAAAGTGCTTGTGGTAGGAAGAAGGGAATGATTTCTATGGATACTACATGTGCGAGTTCATCCACAACGCGACTTTGAAAAACAAGCGGGGCTACTCTCAAAGACAATATGAAGTGCGTAAGCAATAATATTCACAATTTCATTTTATTACACCATCATTTCTGTTGAGTTTCATTCATATATATGTATTAATTAACCCCCTTCTTCAAATTAGACGTGGCAGATGCGGAATGAACTCCTAGAACCAGATCGCATGAAAGCAATTCAAGAGGAATTGGCGGGATTCTTTCTTGACCACGTCATCAATAAAGCCGGAGAATACCATGTGGAAATTGATTTCAATTGCTAGGGGATTGTAATTAAGAGATCTTATACATATTGTACATGTGTGTAGCCAGTAGCGTCAGATACATGATATACGAAAACTTGTTGTTCGACCAATCTCTCGGAGAAGGAGAGGTCGATCGATCACTTCTCTCGGTATGTGTCGTGGATTTGTCACGGCAGATGTCCTTGTGAAAGGACTTAGTCGTGGAGCCATCGCTACGGGTTAACTTGAAGGGGTTAAAGCGGACACAAAGACACAAGGGTTTATACTAGTTCGGCCCCTTCGATGAAGGTAAAAGCCTACGTCTAGTTGTGATGGAATTGATGTGGTTTCGATGTCTAGGGAGCAAACAAGCTTCGCCTAGGCTCGAGTTGTTGTTGTCTGTCCTTGAACCGCCGCCGGGTCGTCCCCTTATATACACGGGTGACGCCCGTCGGTCCACAGAGTCCCACACTGGTTCATACTCGTATCCCAGTTGGTCTCTCTCTATTCCTAACTTACAATGCAAGTTTACATCTCAAGCCGGTTTACGGCTACAGGTTCTAAACCGACTACAGGCCGGGGGCCTTCATCTGCTTAATCATCATTATACTACTAATGAAGTTAACTCGGCCCAGGTAGGCCGGTTCACACCCAGTGGTAATATCCCCAACATTAGGCCCCAGATTGATTTGAACTGATTCATGTCAATCCTTCACAAAAATCTTTGTCTTCAACATCTTCTGGTAATTGGTAAACCGCCATGTCGTCATCATCTCTAGTTGCTGTAAACCGGCATGACGTCATCATGAAGTTAACATTTATGACACCTTCTTTTATTAACAGATCGGCGATACCCAAGGCAGCAACTCCACTTCTGAATCTTGTGGATCCTGGATTCACGCGCCTGGCACACGTCCTTTGCCTTATAAATACGACCGAAGGGTCATTTTCCTATTCTCCCCTTCGTCTCTTTCTCTTCGTCTTCCTCGCGTCGCCAGTCTCGGAGCTCCTCCGCCGCCATTGACCTCTGCCTCGTCTTGGGCCGCTGCATCAACCTAAATGCTCCAAAGCACTGCGGTAGCTTTCCGCGTCTTCCTCGACTTCGGTAAGCCTTCTGCTCTTCTTAACATAGATCTGTTCTAAGGTTTTGTGTTCTTGCCATGCTCCTCACTTGTTCATGCTCATACCCAGATTCCCGGATAGATCTGTGAAACCCTGCTCTGATTAGCAGTAACCTTTTAGCATCCACCTGTAGTTTCACACTCAAGTCCATAGATCTCATCTACATACCTGCCCATTGATTCACTTCCGCTCTGCTTTAATCTTTTGAATATTTTCTATTTTTTTGAACTTGCTTCAGATCCATTGCTGCAATAAGACTTTGTGAAACCTATTTCTGCATACTTAGCCATCCGCAACCTCAATTGCTTTCAATGTTAAGATCAGGCGGTTTAACTTAATATAGAAAAAGTTAATAAACCGGCATATACCATTAGTCCCCTTGTTGAACCGCCAGAACTCTTTAGCCATATGATGCCACTTCATAAAAATCCGGTTTAAGTATACTGCCTCCGGTTTAGCTTTGTTCATACCAGCACCTTCTTTTGTCCAACATGTTCTTGAACCGGAATCACCTATTTCTTATAGATCTCACTATGGCCAAACAAGTATATGAATGCAACTGGGTTCCTTCTCGCGTCACAGAAACTCAGCTGGATGATTTAGTTTTGACCGGCGCTTTAGACAGCAAAGAGACTATCCACTGGAGGGTTCCTGGTGATGAATGTCCTCCCACACCTCGAGAGTGAGAGGTTGTGATCTTTGCGGATCACTTAGCCCGGGGCTTCAAACCGCCCGGCTCTAAATTTTACCGGGATGTGTTAGCCAATTTTCAACTCCGCCCGCAAGATACTGGCCCCAATTCTGTTACCAACTTATGTTACTTCCAAGTGCTCTGCGAGGTATACCTTCAAGAGAAACCCATAGTTGAATTGTTCAGAGACTGCTTCCACTTAAACCGCCGCACAGAATTCACTGACGGTCCCAATACCGAATTGGGTGGTGTGGCAATTCAGAAAAGGAAAGAAATCACTTATCCCCATGCCAGACTACACAGTCACCCCAAGGAGTGGAATGCAACATGGTTTTATTGCAAAGATACTTCCCCTGACGATGAAAATCCTTTGCCTGGCTTTCGTCCGGAGCGGCTCAGCAATACACACCCCTTCCCACAAAGGTTAAATGCCAAGGAAAGGAATAAATATGCCCCGCAATTATCCAAGCTCCGAGCCTTCATGGCCAATGGTTTAACAGGAGTAGACCTCGCACGTTGTTGGATATCATGGAGCATACTGCCTCTCAGCCGGCGCTCCGGTTTAATTTATGAGTATACTGGTAGCGTTGACGACCCACTCCGACACACCAACATCTAGCTCTCTGATGATGAAGTCACAGAGGCTGTGAAGAAAATGCTGAACGAACTAGAGCACCTCTGCGCTCAAACCGGCCTGCCCCCTTTCTGTGCTACCAACAAACTGCCAGCTGTAAGATTTTGATTGTATTTTTTATTGAACCTGTTATTGCTATCTCTGTCTGACATCAATTGTTGCTTACCCAGGGTGATAATCCGTTTTGGAGCAAGAAGCTTCCACAAGACAAACCGGAGAAAGCAGAACGGCCAATCCGGCCAAAGACCAAGGTCATGAAGAAGCCTGCTAAAAAGAGGAAAACCACTGCTTCATCTGATCCAGCTGTTGATGATGATGTGGGTAACTCGGACCCTGAGGTAGAACTCGATTCACTAGGCTTACTTTTTACACGCCTTATTGATGATGATACTTGTCAGGACGACGCTGAAGCCAGTAATGCTGATGTCGCTGAGGTAACTATTCTCTCTTCCGATTCAGATCCTTTGCCTTTGCCAAAATTTCGCCAGCCAAAGCGGAAAGTTAAATTTTCTCATCCTCTTGCTTATTTGGATCCCAAATTTCTTATGAGGACTCAGCAACATGAAGCTCGCCACACAACCCGGCACAGCGGCCAGGTAGTTACCTCCGCCGGTTTACCAAACAGTCCGGTTCGAAAACGCCGCTCCGAGGTCTCCGACCTTTTTATTAATTTATGTCCGAAAGCGGGTTTCATCCGTCAACCTCTTAATCCGTCCGACTCCGATTATCAGGTTACTTCTCATTCTTCCTATGGTGAATCGTCGGCCACTCAGCTGCCACCACTAAAAACGGTTCTTGGGTAAGATGGACTAAACATATGCTTCTGGCATACCGCGTTATAACTTATGCTGTTCCTTGACTCTTTGTTTCTCTCTCAGGGCTAAACCTAAACCAAGCAAGAAAGCCCGCTTGAATAAAGCGGGCGAGGAAGATGCTGCTGAACAGGATAAAACACCAGATCTTGAAGCGTTCGTTCCTGAAGATATTCCCAACGATCCTCCCTTGCAAGATGATGCTATTCCTGAGAAAAGGCCTATCAATACCTCAGTCCCTGTTGACCAGCCTGCCAGCTCCGTCCGGATTGATGGGTCCCGCAGTCCTTCAAATCCTGCCGATAAACCGACCGCGCCAACTCAAACTGGCGAGTCCAAGGATGATGACGTTGTAATTAGCGGCGTAGGTCGCTTTGAATCAGGGAATCCTGTCGCTTTGGCCAAGCATACTGTGAAACAAGATTTTTCTGCCATGAACAAAGGAAAAAGGGATGTTGATCTGGAAACATATGCTGCTCTGAGTGCCCAAGATGTTCATTCTGGTTACTTGAACCGGCTATACACTAGCCGTGACTGTGAAGCTGGCCTGGTAAAGATAATGAGAGATAAATTTGAGGTAACTTCCTTGTGCTTCTTCTTTCTTTAATTACTGCCACTGTATTAATCCTCCTAGCCCCCAAGGGCCGGTTTGTAACCTTTCTTCAAGCCGGGACTTGAATATAGTCCTCAATACTTTGAAATCCATCAATGTAGCCCCCAAGGGCCGGTTCAACTTAGTATAGCTAAACTGGAACTCCAATAAAGATTCTAACAGCAGAACATAACTGAGCAAATAGCCATTAGCCCCCAAGTGCCAAGTTGAATACCTGTATTGAGCTTGGGACTTTGCGATTTAGTAATAGATGAAAAATTGAAGGTGCATTAGCCCCCAAGTATCAAGCATATAACTTGTTATGTGGTTGGTACTCCAAATTCTTGTACCGTTTGTTGAAAGCCAAGCACTGTCTTTATGCAGGCTGAAGTGAGGATCAAAGAGGACCGGATTACTGATCTGCAGGAGATTTTGAAAACCCAACAAGCTGAAACCGACAAGGCAAGGGAAGAAATAACCAGCTCTTTGAGCATCACAGAACAGCTGAAGGAGGACTTCCAGAAAGAGCGGACTGATTGGGCCACTAAGAAAGCCGCTTTAATAAAAAGAGCTGAAAATGCTGAAGCTGCCCTTAAACCGGTGGTAGATGAGCTGACCGCCGTAAAGCGGCGGCAAGTACATTCCATGACCGCTGCTATCTTTGGTAAGCTCCTTTTGGTTTCCTGGACAACTCTGGCCTGTTTATAATAAATCTGGTTTGTGATTTTTCCTGTATTGTTTGCAGGTACACGCATTGGTCACTTAGGGTCAGATGTTCGGAAGAAGCTGAAGGCTGCCTATACTTTAATTGAACAGTTGTATACCGGAGCGCAACGGATCAGCACCACTGCATCTCATAACAATCCGGCACCCACTTTAATCCAAGACACTCTTAATAGGTTGTCAATGCTTCCTGCTCGGATTGAAGAACTAAAAAAATCTGCTGCTCGAACCGGAGCCATCAACGCCTTAATCCGGGCAAAAGCATGGGTGCCGGATTTTGATCCTGTTGAAGCAGCTCAAGGCTATCCCAGCTTGAAGGAAGATGGCTCAGAGTTCAATGAAGATGATTTGAGGGCGATAAACCGTGCAGTACGCCCTCTGGCTTGTCAATTGGCTGAAGAGGCCGACTTGTCGCATTATCAAGCTCAGTACAATGATCAGAACAAAAGAGTGGCCGCACCAATTCCTGAAGCGGAGAATCTGGTTCCTCCAATCTGTAAGCATACTTACGCTCCTGATATTGAACCGTCTTCTCTGATCCATGAAGAGGCTGTCTTTCAAGCTTTATGGGAATCGACTGGTCCATTGTTGATTTCCAGCCAATGAATAGAGATGAGGAAGCTGAAGCGGCGCGGGACGACCCACAACCGTCAGACCGGTTTGATGAGCAAGCTTGAACCGGAAGCCGGTTTAAACAACTGCCTTATTATGATCTGCAAAAATAACAATGATCTTATTTGGGCACCATGTTGCCTTGTAATAGGATAGTCAATACTTCCGCCTTAAATATGCCTTCGTGCATAAGTACTGATGCTTTTGCTTGAAATCCTCGATTTATATTTCCTGCAATCAGAAAATCTTGAACTGCGGTGGCAGTTATACCGCCAACCGGTTTATAACCTTGATATATATATATAAATATATCAATGTACTTAAAACATATAATCAAATATGCGATACAAAATACCTGCCATCGCTGGGCATGAAGTTGGCTTAGCCAGGCTTGAAACGGAGTATTTATAAACCGTTATCATCAAAGGGGAGAAAACAGCTCCCATGTAAACCGTGCTGGGTCATTATGAGCCCCCCTGCTACTTCATGATGTTAACAGGAAAGTTAAATCGGGCATATTTCTCCGGAATGCAAATGAACCAATTTCCGTCAGTTGAACCGGTAAAAAGTGTTGTTGGCTTAAAGGAAACACAACAGAAATTGAAGAATAGTCATAAAAGAAATATGGCAGCAAAGGCAATGATAAAAACCGTTTGCAAAAACATGCTTTACTGAGCTGATCAGATGGTGTTACCACGGTCGGACAGGACCAAGCCCCCAATAGGAGTGACAATGGTTCAAGTCAGCCAGGTCCCCAAATGAAACCCTGGCATTTATGCCGATCAAAAGGCGTGGCAATGGTTCGGGTTCGACCAAGCCCCCAAGTGATTTTGTGGCCTTAGGCCGATCAAGAGGCGTGACTGGTTCAGGCTTGACCATGTCCCCAAGTGATCTGGTGGCTTTCTCCTATCAAAAGGTGTCGCGTTGGTTCGGACACGACCAAGGCCCCAACTGATATCACAAAGCTTTTTTGAAAAGCAAATTTCAAGGGGTAAACCGGAGGCCGCTTTAAACAGAACCACTCCATGTAACCACGCATGATGTGAAAGGACAGAGACCCCGCTTTAGCTGGGGATCCGGTTTTATTATATCAATGATAATATATACACTGCTATAATATGTACATAGATAGAGCTGATGTCTCAAGTGTAGTAAGGCCGAAGATGAGCTATATTCCACGGCCTGTTGGTCTGCTCCTCTGATGTACGTGAGTCTTTATGCTCTCGAATATCAATCAGATAGTATGACCCGTTGTGCAGATTCTTGCTGATCACAAAAGGTCCCTCCCAAGGTGGGGATAACTTGTGCATATCCATCTGATCTTGGATGAGCCGAAGCACCAAATCTCCTTCTTGAAAAGTTCTGGTTCTGACCAGGCGACTGTGATAGCGACGAAGATCTTGTTGATAAATTGCCGAGCGGGCAACCGCCATGTCACGCTCCTCATCTAGTAGGTCCAAAGCATCTTGCCATGCTTTCTCATTGTCCGCTTCAACATAAGACGCCACACGAGGCGAATCGTGCCGGATATCACTAGGGAGAACCGCCTCTGCTCCGTAGACCATAAAAAACGGTGTGTATCCTGTAGATCGGTTGGGCGTAGTGTTAATACTCCATAGCATAGATGGTAGCTCTTCAACCCAACATCCCGGTGTTCTTTGCAATGGAACCATAAGCCGGGGTTTGATGCCTCGCAAGATCTCTTGATTAGCTCGTTCTGCCTGCCCATTGGACTGGGGGTGAGCCACTGAAGATACGTCAAGTCTGATGTTCTCACGTTCACAGAGTTCCTTCATAGCACCCTTGGATAACTTGGTACCATTGTCAGTAATAATACTGTGTGGAAAGCCAAACCGGAAAATCACCTTTTTAATGAACTGCACCGCTGTAGCTCCATCACACTTGCTGACAGGCTCCGCTTGAACCCACTCGGTAAACTTGTCAACTGCCACCAAAAGGTGGGTTTTCTTATCCTTGGATCTTTTAAAAGGTCCGACCATATCCAGCCCCCATCTTGCAAACGGCCAAGTAATTGGAATCATCCTCAATTCTTGAGCCGGCACATGAGCACGCCTTGAAAATTTCGGACAGCCATCACACCGTTTAACCAAATCCTCCGCATCAGCATGAGCTGTCAACCAGTAAAACCCGTGACGAAACGCCTTAGCCACCAGAGACTTTGAACCGACGTGGTGACCACAATCCCCTTCATGGATTTCGCGTAAAATTTCACGACCTTCCTCAGGAGAGACGCAGCGTTGAAACGCCCCTGATACGCTGCAATGATGCAATTCGCCATTGATAATTGTCATAGATTTGGATCGCCGGATTATCTGCCTGGCTAGAGTCTCATCCTCTGGCAACTCTCCCCGGTTCATGTACGCAAGATAGGGAACTATCCAATCTGGTATAATATGCAGGGCTGCCACCAATTGAGCCTCCGGATCAGGAATAGCCAAATCCGCTTCACTCGGGAGCTTGACTGACGGATTGTGCAACACATCGAGAAAGACATTAGGCGGGACCGGTTTACGCTGAGAGCCCAACCGGCTTAAAGCGTCTGCCGCTTCATTTTTTCGACGATCCACATGATACACCTGATAACCCTTGAAGTGACCTGCAACAATGTCCACCTCACGACAATATGCAGCCATGAGTGGGTCTTTAGAATCCCAAGTGCCAGACACCTGTTGAGCTACGAGGTCCGAGTCACCGAAGAACTTAACCCGACTTAGATTCATCTCTTTAGCCATCCGGAGACCATGGAGCAAGGCTTCATACTCAGATGCATTATTAGTACAAGGGAACATTAAGCGGAGAACATAACAAAACTTATCACCTCGTGGGGAAGTTAACACGACTCCAGCCCCCGAGCCTTCCAATTGCCTGGATCCATCAAAATGGATAGTCCAATATGTGTGATCCGGCTTCTCCTCTGGTGCTTGCAACTCAGTCCAATCATTGATGAAGTCAACAAGTGCTTGAGACTTCACCGCCGTCCGGGGTACGTACCTCAATCCGTGCGGCCCAAGTTCTATAGCCCACTTGGCAATCCGGCCGGTCGCCTCCCGGTTCTGTATGATATCGCCCAAGGGAGCTGAACTGACCACTGTGATAGGGTGCCCTTGGAAATACTGGTTCAACTTCCGGCTTGCCATAGAAACTCCATATACCAGCTTCTGCCAATGCGGATACCTTTGCTTGGATTCAATAAGCACCTCACTGATATAGTAAACCGGCCGCTGAACCGGATACTCCTTACCTGCCTCCTTGCATTCTACCACAATAGCCACACTAACTGCACGAGCATTGGCCGCTACGTATAACAATAACGGCTCCTTGTCGACCGGAGCTGCAAGAACGGGCGGATTGGCGAATTGCCGCTTCAAGTCCTCCAACGCTTCATCAGCAGCTGGACTCCAGATGAATTGATCTGTCTTTCTCAACATCTGGTATAAAGGGATGGCCTTCTCTCCGAGGCGGCTGATAAACCGGCTCAGTGCAGCGATCCGACCCGCCAAACGCTGAACATCGTTGATACACTTCGGTTTAGCCAGGGAGGTGATAGCCGTAATCTTTTCCGGATTAGCCTCAATTCCTCTGTTGGACACAAGAAAACCCAGTAACTTGCCTGCCGGAACACCAAAGACACATTTGGTAGGGTTAAGCATCATCTTATAAACCCGCAAGTTGTCAAAGGTTTCCTTCAAATCATCAACCAGCGTCTCCTTCTGCCTTGACTTGACTACAATATCATCCACATAGGCGTGCACATTGCGGCCGATCTATTTAAGCAGGAAATTCTGTACACACCATTGATAAGTGGCTTGGGCGCTCTTGAGCCCAAAAGGCATAGATACATAGCAGAAGGCTCCAAAGGGAGTAATAAACGCCGTCTTCTCCTGGTCCTTAACCTCCATTTTTATCTGATGATACCTATAATACGCATCCAAAAAACTCAAACGCTCACAACCCACTGTGGCATCAATAATCTGGTCAATGTGGGGGAGGGCGAAAGGATCCGCTGGACAAGCCTTGTTAAGATCCGTATAATCCACACACATACGCCAAGTGCCATTTTTCTTAAGAACCAGCACCGGATTAGCAAGCCACTCTGGATGGAACACTTCAACAATAAAACCAGCTGCTAAGAGCCTGGCCACCTCCTCCCCAATAGCTTTGCGCCTCTCTTCGTTAAACCGGCGGAGAAATTGTTTTACCGGTTTATACTTGGGATCAACATTAAGAGTGTGCTCAGCGAGTTCCCTCGGTACACCTGGCATGTCAGAAGGCTTCCATGCAAAAATGTCCCGATTCTCATGGATGAACTCGATGAGCGCGCTTTCCTATTTAGGGTCCAAGTTGGCACTGACAGTGAACTGCTTGGACGAATCGCCAGGCACGAAGTCAACAAGCTTGGTCTCAGCCGCTGATTTGAACTTTAGATCTGAATCATGCTCCGTAGTTGGCTTCTTCAAAGGGGTCATGTCCGCCGGATCAACATTGTCCCTATAATATTTTAACTCCTCCGTGGCACAAACCGACTCTGCATAGGCCGCATCACCTTCCTCACATTCCAAAGCAATCTTGCGGCTCCCATGAACCGTTATTGTCCCTTTGTGACCCGGCATCTTGAGCTGCAAATATATATAACAAGGTCGTGCCATGAATTTGGCATAAGCCGGCCACCCAAACAAGGCGTGATACGGGCTCCGGATCTTCACCACCTCAAAGGTTAGTGTCTCGGATCGGGAATCATGCTCGTCCCCAAAAGCCACCTCCAGGGCTATCTTACCAACAGGATACGCTGATTTGCCAGGCACCACACCATGGAACACCGTATTAGACGGTCTGAGATCCTTGTCTGTTAGCCCCATGCGGCGGAATGTCTCATAGTATAGGATGTTAATACTACTCCCTCCATCCATGAGTACTTTGGTGAATTTATAACCTCCCACCTGAGGGTCTACCACTAATGCCAGCTGGCCCGGATTGTCAACCCGGGGGGGGGGGTGATCCTCCCTGCTCCACACGATAGGCTGCTCTGACCAGCGTAAATAACGCGGTATGGCCGGTTCAACAGAGTTCACTGCTCGCTTATGAAGTTTCCGGTCGCGCTTATCCGAGCTAGTTGTGAAAACGTGATACTGCCCATTGTTCAACTGTTTTGGCTGGCTCTGATAACCCGACCGCTGCTGTTGCTGCTGTTGGTTGTAACCCCCTTGACCGTTCTGATTATCCTGGGTATTATTACCGCCCTGATTGAAACCTGAACCGGAAGCTCCATCGTGACCCGGCCCATGGAAACCAGATCCTGAGCCACCACCTGACTCACGTTCATACCGGAAGGCATTAGAGTTTTTAAATTCCTGCATAATGAAACAATCCTTCCAAAGGTGGTTAGCCGGCGCCTCCTTCGTCCCGTGTTTTGGGCAAGGCTGATTCAGCAAATAGTTTAAGCAATCCGGGTTAGGCTTTGGAGCTCCATTACGATTCGCCGCTTTACCTCTGCGCCGCTGACCCTTGTCCTGCGCATTAGTGTTAGCCACAAAGTCCATGCTGCCATCCGCCTTACGCTTGCCTCCGTTTCCATGGCCCGCCGGTTTGTATTGATGCCCCTTAGAGTTGCTATTCTTTTTTCCCTTCCCTGCTTCGTCATCGTCAGTCTCGGGATCCTTGGTACTATCAGAATCAGCATACTTCACTAAAGCGGCCATGAGAGTTCCCATGTCATTACAGAACCGCTTCATACGCCCCAACTTCTGTTTTAGAGGCTTAAACCGGCAGTTGCCCTCCAGGGTTAAGATCACAGAGTCAGCATTGATCCTGTCAGACGAGTGCAAGACTTCAGAAATGCGGCGTACCCAATGGGTTGTTGACTCTCCGTCCTCCTGAACACAAGCCGCCAAGTCTACTATGGATTTAGGCTGCTTACACGTATCTTTGAAATTCTGGATAAACCGGGTTCGCAACTGGGCCCATGAACTGATAGAATTAGGCGGCAGACCCTTCAACCAAGTACGGGCTGTGCCTTCAAGCATCATGGTGAAGTACTTTGCACAAGCGGTCTCATCCACATCCAGCATCTCCATTGCCATCTCATAACTCTCTACCCATGCTTCTGGAGATAAATCAGCGATGTAATTCGGCACCTTGTGCGGGCCCTTGAAGTCCTTGGGCAGGCGTACATTGCGTAAAGCGGGGATTAAACAGGGCACTCCCAAGCTAGATGCGACCCCCGGCTCGGCAGAGGTGGTAGGACGAACCGGTGTAAGCTGATCCGCCTCGTTCTGTGCTGCTAACTCGGCCTCCCTTCGTGCCCGGGCCCGGTCCACTACATCCTGAGCATCGTGAACACCACCGGCCGGGTTATTGCCACGGGCCGCTTCACGGCCCCGCGCATTGCTTGATATGGCCGGTTCATCCAGGCACCTACTATAACTCCGGCTTGGACGAGGTGTGGAATGAATCTGATCGCGGCTGTATGAATATGCCTCCTGTTGAATCAAAGCGGTCCAGAGAAGTTCCTTAACCCGGCGCGTCTCTATTGCTTGCGGAGAGTCTCCTTCGACCGGTATAGCTTCTAATCGCGTAGCAACTGCGACAAGATTGTCCATAGGATTAGAATAATGACTCGGAGGTGTCTGGACCGGCGGAGGAATCACAATGTTCTGCCGAGGAGGTTCCATCAGGCGGGGTTGGACCATCGCTCCTGGCCCTGGTGCCTCGACCCGATTTACCTCCAGGTGCCCCGGTGGATTACTGGTTCCAGCCCCCGGAGTGTGAAAGAGATTTCGAGGGTCGAACCCTAATGGCAGGCGTGATTTGTGCTTCCGCTTCAAGACTTCCTGTGATGCGTTCTGGTCGAGCATGAGCTTATAGGCCTGGGCGTCCAAAGCGGTCCGCTGTGTGGCCATCCTGTCCTTCTCTACTGCCAGGTCGGCTCTGGCTTGTGCGATCTGCTCTCTCACCTTTGCAACCTCTGCATCATGGGCCTCCTGATCCGCCGGATTGGCCTCTGCCATAAGTACAGCTAATGCATCAAACAGGTCAGACAGAACTTGAACCGGTGGGCGCACCAGGCCTCCTGCCCCTGCTGCCGCTGTCGTTGTTAATCTGGAGATCATTGATGCTGCGGTCGGGGAGTGATTCGCCGCCTGCGTACCGGCCATGAATATTCTAACCCGGTTGATCTGCTCAGGGGGGTCCGGAATACTGTCGCCATCGGAACAGCCCCTAATTTGGTCGTCTTGCAACTGGTACAATGATTCGGTCTCTCCGGTTGAGGACTCGTCGCCGGAATAGACGACGGTCTCGCTACCGTATTCTGACTCGTCCCCATGCTCTCCTCCATGGATGACTCCCACGAAGGCACGCTTCACGGCCGGTTTAACCTGGGTAGATCTCGCACGCTGAGCCGTCTCGACGAGGTCGGTGCGGATGTCCGGCTCAGGCCCAGGCTCACCAATCTTGCCAATAAAAATGTGTATGCCACCAAAGGGGACCCGGTACCCGTACTCGATCGAGCCGGCTTCGGGACCCCATCCTGCATCGTCGATATAGAGCTTGCCGCGACGACTCTTGGTCATCCGGCCCACATCATAGCCTTCGAGTCCTTTGAGCTTGCCCTCCAAGATCATCAAATCGTCGTGCAATAGCCCCACGGTGGGCGCCAATTGTCGTGGATTTGTCACGGCAGATGTCCTTGTGAAAGGACTTAGTCGTGGAGCCATCGCTACGGGTTAACTTGAAGGGGTTAAAGCGGACACAAAGACACAAGGGTTTATACTAGTTCGGCCCCTTCGATGAAGGTAAAAGCCTACGTCTACTTGTGATGGAATTGATGTGCTTTCGTTGGCTAGGGAGCAAACAAGCTTCGCCTAGGCTCAAGTTGTTGTTGTCTATCCTTGAACCGCCGCCGGGTCGCCCCCTTATATACACGGGTGACGCCCGTCGGTCCACAGAGTCCCACACCGGTTCATACTTGTATCCCAGTTGGTCTCTCTCTATTCCTAACTTACAATGCAAGTTTACATCTCAAGCCGGTTTACGGCTACAGGTTCTAAACCGACTACAGGCCTTGGGCCTTCATCTGCTTAATCATCGTTATACTACTAATGAAGTTAACCCGGCCCAGGTAGGCCGGTTCACGCCCAATGGTAATATCCCCAACAGTATGCATGACGAACTTCTGCATTGAATGGTTCTCTCGATCACTTATGTATATATAGTACGTAGCGTCGACCCAGCACGGACATAAGAGAGGACACTTCTCTCTATTAATTAGCTAGCTAACACAATATATGAAACACCTAAATTAACCACCCAAAACCCCCAACCCCCAACCCCCCTCCTTTCAAAAAAAATAACAAAAACCCCAGCCATTGGAATGCTGACGCATGGATGCCTTTTGGTCCCGGTTGGAGCCACCAACCGGGACCAAAGGCCCCCTGACTGGGCTCGGCGCACAGGGCCACGTGGAGGAACATTGGTCCCGGTTCGTGTTTGAACCGGGACTAATGGGTGGAGGTATTAGTAATGACCCATTAGTCCCGGTTCATGAACCGAGACTAAAGGCCCTTACGAACCGGGACTATTAGGTGTTTTTCTACTAGTGTGAGTCACCTTTACCTAGAAGGCGTTCTAAAAATTCGGAGCTTTTAGATTATGATGCTAAATTGATAAAAGTGGGATTGAAGAAAGTAAAACCTTAGATGTTGCTAAACCCACTATTTTCGATTTCAAGGAATTTAATTATGAAAGTTGCTCTTTAATTGATTCTATTTACTTGTTGCAATCCGTGCTAAATTCTCCACATGCTTATAGTCAAAACAAAGCGTTTACTAAACATATTGTTGATGCCTTGATGTAATCTTATGAGGAAAAACTTGAGTTGGAAGTCTCTATCCCTAGAAAACTTTATGATGAGTGGGAACCAACTATTAAAATTAAGATTAAGGATCATGAATTTTATGCTTTATGTGATTTGGGTGCTAGTGTTTCCACTATTCCCAGAATTTTGTGTGATTTGCTAGATTTCCGTGATTTCGATGAACGCTCTCTAAACTTGCACCTTGCGGATTCCACTATTAAGAAACCTATGGGAAGAATTAATGATGTTTTTATTGTTGCAAATAGGAATTATGTGCCCATAGACTTTATCATTCTTGATATAGATTGCAATCCTTCATGTCCTATTATTCTTGGTAGACCTTTCCTTAGAACGATTAGTGCAATTATTGATGTGAAGGAAGGGAATATTAGATTCCAATTCCCATTAAAGAAAGGCATGGAACACTTCCCTAGGAAGAATATAAAATTACCATATGAATCTATTATGAGAGGCACCTATGGATTGCCCACCAAAGATGGCAATACCTAGATCTATCCTTGCTTCTATGCCTAGCTATGGGCGTTAAACGATAGCGCTTGTTGGGAGGCAACCCAATTTTATTTTTAGATTTTGTTTTTGTTTGTGTTTAGGAATAAATAATCCATCTACCTTCTGTTTAGATGTGGTTTTATGTTTTAATTAGTGTTTGTGACAAGTTAAACCTATACGATCTTCTTGGATAATAGTTATTTGATCTTGCTGTAATTTCCAGAAACTTTCGGTTCACGAAAACAATTGTTAAAAATCACCAGAACGTGATAAAATAGTGATTCCAATTGCTTCTGATCAATAAACAAATTTCCTAGGCCTTCCTATGTTTTCTGAATTTGTGGAGTCCCAGAAGTTTGCTTTAGTTACATATTACAACAGACTGTTCTGTTTTTGACAGATTCTGTTTTTCGTGTGTTGTTTGCTTATTTTGATGAATCTATGGCTAGTAAAATAGTTTATGATCCATAGATAATATGGAATACATTAGGTTTAACACCAATATAAATAAATAATGAGTTCATTATAGTACCTTGAAGTGGTCTTCTCTTTGAGTTTTGTGTTGTGAAGTTTTCAAGTTTTGGGTGAAATCTTTTGATGGATTATGGAACAAGGAGTGGCAAGAGCCTAAGCTTGGGGATGCCCATGGCACCCCAAGATAATCCAAGGACACCAAAAATTCAAAGCTTGGGGATGCCCCGGAAGGCATCCGCTCTTTCGTCTACTTCCATCAGTAATTTACTTGGAGCTATATTTTTATTCACCACATGATATGTGTTTTGCTTGGAGCGTCTTGTATAATTTGCGTCTTTGCTTGTTAGTTTACCACAATAATCGTTGTTGTAAACACCTTTTGAGAGAGCCATACATAAATTGGAATTTGATAGAATACCTTATCTGCTTCACTTATATCTTTTGAGCTTGATAGTTTTGCTCATAGTGCTTCACTTATATCTTTTGAGCGTGATAATTTTTGCTCTAGTGCTTCACTTAGATCTTTTAGAGCACGGTGGTGGATTTGTTTTAAAGAAACTGTTGATCTCTCATGCTTCACTTAGATTATTCTGAGAGTCTTAAATAGCATGGTAATGTGCTTAATAATAATATGCTTGGTATTCAAGATTTGTAAAACTTTCTTTTGAGTGCGTTGAATACTAAGAAAATTTTGATGCTTGATAATTAATTTGAGATATGGAGGTGATAATATCAAAGTCATGCTAGTTAAGTAGTTGTGAATTTGAGAAATTCTTGTGTTGAAGTTTGCAAGTCCCGTAGCATGCACGTATGGTAAATGTTATGGAACAAATTTGAAACATGAGGTGTTATTTGATTATCCTCCTTATGAGTGGCAGTCGGGGACGAGCGATGGTCTTTTCCTACAAATCTATCCCCCTAGGAGCATGCGCGTAGTGCTTTGGTTTTTGATGGCTTGTAGATTTTTGCAATAAGTATGTGTTCTTTATGACTAATGTTGAGTCCATGGATTATACGCACTCTTACCCTTCCATTATTGCTAGCCTCTTCGGTACCGTGCATTGCCCTTTCTCACATTGAGAGTTGGTGCAAACTTCGCCGGTGCATCCAAACCCCGTGATATGATACGCTATTTCACACATAAACCTCCTTATATCTTCCTCAAAACAGCCACCATACCTACCTATTATGGCATTTCCATAGCCATTCCGAGATATATTGCCATGCAACTTTCCATCATACCGTTCTTCATGACACATTCATCATTGTCATATTGCTTAGCATGATCATGTAGTTGACATAGTATTTGTGGCAAAGCCACCGTTCATAATTCTTTCATACATGTCACTCTTGGTTGATTGCATATCCCGGTACACCGCCGGAGGCATTCATATAGATTCATACTTTGTTCTAGTATCGAGTTGTAATCATTGAGTTGTAAATAAATAAGAGTGTGATGATCATCATTTTCTAGAGCATTGTCCCCAAAAAAAGAGAAAGGCCAAAAAAAATAAAGCCCAAGAAAAAATAAATAAAAAGGGGCAATGTTACTATCTCTTTTTCCACACTTGTGCTTCAAAGTAGCACCATGTTCAACATATAGCGAGTCTCATATATTGTGCTTCCAAGTAGCACCATGTTCTTCATACAGCGAGTCCCATATATTGTGCTTCAAAGTAGCACCATGTTTTTCATATAGAGAGTTTCATATGTTGTCACTTTCATATACTAGTGGGAATTTTTCATTATAGAAGTTGGCTTGTATATTCCATCAATGGGCTTCCTCAAATGCCCTAGGTCTTCGTGAGCAAGCAAGTTGGATGCACACCCACTGAGTTTCTTTTGTTGAGCTTTCATATATTTATAGCTCTAGTGCATCCGCTGCATGGCAATCCCTACTCCTAGCATTAACATCAATTGATGGGCATCTCCATAGCCTGTTGATTAGCCTCGTTGATGTGAGACCTTCTCCTTTTTTGTCTTCTCCACATAACCGCCATTATTATTCTATTCCACCCATAGTGCTATGTCCATGGCTTGCGCTCATATATTGCGTGAAAGTTTATAGGTTTGAGATTACTAAAGTATGAAACAATTTCTTGGCTCGTCATCGGGGTTATGCATGATGAGAGCATTCTTGTGTGACGAAAATGGAGCATGACTAAACTATATGATTTTGTAGGGATGAACTTTTTTTGGCCATGTGATAAGTCCATTTTACATCATGCTTTTATATCAATATTTATTGCATTATGGGCTGTTATTACACATTATATCTCAATACTTATGGCTATTCTCCCTTATTTTAATAGGTTTACCATGAAGAGGGGGGATGCCGGTAGCTGGAATTCTGGCTGGAAAAAGAGAAAACATTAGAAACCTATTCTGCACATCTCCAAAAGTCCTGAAACTCCACGAAACAACTTTTTGGAATTTATAAGAAATTATGAGCAAAAGGAATAGGACAGGGGGCACACACCCTGTCCAGGAAACAGTGGGGCGCGCCCCCCCTACAGGGCGCGCCCCCTATCTCCTAGGCCTCCTAGTGGGCCTCCGGTGACCATCTTCTGTTATATCATCACTTTTACCCTAGAAAAAATCGTGGGAAAGCTTACGGGACGAAATTCCGCCGCCACGAGGCGGAACCTTGGCGGAATCAATCTAGGGCTCTGGCGGAGCTGTTTTGCCAGGGACACTTCCCTCTGGGAGGGGGAAATCATCGTCATCATCATCACCAACGCTCCTCTCATCGGTAGAGGGCAATCTCAATCAACATCTTCACCAGCACCATCTCATCTCCAAATCCTAGTTCATCTCTTGTATCAAATTCTTGTCTCCAAGTCCGGGATTGGTGC
Source organism: Triticum dicoccoides (assembly GCF_002162155.2). Classification (NCBI taxonomy): domain Eukaryota; kingdom Viridiplantae; phylum Streptophyta; class Magnoliopsida; order Poales; family Poaceae; genus Triticum; species Triticum dicoccoides. The sequence goes on from NC_041391.1 coordinate 23,195,539, forward strand.
TAGTAGGTTGCTACTAGTGTTGATTACTCCTTGTAGTTGATGCTAGTTGGTTTATTTGGTGGAAGATCGTATGTTCAGATCCTTTATTCATATTATTACCCCTCTGATTATGAAGATGAATATGCTTTGTGAGTAGTTATGTTTGTTCCTGAGGACAAGGGAGAGTCTTGCTATTAGTAGTCATGTGAATTTGGTATTCGTTCGATATTTTGATGAGATGTATGTTGTCTAGCCTCTATTGTTGTTATGTGAACGTCGACTACATAACACTTCACCATTATCTGGGCCTAGAGGTAGGCATTGGGAAGTAATAAGTAGATGATGGGTTGCTAGAGTGATAGAATCTTAAACCCTAGTTTATGCGTTGCTTCGTAAGGGGCTGATTCGGATCCATATGTTTTATGCTATGTTTAGGTTTACCTTAATACTTTTGTTGTAGTTACCCATGCTTGCAATAGAGGTTAATCATAAGTGAGATGTTTGTTCAAGTAAGAAAAGCACCCAAGCACCGGTCTACCCACATATCAAATTATCAAAGTACCAAACGTGAATCATATGAACGTGATGAAAACTAGCTTGATGATATTCCCATGTGTCCTCGGGAGCATTTTCCTATTATAAGATTTTGTCCAGGCTTGTCCTTTGCTACAAAAAGGATTGGGCCACCTTGCTGCATGCTATTTACTTTATTTACTTTGTGCTCATTACTATTTATCTTATCACAAAACTATCTGTCACCTACTATTTCAGTGCTTGCGGAGAAAACCTTACTGAAAACCGCTTATCAACTCCTTCTGCTCCTCGTTGGGTTCGACACTCTTACCTATCAAAAGGATTATGATAGATCCCCTATACTTGTGGGTCATCAAGACTCTTTTCTGGCGCCGTTGCTGGGGAGTGTAGCGCTTTTGGTAAGTGGAACTTGGTAAGGAAACATTTATATAGTGTGCTGAAATTTTCTGTCACTTGTCACTATGGAAACTAATCCTTTGAAGGGCTTGTTTGGGGTATCTTCGCCCCAACCAGAAGAGCAAAGAGATGCTCCTCAACCTACTGAACTTTATGAAAATATTCACTTTGAGATTCCTTCGGGTATGATAGAAAAACTCCTAGCTAATCCTTTTGCATGAGATGGAACATTGCATCCCGATTTACACCTTATCTTTGTGGATGAAGTTTGTGGATTATTTAAGCTTGCAGGTATTCCCGATGATGTTGTTAAAAGGAAGGTCTTCCCTTTATCTTTGAAGGGAGATGCATTGACATGGTATAGGCTATGTGATGATACGGGATCTTGGAATTATAAGCGACTAAAGTTGGAATTTCACCAGAAGTTCTATCCTATGCATCTTGTTCATCGTGATCGTAATTACATATATAATTTCTGGCCTCGCGAAGGAGAAAGCATCGCTCAAGCTTGGGGGAGGCTTAAGTCAATGTTATATTCATGCCCCAATCATGAGCTCTCTCGGGAAATGATTATTCAGAATTTTTATGCTCGGCTTTCTCTTAATAATCGCAACCTGCTCGATACTTCCTGTGCTGGTTCCTATATGCTGAAGAATATTAATTTGAAATGGGACTTATTGGAAAGAATTAAATGCAACTCTGAAGATTGGGGTTCCGACGATGGTAAGGAGTCAGGTATGACACCTAAGTTCGATTGTGTTAAATCTTTTATGGATACCGATGCTTTTCGTGGATTTAGCGCTAAGTATGGACTTGACTCTGAGATAGTAGCTACTTTTTGTGAATCTTTTGCTACTCACATTGATCTCCCTAAAGAGAAGTGGTTTAAATATAATCCTCCTGTTGAAGTGAAAGTAGTTGCACCTATTATAGTCGAAGAAAAGACTATTACTTATAGTGATCCTATTGTTCCTACTGCTTATGTTGAATAACCTCATTTTCCTGTTAGGATAAAAGATCATGTTAAAGCTTCGACTGTTGTTCGTAAGAGTAATACTAGGAATTATACACCTCCTGAGAAAATTAATGTTGAACCTGGTATTTCTATGATTAAAGATCTCTTGGATGAGGACTTAGATGGGCATGTTATCTCTTTCGTGGGTGAAACTACTAATATTGCTAGACCCGATACTAAGACATGTAGACCTGTCGTAGGCATGCCCGTCATTTCTGTTAAAATAGGAGATCATTGTTATCATGGCTTATGCGATATGGGTGCTAGTGCTAGTGCGATACCCTATGATCTATATAAAGAAATTATGCATGACATTGCACCTGTTGAATTGGAAGACATTGATGTTACTATTAAGCTTGCTAATAGGGACACCATTAAACCTGTTGGGATTATTAGAGATGTTGAAGTCTTGTGTGGGAAGATTAAATACCCTGCTGATTTTCTTGTTATTGTTTCCCCACAAGATGATTTTTGTCCCATTATTTTTGGTAGACCTTTCTTGAATACTGCTAGTGCTAAGATTAATTGTAAAAGGAAGGTAGTCACTGTTGGCATAGATGGTATGTCTCATGAGTTCAATTCTGCCAAGTTTAATAGTAAACCTCGTGAAAGGGAACCACCTAGTAAGGATGAAATTATTGGTCTTGCTTCTATTGATGTTCCTCCAACTGATCCGTTAGAACATTATTTGCTAGACCATGAAAACGATATGTTTATGAAGTAAAGGTAAGAAATAGATGAAGTGTCACTACAAGAAATATGTCAACTTATGACCTACTGTCAGTGACCCTGGAAGAATTGGTCATAGATTTATTACCATTTGAGACCAATTGGTTAAAAGCTATTCGAGGGGCTCCAAACCCTAAACCATTGCGACCATTTTGGTCAAAAAGGTCATAATTTCCTTACATGAAATGGTCATAAAGCAAACAGCGCTAGTCCGCTGCCTTATTTCTAGTTGTTAACGACCAATATAGATGGTCATAGCCTTGTAAATTGTGGTGGGTTGCTATGACTAGGCGCCACCTCATCAGTTTTGCCTATGTTTCATGTCCATGTGGCAGTTTTGCCCTAGGTTGTGAAGCAACCTATATTTCTGTAATCCCCAAAATTCCCCAAAAAATCTCATAAATTCTTTGGGTCATATCTTTGTCAAATATGTAAAAACTTTCCTTGCCTAGTTCAAAAATAATTCAAAAATATTCATTTTCCTATTCTGTTCAAAACAACAGTTTGTGAAGGAAGTACCACTTTGTCATGTCCAAATAGCATCCATTTTCTACAATGCTTTCCTATGCCCAAATAACCACCCTCCACCAAATGCCAGCTGAATCCATTCATTATTTTGAGCCGAGCTTCAACATTCGTAGTTATGTCCAGTGTGGTAGTTTGCAAAGCAAGTACCACCTAGGCTCCTCCTTTTGAGATGAAAATTTGTGAAAACGGTCTTCTTAGTAACTGATCATCCTCAGCCAAAACTCACGCCCATTAACCATGTACATTTCCCGTACCACTAATCAAACACTTGGCTGCTAATTCATGTTTGAGCATCGATAGGTCTCCTCGTGAGAATCTTATGTTGTAATTTTCTTCCTAGCACCAACCTGGGGAGTGCCCAACCCACTAGACATGCCTAGGCCGCCCAGAACCCATGGCAATGCCACGGTCACGCGGTGACCACGCGGCGGGCATGTGAGTTTACGCGCTCTAGAGTTGGGGCCCTCGGCCACCGCCCAAACCTTGATGTAACGCCACCAAACCATGTATTTATGATTAAATAGGTCCTTATGTAACTAGAAATGATTTTTGGAAAAAATAAATAGCAAACTATGAGGCAGCTGCAGTTCAAATTTGACCCGCTTCCAACTGAATCGGTAGAAATTTGTCTTTTTCATGAGAGGTGGATCAAAAACATTTACACCAGACCATTTTGTCAATTGTGCATTAAATATGGCCTAGTATTTTATAAAAATGATTTGGTCCAATTTTGCAACAATTATTTGGTAGTTCCTTCACAAAAAAACCTCCTTTCGGACACTCGAAAAATGGAAAATGGTTTTTTCGTCCAACGAAAATGAAAACTTCCTTAGGCAACATTGTTTGCCACTCCAATATGAACCCTTGTGCACAATATGAGATCATTTGAACAAACTATGCCATGAATGTGGCCATAAGATTGATCATTTGGCTTGAAAGCCATGAATCTTCACACTTGATAGCTTGTTTCTGAGAACACTTTTTTAAAATAATTACTGTATTACAATTTTATTATTTTTCCTGGAAAGTTGTTCACATATGATGACACAATGCGAAGGTTTTCCAATTTTTTGATTTTTGTTTTGAATTTTTTATGCCCGTTTCAAAATGCGGTCAAAACGGCGGGCTTGACCGTTCCTATCTAGTGGTTGAATCTTGGAATTTTTTTGGTGTTTCTCTGATTAAATAGATATTTATTTACCTAGAAATGATTTTTGGAAAAAATAAAGAGCAAAATATGAGGCAGCTGCAGTTCAAATTTGACCCGTTTCCAACTGAATCGATGGCAATTTGTCTTTTTCACCAGAGGTGGATCAAAACTTCTTTCACCAAACCATTTTGTCAATTGTGCATTATATATGGCCTAGTATTTTATAAAATTGATTTGGCACATTTTTGCAACAATTATTTGGTAGTTCCTTCACGAAAAAACCTCCTTTTGGGCACTCGAAAAATGAAAAATGAATTTTCCGTGCAAAGAAAATGAAAACTTCTTTAGGCAACATTGTTTGGAATTCCAAGATTTACCCTTGTGCACAATATGAGATCATTTGAACAAACTATGCCATGAATGTGGCCATAAGATTGATCATTTGGCTTGAAAGCCATGAATCTTCACGCATGATAGCTCATTTATGAGAACACTTTTTTAAAATAATTACCGTATTACAAGTTTATTATTTTTCCTGGAAACTTGGTCACATATAATGACACAATGCGAAGGTTTTCCAATTTTTTGATTTGTTTTGAATTTTTTATGCCCGTTTCAAAATGCGGTCAAAACGGCGGGCTTGACCGTTCCTATCTAGTGGTTGAATCTTGGAATTTTTTTGGTGTTTCTCTGATTAAATAGATACTTATTTACCTAGAAATGATTTTTGGAAAAAATAAAGAGCAAAATATGAGGCAGCTGCAGTTCAAATTTGACCCGTTTCCAACTGAATCGACGGCAATTTGTCTTTTTCACCAGAGGTGGATCCAAACTTTTTTCACCAAACCATTTTGTCAATTGTGCATTATATATGGCCTAGTATTTTATAAAATTGATTTGGTACATTTTTGCAACAAATATATTATAGGACCTTCACAAAAAAACTTATTTTGGGCACTTGAAAAATGGAAATTTGATTTTTCGTGCAAAGGAAATAAAAACTCCCTTTGTCAATATTGTTTGCAAATCCATGATGTAAACTTGTGCAAAATATGATATCATTTGAACAAATATTTGATAGGACTTTCACAAAAACACTCATTTTGAGCACTGAAAAATGGAATAACTTTTTTTATCTTGAATCGATCACGACCAATTTATATGGTCATAAGGTCATCAAATGGTTTGCTGCGTTCTGATTGGACCATGAGCATATCATGCGGATCACGCATCAACCACCGTCGGATGCTTCCGGATCCAACGGCCCAAACCCACCGAGCCAAAACCCTAGGTCTGTCCTCATGGACATTTTCCACCCACCCCCGCGCCTCCATTCTTTCTTTCTTTCTCTCCCTCCCCCCTCAGATCCTCTCCCCTCTCCCCCGATACAGATCCCCCTCGTCCCCCTCGTCTCCGCCACCCACCCCTCATCCCCCTCAGAACCTCACCGCCACCCACCTCCGCCGCC
>NC_041391.1:23201889-23235960 GCF_002162155.2 Triticum dicoccoides
CGCCGCCCTCACTCTCCCCTCGTCTCCCTTGTCCTTGACCAACCTCGCCGCCCCTACTCAGGCCTAACCCCTACCCCGTCGCCCGCGCAGGAGGAAGGAGCCCGAGGCTCCAGTGGCCATGAGCGACGGCAAGGACACCCTCGACCTCTCAGCACTCGGCGTCGCCGTCCCCAACAGCGTCCCCAACGCCGCAGTGTGCACGGGTAACGCGATGACGCCAGCGCCCCCTCCCCCACTGGGGCGCCCAGCTTTGGGGCAGCTCAGGCGGGCTCCGGTGTCTCGTCGTCACCACCTCACTCTCCTCCGCCCATCGATGACCAGGCCGGGGGCGGAAGCCGCAAAGCCGGCGAATCGATCTCCTCGCCACCGCCTCCCTCTGCTCCGCCCGTCGATGTGCAGACCGGGAGCCAAATCTTCGAAGCCGGGGGATCGAGCTCCGCTGCTGTGCGCGCCGGGGAGCAGGTAATGGCGCGTCTCTTGAGCTTGAGATGTCACGACCTGATGTGTTCCCTTTCGAGTTATTCGAGTTCGACTAAGCGTTTCTTGGTTTCTGTCGAGTAGGCTGGATTGCCGAAGGCCAAGAAGACGATCTTGAGAAAGATAATCAGCTCCGGCAAGGACAAGGTATAGCCTGAATCTTGTGCTTCTTGATTACTCTGTGATTTTTTTTGAATTAGACAACAAAGGTGGAAGGCAAGGTGGCTGAATTCTGATGCAACATGATCTGTGCTCTGCTCCTTTGATGTTTCTGAATTCTGATGTGAAAGCATGTCCACATCTGTAGAACTGTGCTCTGTGCATGACTAGTGATCGATGGTGACTGTTCCTGTAGTGGATACATCTGTAGAACTCATGCACTTCTGTAGGTTTCTGATGTGGAACACCTACGCATTACTAGCATGGAAATATGGATTAAGTTTCCTGGAATTTGAGCACATGAATGGACTGTTAATTAATCCGTTAAGGTACACAAGGAGTTTGTTTAATCTAGAAATTGTACAAATCTGCAGCATGCATACTTCAGGTTGTTAAATAAGGAAGGAGCTCAGGGTTTAGTTCCACGCAACAGGGGTTGGGTAGATTCCTTGCAACCTCTAGAAATAGTGAGATGAATCATTGTTGTAATTTCTAAAGCTCTCAAGGAAAGTAGTTTAGCCAAAATATTTATTGTGGACATTCTGTTAGCTAGTGTGCATTGCCAAGTACAACTATTCTACTTTGTATGGAATCATCTATAGATATTATTTCTTTTAAGTGTTGCTGGCTATATTCAAATTATACCCCGAGGCACTGTAGCATTAGTGTGTTGTTTCGCTTTTGGTCTTCTCTATCTATGCCTATAAGTCAGGTTGTTTTTGTGGCATCCAGGGGCACAATGCTGGAGCTGGTAGGCAAGCTAGCACCCATGGATTCGTGAACTGGCTTGGATGTGTACTTGGTCGCCGGGGTTGGATGAGGACGACGGTAACGAGGTGAGACCATCGTGATCCACCCTCCTACTTCTTTCTCATGATTTCGTAACTGCTCAACATGTTGATCTGTTCTGAACATCTGAAACTTGCTGTGTGCAGGGTGACTAGTGATGCAGCACGCCAAGCAGCATCAGGGGAAGGGGGTCTCCTGCTCGAGGAGTAGGGGCGCACCTAGCCGGCAGCCCTGTCTTGCTTGAGGGGGGGGGGAAGAGGGGTCTGCTCCTCTGCTTCCATTGCAACCGCGGCAGGTAGCTCCTCCATCTCCCTCCCCCTCTTCATGTGCTCACTACTTCTGCTGCTAAGTTGATGAATATGTGATGCACTTGTGCCAAGGAATTTTAGAGGGATCTGTACGAACAAGTCTTGTTTTTATTTTATTTTATTTAGGTTGTTAGTTACCAAACAGAGAGAGAAGATGAGCTCCTGCTTGGATTTTTTCTGCCAGCACATGATTTGTATGTATGAAATCATCATCTTGCGTGTGTGAGCTGATTCCTTGCTTGGGCGAAGTGTTAGTGTCGATTTGTTGTGGTGGTGCTCATCTGGCCATTGATTTGTTGTTGATAATTAGGTGCTAAAGAATGCTGCAGGTTTATTAGGATGTGACTGAAACCATCGGATGTCCTTCGTGGACATGCTATCAATACTTGTCTCATGTTTTGTTTCCTTTCTGGACATGTTATGGTTCAAGTGTTGCTGATGTTTATTACTAAGTGCTTAACTTAACTAAGCTTGAGCTACTAAAACCCACTCTCAAATTAATGAAATTCCTGTTTTGTGAAACTTCAATGTTGAGCTCCTCTCCTCGCTGAGCCGTGGCCGTTGATTTTCATTTCATCCACCACCACTCCAACTACCTTCTTGTGTAATCAAATTTTGCTCCTGTATGTATGTATGTATGAGGCTGGGTAGTTCAACTCTAGTTTTCCTTCTACCAAACAGATTGAACTTTTAATGCTTGCTACACATGCTTGTGTACCTAAACATTCTGTACATTTGTTGTTGTTGTTGACTGTGCAGTCTAAAAAACACACTGTCTTTTCTTTTCGTGTGTAACAGCCAAGATGATCTGCTTTACACTTACAATTCGTGTTGACTAAATCCGAGCAAGTCTCCTTCCAGTTCCACCATAAGTAACACACTGCAGGTACAGCTCAAATCTTGCTCTATTTCTTTTTTGTGTTGGCTCGATCAGGTTTCTCCCAAATCTAGTTGATCGGATATCATCATGCTATCTTGTTCCTTTAAGTATGTGCCCACGTATATTTAAGCTGCACCTGATTATATATAGGCATAGCATGGGCTCGGACTTTTAAGCATGCCACATCTCGTTCTGTTTATGTAGCCACCATGTTACATGTTCTGTACTTACAGTTCCTGGCGATGTATTCAAGCCTGTGAACACATATATTTACACGTACCCCTGTTTATATCAAGGCCTCCCTGGTAGGTTCTTTTTATATGCTGCATAGCATGGATTCGTCATGTGATTATTAGTTATTTTTAACCAATGCTAGACCTAGCATGTGTACACTCTAATCTCTAATGATGTTTGTCTTTGTGTTCAGGAGCTCCAGGTCTACAAAATGAAGTTCGAAACCATATAGCTCTACTCAGCAAAGAGTCGTCTCTTCTATTTGATTGTAATAGAATGTAAATATTGTAATATTGTAATAGTAGGCATATCTGGGTTGTAATAACTATGTACAGATTGTAGTAGACTTAGTTAGTTTTATTTGATGAACTACATTTGTATTGTTCTGTTTGAAATATTGATTATGTACGTGATTTGAAAACGTGTGGAATGGAAACCTAACTTGTGGGATTCACTTATGAAAATAATCTAAGCAGTTTTGAATTTTTTGTCAAGTGGGCCTAGTGTGTGAGAAGATGACAAGTGGGACCAGCTCCAAAATATAATGGCCCAAACAATGTTAAAAGACCCGGCCTAGAAATAAATAAAAGGCTGAAATGGGCTTGGCCCGTGTAACTTACAGAAAAAAAATATTAAAAGGCTGAATTAATGGGCTAGGCCCATGTAGAAAACCGAATCGGACCGGGCTGAATCTTGTGCCACATCAGCTTGCCACGTTGGATGCCTACGTGGCCTGGGGAGGTTGCTAGTGACCAAAACGCCACAGTAGGAATATTTTGGTCGTAAACGTCTTTGACCATTCCAGAAGAAAGGTCGCTATAGTCAGTTTACGACGCCCATCTTTTGACCTTCTGTTTTTGGTCACAAAAAGGTCATAAATGGAAATTTGTGACCTTTCAGTGACCAATAGTGGTGGTCATAAGTTGACATATTTCTTGTAGTGTGTTCCTTAAACAAGAACCTATACTGAAACATAACCTTCCCATTGAAATTCTTGGGGATACCCCTCCACCCAAGGGTGATCCCGTGTTTGAACTCAAACCTTTACCTGATAATCTTAAGTATGCTTATCTTACTGAAAAAGAAATATATCCTGTTATTATCAGTGCTAAACTTTCAGAGAAAGAAGAAGAAAGATTATTGAAAACCCTGAAGAAGCATCGAGCTGCTATTGGATATACTCTGGATGATCTTAAGGGCATTAGGCCCACATTATGTCAACACAAAATTTTAGTGGAGAAAGATGCCAAACCAGTTAGAGATCCTAAAAGACGATTAAATCCCAAAATGAAGGAAGTGGTAAGGAAGGAGATTCCAAAACTCCTTGAGGCGGGTATTATATATCCCGTTGCTGATAGTGAATGGGTAAGCCATGTCCATTGTGTCCCCAAAAAGGGAGGTATTACCGTTGTTCCTAATGATAAAGATGAATTGATCCCGCAAATAATTATTACAGGTTATAGGATTGTAATTGATTTTCGTAAGTTAAATAAAGCTACTAAGAAAGATCATTACCCCTTACCTTTTATTGATCAAATGCTAGAAAGGCTATCCAAACACACACATTTTTGCTTTCTAGATGGTTATTCTGGCTTCTCTCAAATACCTGTGTCAGCAAAGGATCAATCTCAAACTACTTTTACTTGCCCTTTTGGTACTTTTGCTTATAGACGTACGCCTTTTGGGTTATGTAATGCACCTGCTACCTTTCAAAGATGCATGATGGCTATATTCTCTGATTTTTCTGAAAAGATTTGTGAGGTATTCATGGATGATTTCTCCGTCGATGGATCCTCTTTTGATGATTGTTTGAGCAACCTTGATCGAGTTTTGCAGAGATGCGAAGACACTAGTCTCGTCCTGAATTGGGAAAAGTGTCACTTTATGATTAATGAAGGCATTGTCTTGGGGCACAAGATCTCGGAGAGGGGTATTGAAGTTGATAAAGCCAAAGTTGGTGCTATTGAAAAGATGCCATGTCCCATGGACATAAAAGGTATAAGAAGTTTCCTTGGTCATGCAGGTTTTTATAGGAGGTTCATTAAGGACTTTTCTAAAATCTCTAGGCCTCTGACTAATTTATTGCAAAAAGATATTCCTTTTGTCTTTGATGATGATTGTGTAGAAGCATTTGAAACACTTAAGAAAGCTTTGATCACTGCACCTATTGTTCAGCCGCCTGATTGGAATTTACCTTTTGAAATTATGTGCGATGCCAGTGTTGGGGAACGTAGTAATTTCAAAAATTTCCTATGCACACGCAAGATCATGGTGATGGCATAGCAACGAGAGGGGAGAGTGTTCGTCCACGTACTCTCTTAGACCGTAAGCGGAAGCGTTATGACAACGCGGTTGATGTAGTCGTACGTCTTCATGATCCGACCGATCCAAGCACCGAACGTACGGCACCTCCGAGTTCAGCACACGTTCAGCTCGATTACGATCCCCGGGCTCCGATCCAGCAAAGCTTCTGGGATGAGTTCCGTCAGCACGACGGCGTGGTGACGATGATGATGTTCTACCGGCGTAGGGCTTCGCCTAAACTCCACGACGATATGACTGAGGTGGAATATGGTGGAGGGGGGCACCGCACACGGCGAAGGAACGATCCGTAGATCAACTTGTGTGTCTATGGGGTACCCCCTGCCCCCGTATATAAAGGAGGGAGGGGGGAGGTGCGGCCGGCCAGGAGGGGCGCGCCAGGAGGAGTCCTCCTCCCACCGGGAGTAGGACTCCCCCCCTTCCTTGTTGGAGTAGGAGAGAAGGAAAGAGGAGGAGAGGAGGAAGGAAATAGGGGCTGCACCCCTTGTCCAATTCGGACCAGAGGGGGGCTGCGCGCCTCCTTCCTTTCAGCCTCTCTCCTCAATTCCCGTATGGCCCAATAAGGCCCATATACTCCCCGGCGAATTCCTGTAACTCTCCGGTACTCCGAAAAATACCCAAATCACTCGGAACCTTTCCGAACTCCGAATATAGTCGTCCAATATATCGATCTTTACATCTCGACCATTTCGAAACTCCTCGTCATGTCCCCGATCTCATCCGGGACTCCGAACTCCTTCGGTACATCAAAACTCATAAACTCATAATATAGCTGTCATCGAAACCTTAAGCGTGCGGACCCTACGGGTTCGAGAACTATGTAGACATGACCTAGAACTATTCTTGGTCAATAAGCAATAGCGGAACCTGGATGCCCATATTGGCTCCTACATATTCTACGAAGATCTTTATCGGTCAAACCGCATAACAACATACTTTGTTCCCTTTGTCATCGGTATGTTACTTGCCCGAGATTCGATCGTTGGTATCCAATACCTAGTTCAATCTCGTTACCGGCAAGTCTCTTTACTCGTTCTGTAACACATCATCTTATAACTAACTCATTAGTTACAATGCTTGCAAGGCTTAGGTGATGAGTATTACCGAGAGAGCCCAGAGATACCTCTCCGACAATTGGAGTGACAAAACCTAATCTCGAATTATGCCAACCCAACATGTACCTTCGGAAACACCTGTAGAGAACCTTTATAATCACCCAGTTACGTTGTGACGTTTGGTAGCACACAAAGTGTTCTTCCGGTAAACGGGAGTTGCACAATCTCATAGTTACAGGAACATGTATAAGTTATGAAGAAAGCAATAGCAACATACTAAACGATCAAGTGCTAGGCTAACGGAATGGGTCATGTCAATCACATCATTCTCCTAATGATGCGATCCCATTAATCAAATGACAACACATGTCTATGGTTAGGAAACATAACCATCTTTGATTAATGAGCTAGTCAAGTAGAGGCATACTAGTGACTATATGTTTGTCTATGTATTCACACATGTATCATGTTTCTGGTTAATACAATTCTAGCATGAATAATAAAAATTTATCATGAAATAAGGAAATAAATAATAACTTTATTATTGCCTCTAGGGCATATTTCCTTCAGCTAGTGATTATGCTGTAGGTGTTGTTTTAGGGCAAAGAGTCGATAAGAAATTGAATGTTATCCAGTATGCTGGTAAGACTCTTGATGCTGCCCAGAGAAATTATGCTACTACAGAAAAAGAATTCTTAGCAGTTGTGTTTGCATGTGATAAGTTTAGAACTTATATTGTTGATTCCAAAGTCACTATTCACACTGATCATGCTGCTATTAAATATCTTATGGAAAAGAAATATGCTAAGACTAGACTCATTAGATGGGTTCTCTTGCTCCAAGAATTTGATTTGCATATTATTGATATAAAAGGAGTTGAGAACCCCATTGCAGACAACTTGTCTAGGTTAGAGAATGTTCTTGATGACTCGCTGCCTATTAATGATAGTTTCCCTGATGAACAATTAGCGGTTGTCAATGCTTCTCGTACTGCTCCTTGGTATGCTGACTATACTAATTAGATTGTTGCTAAATACATACCGCCTAGTTTCACTTACCAGCAAAAGAAAAAGTTCATTTATGATTTAAGACATTACTTCCGGGATGATCCACACCTCAATAAAGAAGGAGTAGATGGTATTATTACATGTTGTGTGCCTGAGCATGAACAGGGACAAATCCTACGCAAGTATCACTCTGAATCCTATGGAGGACACCACGCTGGAGATAGAACTGCACACAAGGTACTTCAATCTGGTTTTTATTGGCCTACTCTTTTCAAAGATGCTCGTAAGTTTTTCTTATCTTATGATGAATGTCAAAGAATAGGTAACATTAGTAGACGCCAAGAAATGCCTATGAATTATTCCCTTGTTATTGAACCATTTGATGTTTGGGGCTTTGATTATATGGGACCTTTTCCTGCCTCCAATGGTTATACACATATTTTAGTTGATGTTGATTACGTTACTAAGTGGGTAGAAGCTATTCCAACTAGTAGTGCTGATAATAACACTTCTATTAAAATGCTTAAAGAAGTTATTTTTCCTAGGTTTGGAGTCCCTAGATATCTTATGACTGATGGTGGTTCACACTTTATTCATGGTGCTTTCCGTAAGATGCTTGCTAAGTATGATGTCAATCATAGCATCGCGTCTCCTTATCACCCGCAGTCTAGTGGTCAAGTAGAGTTGAGCAATAGAGAGCTCAAATTAATTTTGCAAAAGACTATCAATAGGTCTAGAAAGAATTGGTCCAAGAAACTTGATGATGCATTATGGGCCTATAGAACTGCATACAAAAATCCTATGGGTATGTCTCCATATAAAATGGTTTATGGAAAAGCATGTCATTTACCTCTCGGACTTGAACATAAGGCATACTGGGCTATTAAAGAGCTCAACTATGATTTCAAACATGCTGGTGAGAAGAGGTTGTTTGATATTAGCTCTCTTGATGAATGGAGAACCCATGCATATGAGAATGCCAAGCTTTTCAAAGAAAAAGTCAAACGGTAGCATGATAAGAGGATACAAAAGGGTGAGTTTAACGTAGGAGATTATGTGTTATTATTCAACTCTCGTTTAAGATTTTTTGCAGGAAAACTTCTCTCAAAATGGGAAGGTCCCTACGTTATCGAAGAGGTCTATCGTTCTGGCGCTATAAAAATCAATAACTTCGAAGGCACAAATCCGAGGGTGGTAAACGGTCAATGAATTAAACATTATATTTCAGGTAATCCTATTAATGTGGAAACTAATATTATTGAGACCATAACCCCTGAAGAATACATAAGAGACACTTTCCAGAACTTTCCAGACTCCGAAAAGGCATAGGTACGTGGTACGGTAAGTAAACCGACTCCAAAACAACTCTAATGGCAATTTTTATCAGTTTTGGATTATTTCAGAATTTTAGGAAGAAAGAAGTAGTCCGAAAGGGACACGAGGCTCCCACGAGAGAGGTGGGCGCGCCCCCCCTGTAGGGCGCGCCCCCTGTCTCGTGGGAACCTCGTGTGCCTCCCGAACTCCGTTTTCTTGTATGTTATGTATTTTGGTCGGTAAAAATTCATTATATATACTCCCGAAGGTTTTGACCACCGTATCACGCAAATATCCTCTGTTTTCGTTTCGAGTTGTTTCTGTTTCGGATCTAAAGCATCATGTCATCGCCAAGCGTCCCCAAGGACAAGTTTTTCGAGAGAGTTATCAACCCCTATCTCGCGGAGGTGCTGCATCATCCTCAAACCATTGAGGTGCGTGATGGGGTGCTGCACATCCGCGATGTGGAGGGACCGAAACATATCGGGACCATGGAGACAAAGCTCGAAGACGTGGAGCAAGAAGTTTTCAAGTGTCAAGGGATGGTGGAGCATGGACTCAATGCCAACTAGATGATGATCATGGAGTTCACCAACAACCACAAGCTGGATGCCAAAGTCATCGGGGGAAACCATCTTCAAACTTCAAGAGAAAATCGAGCACCTCCAAGCCGAGATCTATGACCTACAAAACCAGAACTGTGACCATGAATATAGATTCAAGTGAATGAGTTTGGCTGCAGATTTAACGATCCCGGAGACTCGATCATCCTTTTCTGATGGAGAGCCGATGCCCTGGAAGACAGACGACAGGCTTACATCATCAACAACTCCTACTGCACCACCTCCGACGAAATAATCACATGGGTATGGGCACTCCCCTTGGCAACAACCAATCTTGGGGGAGGTGCCCCGGCATCGTATCACCATCACACTCATATCTTTACCGCTTTATTTAGTTCGATCCTTTTAGTAGTATCTTGATCTAGTAGATTGAAGTTTTGATATCAAGTAGTTTTGAGCTTTGCTTTGCGTTTTCTTTATGTAAGCGAGTCCGTGTGCTATCTATAATAAAGATTAGTGTTGAGTCAAGGGCTTTGCTATGATGCTATGATCTTAAGAAAGCAGAAAGAACAAAACAGTTCATATTGATCTTATGGATAGTGATAACTTCACATATAGAAAGTATGAGGCATAAAAATTGATGAACGTAGCCTTGGTCATCGTTGCAATTAATAGGAAGTGATAAGGAAAGAGGGGTTCACATATAAATATATTATCTTGGACATATTTTATGATTATGAAGCACTCATTAAGTATGACATGCCAAAAGAGTTGATGTTGGACAAGGAAGACAACGTAATGGTTTATGTTTTCCGTCATCTTAGTTAAAATATATTGTCATTGACCTTCCAAACATGTTGAGCTTGCTTTTCCCCCTCATGCTACCCAAATTCCGTGCACTAAGTAGAGATACTACTTGTGCTTCCTCATATCCCTAAACCCAGTTTTGCCATGAGAGTCCACCATACCTACCTATGGATTGAATAAGATCCTTCAAGTAAGTTGTCATCGGTGCAAGAAATAAAAATTGCCCTCTAAATATGTATGACTTATTAGTGCAGAGAAAGCTTTGTACGAACTTGTTGTGCAAGTAATAAAAGCGACGGACTGCATAATAAAGGTCCACATACAAGGGGAAATATAAAGTGACGTTCTTTTGTACTAAGATTTTATGCATCAACCCTAAACGTGCATGACAACCTCTGCTTCCCTCTACGAAGGGCCTATCTTTTACTTTATGTTTTAGTTTTTGCTTGAGTCGAGGTGATGCTCACCTTTCCCTTTTTATTTTTATCCTTTGGCAATCTCATCATGTTGGAAAGATCATGATACATATATCCAATTGGATGTAAGTTGGCATAGGCTATTGTTGTTGACATTACCTAAAGGTGAATACGTTGGGAGGAAACACAATAAGCCCCTATCTTTCTCAGTGTCCGGCTGAAACCCTGTAACCACAAGTATTGTGTGAGTGTTAATAATCATAGGGGACTATGAGATAGTTGAGTATGTGAGCCTGCTGAAAAGCTCTATTATTGACTCTTTCCGATGTTACGATAAATTGCAATT
The DNA here is from genome assembly GCF_002162155.2 of Triticum dicoccoides. Lineage (NCBI taxonomy): Eukaryota > Viridiplantae > Streptophyta > Magnoliopsida > Poales > Poaceae > Triticum > Triticum dicoccoides. The sequence continues at coordinate 23,212,567 of NC_041391.1, forward strand.
GCTTCATGATTGAGATTATAGTTTGTTAGTTCCCAATGAAGTTATTGAACCATACTTGATATTGTGAATTGCTTATTACTTGAGCATAGGAAATCATATGACAAAATCCATATATGTTGCTGTTATCAGAATGATCATGATGCCCTCATGTCCGTATTTTATTTTTAACGACACCTCTACCTCTAAACCCGTGGACATATTTTTCGATTTCGGCTTCCGCTTGAGGACAAGCGAGGTCTAAGCTTGGGGGAGTTGATACATCCATTTTGCATCATGCTTTTATATCAATATTTATTGCATTATGGGATGTTATTGCACATTATATCTCAATACTTATGGCTATTCTCCCTTATTTTACAAGGTTTACCATGAAGAGGGGGGATGCCGGCAACTAGAATTCTGGCTGGAAAAGGAGCAAATGTTGGAAACCTATTCTGCACATCTCCAAAAGTCCTAAAACTCCACGAAACAACTTTTCGGAATTTATAAGAAATTATGAGCAAAATAAATAGGCCAGGGGGCCCACACCCTATCCAGGAGACAGGGGGGCGCCCCCCCCCTACAGGGCACGCCCCCTATCTCCTGGCCCCCCTGGTGGGCCTCCGACGACCATCTTCTGCTATATCATCACTTTTACCATGGAAAAAGTCATGGGAAAGCTTACGGGATGAAACTCCGCCGCCACGAGGCGGAACCTTGGCGGAATCAATCTAGGGCTCTGGTGGAGCTGTTCTGCCGGGGACACTTCCCTCCAGGAGGGGAAATCATCATCATCATCATCACCAATGCTCCTCTCATCGGGAGAGGGCAATCTCCATCAACATCTTCACCAGCACCATCTCATCTCCAAACCCTACTTCATCTCTTGTATCAAATTCTTGTCTCCAAGTGCGGGATTGGTGCTAGTAGGTTGCTAGTAGTGTTGATTACTCCTTGTAGTTGATGCTAGTTGGTTTATTTGGTGGAAGATCATATGTTCAGATCCTTTATGCATATTATTACCCCTCTGATTATGAACATGAATATACTTTGTGAGCAGTTACGTTTGTTCCTGAGGACAAGGGAGAAGTCTTGCTATTAGTAGTCATGTGAATTTGGTATTCGTTCGATATTTTGATGAGATGTATGTTGTCTAGCCTCTAGTGGTGTTATGTAAACGTCGACTACATAACACTTCTCCATTATTTGGGCCTAGAGGAAGGCTTTGGGAAGTAATAAGTAGATGATGGGTTGCTAGAGTGACATGCGTTGCTTCGTAAGGGGCTTATTTGGATCCATATGTTTCATGCTATGGTTAGGTTTACCTTAATACTTTTGTTGTAGTTGCGCATGCTTGCAATAGAGGTTAATCATAATTAAGTGGGATTTTTGTTCAAGTAAGAACAACACCCAAGCACCGGTCCACCCACATATCAAATTATCAAAGTACCGAACGCAAATCATATGAACGTGATGAAAACTAGCTTGATGATATTCCCATGTCTCCTCGGGAGCGTTTTCCTATTATAAGATTTTGTACAGGCTTGTCCTTTGCTACAAAAAGGATTGGGCCACCTTGCTGCATGCTATTTACTTTATTTACTTTTTTCTCATTACTATTTATCTTATCAAAAAACTATCTGTCACCTACTATTTCAGTGCTTGCAGAGAAAACCTTACTGAAAACCGCTTATCAATTCCTTCTGCTCCTCGTTGGGTTTGACACTTTTACTTATCGAAAGGACTATGATAGATCCCCTATACTTGTGGGTCATCACCATGTTATTTTGAGAAGACATAATTGGTTAGTTAGTATGCTTGAAGTATTATTATTTTTATGTCAATATGAACTTTTGTCTTGAATCTTTCGTATCTGAATATTCATACCACAATTAAGAAGAGTTACATTGAAATTATGCCAAGTAGCACTCCGCATCAAAAATTCTCTTTTTATTATTTACCTACTCGAGGACGAGCAGGAATTAAGCTTGGGGATGCCTGATACGTCTCCAACGTTTCTATATTTTTTGATTGCTCCATGCTATATTATCTATTGTTTTGGACTATATTGGGCTTTATTTTCCACTTTTATATTACTTTTGGGACTAACCTATTAACCGGAGGCCCAGCCCAGAATTGCAGTTTTTTGCCTATTTCAGTGTGTCGAAGAAACGGAATATCAAACAGAGTCCAAACGGAATGAAATCTTCGGAAACATGATTTTCTCATCAGATAAGACCCAGGAGACTTGGACCCTCCGTCAAGAAAGCCACGAGGCGGTCACAAGGATGGAGGGCTCCCACCCCTAGGGCGCGCCCCCCTGCCTCATGGGCCCCTCGAAGCTCTACCGACGTACTCCTTCCTCCTATATATACCTACGTACCCCCAACAGATCAGATACGGAGCCAAAAACCTAATTCCACCACCGCAACTTTCTGTATCCACGAGATCCCATCATGGGGCTTGTTCCGGAGCTCTGCCAGAAGGGAATTCCACCACGAAGGCTGTCGTGGAATTGTCACGTCGGATGTCCTTAGTATCAGGACTTAGTCGCGAGGCCAACGCATCTATGTGGTAGCTTGAGAGGGGTTGAGTGGAATCGAGAGACGCAACACAAGACAGGGATTTAGACAGTTTCGGGCCCCGGGAAACATCATCCGGTAAAAACCCTACATGCTGTTTGAGGCTAGGTCTCATTATCATCACGAGGGAGTCGCCGTAAACCGGCTCTCCTCTTTGTGTCTAGCCCTAAGATTGTTTCTTCTTGCTTGTAGCTTGTCCCTCTTTGGGGAGCCCTGCCCCTCCTTATATATGTTGAAGGGGCGGGTTACATGTGGAGTCCTATTAGGATTAGGACTAGTCTCCCTTCTAATACAAACCGGATACAAGTCCGGGTCTTCCTTGTAAAGTAAATATTCCTCACGCCTTTTCTCTTAAACCGGCCCACCATAGCATGATCCGGCCTTCCATAAACCGCCCGTTGGGCCACCGGGTCTTGTCGCTCCTCTGACCCACCTGCCGGATTACCAATGAACCGTAAACCGCCATGTCCAAGTGGGTTGCCAGTGAATCGCCAAACTCTAGCCGGGTCATACATCCGGCGGTTTATACCGCGGGGTATATCCCCGACATTAGCCCCCAGTTTAATTTGGATTCATCCATGTTAAACTGATCTGCAACAAGAACAAATTTGTCGGGTTGTGCTCCGGTTTAAATATACTTGTAAGCCGGCACTTGATCATCCTTAAATCCTTGTCATTTCTTCCTTCCAAGTTAATAACCATCTTCATAATCAATTTGCTTGCAGAAGATATTTGTAAATAAAGAATCCATTTGAATCGGCCTTCAATGCTTTGACTTGACAAAAATATTAGTCTCTGAAATATTCAACTGATATCCAGCCGGCTTGAAGATGTAAAACTTGCCGGTTTATGATTACCACCATTGTCTGGTTATAAAAACTGATAATTCCGGGTCATGATTGTTGCCAACACCGGTTCATGATTGTTGCTAATGCCGGTTCATGATTATTGATGACGCCGGGTTACAAACACAGGGTCGTAATGATTGGTGATGCCGGGTTAATCCAGTTTGCTCAAAACAGATAATTTGAAAATAGTTCTTCGATAATAATATAATACCTGTAGCCCCCAAGTCTTGAGCAGAACAAAGTGATGGCTTAATACTTGCTTCAATATAAATACTGCCACTTAAGAAGAAATCCATGTTGTTCATCCCAGTGACTAGTAAAAACTGAATACTCCATACTATGTAGCCCCCAAGTGCCGGGTTATCATGCTTACAGCAACCTGGGACTTGCAATTGTCTTATACTCATAAAAACTTCAACCAGTGTAGCCCCCAAGAGCCGGGTCATTATGCAATAATGAGCAGGGACTTTGTAGGTATAATTATGTAGATTTGAGCAATGATGTGTAGCCCCCAAGGGCCGGCTCAGTAAGATAATATTGAGCTGGGACTTTAATATATACTTCAATGAAAATAACATCATATGATGTAACCCTCATCATGGGACTTGAATCCACATCCACAAGGTTAAGAGCCTTGTGTTTTACCAACTGAGCAGTGGACTCTTCAATATAATGAATAAAAAGCTTTGTACCTTCAACTGTTGACAGGAGCAATTGGTAGCCCCCAAGGGCTGACTCATTATAATGTGATGAGTCGGGTCTTCAATAATATGAGCAGAAAATTACTTTGCATTAGCCCCCAAGTGTCATGGTGCATGCTTGCAGCGACATGAGACTTGCATGTAATCTCAATTTGAATAATGTAGCCCCCAAGTGCCGGGTCGTGAGCCTGCAGCGACTCGGGACTATTCCTTCCATTGTAGAATAAATCATATCCTTTGATAATATAATAACTGTTGCGCTAAAGCGACTTTGAAAACTCAATAATACCGGTTACTAATAACCATAAAAATCCAGCCATGTTGGCTATTCAAGATAATATAATCCGGTATGAAAAATTCATCCAATATCATAATGAAAATTCAGCCAAATTGGGCTATTTGAATAATATAACCCAATCATTTATAAGCGCATGATTCCAATGGCGCAATCCAAATATATACTGGCGACGTATAGTCCAAAGCCAGGCCGGTTTAATAAACTCCGGATAATTTCCCATCATATACTGGCGACTTATCGTCTTAAAGCCAGGCCGGTTTAATAAACACCGGATAATTTATCATCATGCTTTATTCAACCTGTCTCTGCATACAACAACTTTAAAGTGTCCTGGCGGTTTACCGCCGGACGGGTCATAATGCCTAACATATAACCTAGGTTTATAACCAAGGCTGCACTTAAGAATAATCAATGAAATATATCATACCTGTGATATTGAATCACATCATTGGTTTACCCATTTTTTTGTAGTAAGAGTGATAACCCCAATCTTGAGTAATGATAACTCCTTTCATACTGTGCCGGTTGATGATAAACCGTACCGGGTTGTGATAAACACCGGTTTAACCATATATAATACTGGCGACTCGTAGTCAAACCAGACTGGGCTGATAGTCTCCGGATTATAACTTGATCCTGTATTGACAACTTGTAATTGAAAGTCAAGCCGGGTTGATAAACACCGGTTTACTCCATAATAGGATGGTAACAGAAAATCAAACCGGGCAGATGGCCTCCGGATTAAGATTTGACCGTGTTCCGTCAATTTGTAATTGACAGTTGAACCGGATTAAAACGTTGTCAGTTTAAAAAACGCAACAAAAATCAAATAACAGTTATGAAAAAATATGAAAGCAAAGGCAATGATAAGACCATTTGCAAAAAGAGGCTTTACTGAGCCGATCAGATGGTGTTACCATGGTCGGACACGACCAAGCTCCCAATAAGGTGTAGCTATGGTTCAAGTCAGCCAGGTCCCCAAATGATTCGTGGCATATATGCCAGATCAAGAGGCGTGGCAATGGTTCGGGTTCGACCAAGCCCCCAAGTGATTTTGTGGCCTTAGGCCGACCAAGAGGCGTGACTGGTTCAGACTTGACCATGTCCCCAAGTGATCTGGTGGCTGTCGCCTATCAAAAGGTGTCGCGTTGGTTCAGACACGACCAAGGCCCCCAGTGATGTTATGGCACTAGGCCGATCAAGAGGCGCGGCTATGGTTCGGATACGACCAAGCCCCCAAGTGACCAATAATATGATAAGCCAATAAGGCATGATACCCATGTTTGGACCGCGCATCATGGCAGCAAGTCTTCTTTGGCACCCTTTAACTTTTTGCAAGAGATAAATCCTTCTTGAACTGGGATTTTGAACCGGATATTGAGAGCTTCAAGGATTTGTGGGAGACATCTTTCCCTTGAACCGGATTGTAAACCGGAATCTTCATTTTCAGCCGGAAATTTTCTGATGGCCTTTCAACTCGAACTTGCGAGAAGTTAATTCCTCTTTGAACCGGACATTTTTAAACCGGATTTGAGAGTTTGAGAGCTTTGTGGGAGAATATATTTCCCTTGAACCGGATTATAAACTGGATCCTTTCTGATGACCTGTAACTTCTTCATTAAACCGGGATTTTGTAACTGTTATATGCTTTGTAAGCCGGAAATTTTCTGGCGGCCTTTAAATTTTCATCAATATAGAAGTAGCCTCCGGGACCGGGTTATCTTTTCCTCCATCGTCCTGGGGTTCTTAAATTTTCTAAAATCCGGCAACACTTGCTGAGTCATATCATCATAGCCCCCGAGTCTCAAGGCGACTCGAGGAGTTAGCTTGAGATTCTCCATATTTGACCGCGATATAAACCGGCATAACTTGTACATCATTGGTGTTGATAGCACGATGTGAATCCACAGAAGGTTGAGGTGACTGCGGCGGGTTATAAATGATCCCGTATGAGCCGTGTCAGCAACTCGGCCAATGGTTCCTTCCAACTGGTGATTTGATGTTAACCAAACTGTAGTGGCGGTGACTTGTGCGCCTGCCCATTGGTCCATCCAGTGTAGACGGCGGCTGATGATAATTTGCCTTCAATTTGAAAGAAAACCGGGCTACCCAAGCTGTGACATGCTTTATACTCAATAAACAGCTCATGCAAACAGGTGCGGCCTGTTGTGTTGATGTAGACCAGGCTGCAATAGACGGACGGTAGAGACGTTCACAATATTAGAGGTGGCTCGGACAGATGAACCGACCGCGGCATTGTAAACCGGTGCGGACGGGTGAGTCAATCGCGGCGTTGTAAACCGGTGAGACGGGTGAGTCGGCCGTATGCAGATGTAGGCCGGACTGCCAAGGCCGTGGCTTGCACATATATTCATAGATCATTACGGCGGGTCCGATGCATGATATCCTTTATGTGACCATTGCTCTTGCAATGCACATTTGCCCTGCACCCCAAAAAAATATCGCAAGCCAGAGTAATTGCTCTTTTAAAGAAAGCAATATATAATATAAAAATATACTGGATGGATTTCACCTGATATGTTAGGCCAGTTAATACCACCGGGGGTTGATGATCACCATGGTGAAGCTGAAACCGATCGTGGCCGAGTCAGCCGCGACAGCAAGGCAGATGAACCGGCCGCGACAATGTAGACCGGTGCGGACGAGTAAGTTGTCCCCCGCGTTGTAAACCGGTGCGGATGGGCGAACCGGCCGTAAGAGCGGACGGGCGAGTCGTCCGTGGCGTTGTAAACTGGTGCAGACGGGCGAACTCGGCCACATGCGCAGACAGATGTAAACCGAACATCGGGGGGATGACTTGCACGCGTATCCGTCGAGCAACACGGCCCGAATGCGCTAGTGCAAAAATAATATTGGCGCGCACCCCTTTATGGCACCTTGGTAATGAATAATGGTCCTGCGAAAATTTACCACAGACCAAAGTAATTGTTCTTTGATGAAAACAATATATTTTAATAAAATAAACTTGGATGGATATCACCTGGCATTTTTTTTGGACGACGGATGATCCGTTTATTGCGACAGAGGTGGCTCAGGCACTGGTCGCAACGGCGTAGTGGAGGCCAGCACTGTGGAGGTAATTTTTCGGAACGGTGCCTCAGGGACGAACGAGCGGCAGCTTAAGACTACTTGGCGAAGACTCAGGCAGCGGAGGTGGAGACCATTGACCCGCCGTGCAGCGGTCCCTTGTAGGGCTGGCTTTTGAGGTCGTGGGGGTGCAGACCAGCAGAACGTCCGATGGAGGCAAGGTGCTGCGGCTGGTGGTCGGTACAGGCATGTGCAAAATCGCAGATGCTGATTAATCTATATCTGATCTGATATGGCCCTTATCTCACGTAGCGTTCTCTTGGTTTTCTTTTCCTTGATCTCCGCATGGGTAAAGGAATCCCCTGCATGCAGGTTTTCTTTCCTACTTGGACCCAAAGTTCCTAGACAGCAGATGTTGACCGCTTGTACGTGGATAAGCCGCCCAAGGTTCTCCAAGCGTTTTTTTTTGTCACGACTTGGACTGGAACTTGTACTCTGCTTTTTGTCTGAACACGTTATGCGCACGGATAACGACAACAGAAACCGGACCAATCTCAAGTAATTCAATGGATGTTTGGAGGTTTGTGCTGCTGATGATCTTCACGTGGAATAGAAAAAGTAGTGTACAGAACTAGTACTCCAGTACATAGAAAGCAGTAGTGCCTGATTTCCTCGGGGCAGCAGAAATTTTGTGGAACTCGGCGGATCGGACAGCAGCAGAAATTTTTGTCGGTCTTGATAGAACCTAGGATTTGACCGCTTGCAGGACTCGGTATCCAAACGAAATTAACCTGCTGTTAGTTTTGACAGATCGTGTCACGTCGGCGGCGGTGCACCGAAAATCAAACCTTAATTATTTTTCATCTCAATCTGATCTCTGCTATGCCAACCGCTTGTTGTGTAGATGATGTGGATCCTTCCGTACAGGTTTTGTTAATCCGGCACATCGCGAGCTTTTCAATCCTCAGAAAAGATCCCTCCAAGAACTCCACACCACCGTGCGCTTGCCCCACGGTGGCGCCAACTGTCGTGGAATTGTCACGTTAGATGTCCTTAGTATCAGGACTTAGTCGCGAGGCCAACGCATCTATGTGGTAGCTTGAGAGGGGTTGAGTGGAATCGAGAAACGCAACACAAGACAGGGATTTAGACAGCTTCGGGCCCCGGGAAACATCATGCGGTAAAAACCCTACATGCTGTTTGAGGCTAGGTCTCATTATCATCACGAGGGAGTCGCCGTAAACCAGCTCTCCTCTTTGTGTCTAGCCCTAAGATTGTTTCTTCTTGCTTGTAGCTTGTCCCTCTTTGGGGAGCCCTGCCCCTCCTTATATATGTTGAAGGGGCGGGTTACATGTGGAGTCCTATTAGGATTAGGACTAGTCTCCCTTCTAATACAAACCGGATACAAGTCCGGGTCTTCCTTGTAAAGTAAATATTCCTCACGCCTTTTCTCTTAAACCGGCCCACCATAGCATGATCCGGCCTTCCATAAACCGCCCGTTGGGCCACCGGGTCTTGTCGCTCCTCTGACCCGCCTGCCGGATTACCAATGAACCGTAAACCGCCATGTCCAAGTGGGTTGCCAGTGAATCTCCAAACTCTAGCTGGGTCATACATCCGGCGGTTTATACCGCGGGGTATATCCCCGACAAAGGCTTTCTACATCAACATCATAGCCTCTCCAATGAAGTGCGAGTAGTTTACCTCAGACCTTCGGGTCTATAGTTAGTAACTAGATGGCTCCTTCTCTCTTTTTGGATCTCAATACAATGTTCTCCCCGTGGAGATCTATTCGATGTAATCTTCTTTTTGCGGTGTGTTTGTTGAGACCGATGAATTGTGGGTTTATGATCAAGATTATCTATGAGCAATATTTGAATCTTCTTTGAATACTTTTATGTATGATTGAGTTATCTTTGCAAGTCTCTTTGAATTATCTGTTTGGTTTGGCCAACTAGATTGGTAGTTCTTGCAATGGAGAAGTATTTAGCTTTGGGTTCAATCTTGCAGTGTCCTTTCCCAGTGACAGTAGGGGCAGCAAGGCATGTATTGTATTGTTGCCATCGAGGATAACAAGATGGGGTATTTATCATATTTCATGAATTTATTCCTCTACATCATGTCATCTTGCTTAAGGCGTTACTCTGTTTTCATTAACTTAATACTCTAGATGCATGCTGGATAGCGGTCGATTAGTGGAGTAATAGTAGTAGATGCAGGCAGGAGTCAGTCTACTTGTCTCAGACGTGATGCCTATATACATGATCATACCTAGATACTCCCATAACTATGCTCAATTCAGTCAATTGCTCAACAGTAATTCGTTCACCCACCGTAAAATACCTATGCTCTTGAGAGAAGCCACTAGTGAAATCTATGGCCCTCGGGTCTATTTTCATCATATTAATCTTCCTACGCTTTATTATTGCTTTGCTCTTTACTTTGCCTTTTTATTTTTCTTTGCATCTTTATACCAAAAATACCAAAAATGTTATCTATCATCTCTATCAGATCTCACTCTCGTAAGTGACCGTGAAGGGATTGACAACCCCTATTCGCGTTGGTTGCGAGGAGCTATTTGTTTTGTGTAGGTACGAGGGACTTGCGCGTGGCCTCCTACTGGATTGATACCTTGGTTCTCAAAAACTGAGGGAAATACTTATGCTACTCCGCTGCATCATCCTCTCCTCTTCGGCGAAAACCAACGGAAGCTCAAGACGTAGCAAAGGCATACAATGCCACATGAATACAACATCATCATACATAAGAGCAACATCCGACTACGGATGAAACACAAACAGAAGCTCAAATGACATCCACCCTGCTAACCCAGGCTGCCGACCAGGAACCTATCCCCTGAACGACGAAGCAGAAGGAGAACTCAAAACAAGCAAGCATCGCTCTCGCGTCATGATCATCGCAACCTATACCTGCAACTGCTGTTGTAGTAATTTGTGAGCCATGAGGACTCAGCAATCCCATTACCATGGGTATCAAGACTAGCAAAGCTTAATGGGTATGGAAAGGATAAGTGGTGAGGTTGCAACAGCGACTAAGCATGTATGGTGGCTAACACACACAAATAATAGCGAAGAGAAACAAACATAATGGTCGTGAAGCTAGCAATGACCAAGAAGTGATCCGGAACTCCTACTTATGTCAAACATAAACCAAAACCGTGTTCACTTCCTGGACTCCGCCGAAAAGAGACCATCACGGCTACACACGCGGTTGATGCATTTTAATTAAGTCAAGTGTCAAGTTTTCTACAACCGGATATTAACAAATTCCCATCCGCCACATAACCGCGGGCACGGCTCTTGAAAGTTTATACCCTGCATGGGTGTCCCAACTTAGGCCATCACAAGCTCTCACGGTCAATGAAGGATATTCCTTCTCCCAGGAAGACCCGATTAGTCTCGGAATCTTGGTTTACAAGACATTTCGACAATGGTAAAACAAGACCAGCAAAGCCGCCCTAATGTGCCAACAAATCCTGATAGGAGTTGTACATATCTCGTTCCCAGGCCACACCGGATGAGCAATCCGTACAACTTAAACCAGACCTCAAGTTTCCCTGAGGGGGCGCTGCAAAGGGCCCTAGTTTGGACCAACACTCAGAGGAGCACTGGCCCGGGGGGGTAAATAAAGATGACCCTCGTGCTCCGGAAACCCAAGGGAAAAAGGATTAGGTATGCAAATGGTAAAACCAAGGTTGGGCCTTGCTGGAGGAGTTTTATTCAAAGCGAACTGTCAAGGCGGTCCCATAAATCACCCAACCACGTAAGGAACACAAAATCAAGGAACATAACATAGGTATGACGGAAACTAGGGCGGAAAGAGTGGAACAAAACACCAGGCATAAGGCCGAGCCTTCCACCCTTTACCAAGTATATAGATGCATTAAATAAATAAGAGATATTGTGATATCCCAACATAATCATGTCCATCATGGAGCAATCTTCGACTTCACCTCCAACTAACAACGCTATAAGAGGGGCTGAGCAAAGCGGTAACATAGACAAGCAACAGTTTGCTAGGAAGGGTGAAAAGGTTAGAGGCTGACATGGCAATTTGGGAGGCTTGAAGAACAAGTGATAGGTAGCGCAGCATAGTGATAGAACGAAGCAACTAGCATAGCAATGATAGTAGTGAGATCCAGAGTAACGGCTATCTTGCCTAAAATCCCGCTAGGAAGAAGAACGAGTCCATGAAGAAGATGAAGCCACGAAGACGAACCAAGCGTAGACGAACGAATCCTCACGATCGCAACGAAACAGGAACTAACAGGAAGGAGCACAACCGAAAAGAAGCAAACAACAAGGTAAACACACAACACATAGACAGGGCATGATGCTCAACCAAGTATGATGCATGATAAAGCTTAATGATGCTACTCATGGCAAGAGACGATGCAAACAAGAACAACACATCAAAACAAGTTTAAATGAGGCCAGAAACAAAATATAACAAATCCGGTAAGTCCTCATATGCAAATTTAAAAAATGGTCCAGATCTGAATAAACCTTATGTTCAAGTTGTTAAACAGCAAGTTAAGATGCACCAAGATGATCTGCATGAAATTCTAGTCAAGTTTCATATCAAGTTCATTTAGTTCGGAGCTACGGCCTAGAAGATATGAGCAAAACAAGCTAAACATGGCATTGATGCAAAATGCAATCAAACATCAAGAAAACACATTCAAAACAAGGATGCACCAAGATAAGATGAAACTACATGTAAAACTAAGCAAGTTTCATATAGATCACACTCCAAACGGAGCAACGGTGCAACACATACACTCCAAACAGATATAACAACAATCTGTCCAAAACAGCAACTAGGCATCTTGCAAGCATAAAAACAATATGCTACAGCACCTCAACATGAAAACAAAAGGCATGGACATGATGTACAGATGAAGCATGACAAAACATGAACACTGAGCTATCTCCAGAAAACACTATAACATGCTCAAAAGGACATGGCAAGATTGCAAATAATGACAGTTTCACAGACAGCAGAAATCACTGAGCATGACAGAAATAACATCAGGTTGAAATGTTTAGAGCTCTCAAACAACATGTTACATCAAGCTATCATGGCAAAATAGAGCATGGAATGCTAATACTAAAGACACAGAACAAAGCTCCCTTACTGAACTAATTCCAAAGATCAACAGAAAACATGGTAGCATCCATGCAAACATGGCAAATGATATGAAAGATTCAGAATAATAATACATGGCAGGAACGACAGTAAGTAGGCATGTTGGTGAGCTTGTACAAATCACTACAGAGCATTTCATTCCATGACAAGGTAACCAAAAATACGATGACATATTTATGAAGCTAAGCATGGCAAGAACAAGTTCATAGGGAACATGGATGACTAGCAAGACACATGGCAAAACTGAACTTCATGTTAACAGGCTGACAGAAACATTATTTAGCAAGTTTGGAGCATGATAACAATAAGCTATAGCAGGCAATAATTGCAAAGAAGGGCATGGATGGGTAGAGCATAACAGGTATAATAAAACACCCTTAGTGAACATCTCCAGATTATGCACAGAATGACTTGTAGCAGCAGGCTTACATAGCATCATGATATAGCAGATTCAGCCTAGCAAAACAGTAATAGCAAGTACCCTACTTCACGAGCTTTATGCACCTACTACAAGACTCACAAAAATATATGGATTGCACCACTGTAAAGATGGCATCATGTAGCTCAAAACCCATGTAGACATCAAGCTCATAGGATGCACACACAAAATGCAATGAAAAAGACAAAACAACAAGTTATAACAGTTTCAGCAGGTTAACATCATATAGCACTCTTGCGACAATGATTAGAGCATCAAGATGAACTCAAACAAGCATGTCACATTGGCATGAAATGAAGAGCATCTCACATTGAACATTTTGATATATTATACGCACAAAATGGAGCAACACAAAATAAGTTATGGCATGACGAACAGCTGCACAAAATGTCAATTTTCAGGGACTGCAGAAATCAGATCACGAAAATGGATCTAGGGTTCTGCGGCACAGACTTCGAGGATGACCGGGGTTCTCACCAGAGTTGAGGGGGAAGGTGGCCGGAGAGGGTCGGGGACGGTATGGTCCGGCCGGATCTGACCGGATCCGGCGCGGCGGCAGCGGAGGAAGTCGGCGGCGGGGCGGGGTGAAGGGGCCGACGGGGCGACGAAGAGTTGCGGGAGGCGGCACGGCTCTGCCGGCGAGGTGGCGCCGGACGGCGGCGGGGAGGCGCGCTGCGCCGGAGACGGGCGGCGGGGAAGGCGATAAGCGCGGGGCTAAGGCGGCGCAGTCCGGCGAGGCGGCAGGGTCGGGCGCGGAGACGCCGGCCGGCGGACGGCGAGGTCGGCGCCGACGAACTGCTCGCCGACAGCGGCCAGAGACGGAGGCGACGAAGGGGCCGGGCGGCGCAGCGCGGGCTCGGGGAGGCCTCGGGTATGGAGGCGGGCCATGTGGCGGCGGCGGGTTGGACGCGGGAGGCGGCTGGACGCGTCCGTCAGTGGGGTGGACATGTCCGGCACGGTGAGGGAGGAGATTTACGGTTTGGACTGCGAAAAATCAGGGGGAGACACCTATTTATAGCTAGAGGAAGCTAGGATAGTCCAAATGGGGAGCGGTTTTAGCCCAAACGATCGTGATCGAACGACGGAGAGTATGTAGGGGGTTTAGATGGGCTCGGTCCGCTGTGTGAAGGGGTGCTGGGCTGTAAGAGAAAATGGGGGTTTCGGGCTACGCGGTTAACCGTTGGGGCATCAAACGACCTCCAAATGGAACGAAATTTGACGGGCGGTCTACCGGTGCTATACCAAGGCCACTTGGCAAATACCGGCCCATTTCGAGAACGTTTTTCTCCCGCTCACGAAACAAGGTCTGAGAGAGGGCGACGGGGAACGTGCGAATGTGGTTGGGCTCAGAACGGACAACGGAGAGAACTGGGGAAACCCGAACGGATGCAAGTTTTGAAAAACATGATGATGCAATGCAGATGAAGACATGGCAAAGAGAAACACGCAAGCAAATGACATGGCAACAACGATGAATAACTGGAAGATACCTGGCGCATCGGATCCGGGGTGTTACATCACCTCCTTAACGGACCAAGACGTTGGATCAAGTGTGACTATGCGTTTTCTCGAACACCCCCGCATTATATGCGTGGGGGATGAAGCCGACGACTACAAACTTTCAGGTTATATACATACATAAACGGCCGCATAGGAGGCATTATAATACTTTCGGGCAAAAGTATAAACATAGCCTTTATATTCAAAATAGCTTTGTTTTTACAATCGAGATACATGTCATTCGAACATGGCACTCTTCGAGCACTGAGCCTCTATTAAACGGGCGCCTTCTATGACTTCTTCGAAATAGTGCTCGGCCGGGTCCTGGCCTTCCGCCGCACACCAGGTTGCAATAGCGGTGGTTTCAATCCCAGCCCAGTATGTTTTAACACAGGCAAGAGCCATCCGCGCACCCTCTATGCACACCGAGCTCTTCATAGCATTGATATGCGACACAGCACCAAGGAATTGTTGCACCAATCCAATATAGCTGCCAGGCCTTGGTCCACGTGGCCAAAGATGATCCACGACAGACCTCATAGCAAGCCCAGACAACTTGTGGAGTTCGGCCCATGCGGCCATCTTTTCATTCAACGACAGCGGGCGTGTCAGGGCACTGAACTGCGACCAGAATAACCTCTCAGCCTTATGGTCTTTCCGATCTTCAAAAAACTCAGTCGCATCAGCAACACTCTTTGCCAGGTCCGCATACGCGTCCACCGCACTCCATAACTGATCCAGAGGGCCATACTTCGGATCTTCGAATTTCATCCGCAACAAATAGGGTTTCCCAGCCACGATATCTCCGGCTTCACAAAGCTCCTCCCTTACCCCCCTCATTTCAGAGCGGGTTTCCTTGGCTGCCTCCAGGGCCTTCTTCGGGTCAGCCGCTTTTTCTTGATTTTCCTTTTCAAGGAGCTCACGATGGTTGGCGGCATCTTCTAGCTCGGTAGCCATCTGGGCTATCTTTTCTTCGCTCCGGCGATGAGCAGCCTATTCGGCTCTTAACTCTTCGACCGCCTTCAGAGCGGCCGCATCACTTGTTCAGGCTTGCTCCTTGGCTCGGGCAAGCTCTGCCCGGAGGGTCTCCACGCCAGCAGCTCCATCTGCAGTCACAGCATATTATAGATACTAGCATCAGGCTCCTCTAAAACATTTGCTGGCAAGCGAATATACATACCCTGGGCCTCGTCAAGCCGCTTGTTAACCAGCGCGATGTCGGCATCGGCCACATCAAGCTACCACTTTAGTTCGGCGGATCGGTCAGCTGCCGGACCCTCAGCCACCTGCACACAAAGCAGCACGCTTATTAGCAGAGATTATGATCCTCTGTTCACCACGTTGATGGCAACCAGAGTCTCAGGGGCTACTATCTACACTGAGCACACCTAGCATGTGTGGTACCATCAAAAATACATTTTTTGCGTACCTCAAAGCCTCTTAGCTGACTCGTAAAAGCTTCATTCAAACTGCTTTTCGCGGATGAAATCCTCTCAACCACCGTACCCATTAAGGCATGATGTGTCTCTGAGATGGCCGCTCGCTCCATAAGGCCCATTAGTGTGCTTGGTTGTGTGCCGGCCAATCTTGGACTCCTCCTGAAGCTATCTTTAGGAGCCGGATATTCCAGACTCTGAGTAGCCGAAGTATCAATTGCTGGCCTTGGTGGATCAGAAATCCTCCGGGACAACAGCTCGGGGTCGTCCGCACCATGTGACGGGGAGGCCGGGGGAGGTGTTTCGCTCGCCATCATCTCCGGAGGAAGATCCCCCGAACACGAACTCTGTGGAGAAGGGCTATGAGCCGGACTGCAACAAAATTTGTTTCGGTCACTAATCCTCAGAGACAAAACGAGGTATATTTACCAAAGTACTCTTTTACTTACGGGTGGTGGAGGGCTGGCCCCCTTGCGGCGCTGTGCGGCAAGAACGCCCTTGGGGGCAGGGCCCCCTGGTGAGGGTTTCTTCGCTCGTTTGGAAGCCTCCGTTTCCAAATATTTGAAGGCGGCCCTTTTCTTACCTTGAGGAGAGGGGATTTTATGTTCCCCTCCCCGATTATCCTCCTTCACGGAGGCGCTTACTCCCCCAATTTGGATGTGTAAAATATGAGGCCCACCTGAGGCTTCTCTATTCCTCCCCTCGTCTTCTCCTGATGGCACCTGATACGGCGCACGCTCAAGCATCCTGGTTAACAAAGGATCCGGCGAGCCTTCAGGAAGAGGGGCCGAACACCTAATCCTCTCCACCTTCCTTAGCCAATCCTGGCAGATAGCAATTTTTCAGAATGATGTTATAATGAACATAAAGGATGGTGTGTTCGGTAGAGGAATTACTTACTTGGCTATCCAGACGGTTGCAGTTGAGACCCACGTCCTCGGTGGTGTCCGGACACTTTATTTTTGATCCAAAGAATGACCCGTGCATTTCTTTGAGCGTCATGACGAAGCATTGTTGAATGGTTCGTGGTCCTTCCGGGTTGAACTCCCACATACGGGGAGGATGACGCTGGCAGGGCAGGACTCGACGAACCAGCATCACTTGTATTATTTTTGACAAGACTGGCATCCCTCTTAAGGAGGTCTCGGATGCGGCTTTGCAGTGTCAGTACGTCGTTAATCGGCCCCCAGTCCAGCCCTTTGTTGACCCATGACGCCAGTTGCGGCGGAGGGCCCGAGCGGAACGCTGGAGCAGCTACCCGCTTTGTGCCTCGGGGAGCTGTGATGTAAAACCACTCTTGCTGCCATAAATCAGTTGTTTCCATGAAAGAACCCTTTGGACATGGGGCGTCGGCTCCTTTGCTTATTATAGCACCTCCGCACTCCATGTGATGTCCGTCAATCACCCTCGGCCTCACATTGAAGGTCTTGAGCCACAGGCCGAAGTGGGGGCTAATCCTGAGAAAGGCTTCACACACGATGATAAACGACGAGATGTGAAGGATGGAATCCGGAGCTAGATCATGGAAATCTAGCCCGTAATAGAACATGAGCCCCCTCACGAAGGGATCGAGACTAAAACCTAGCCCTCGGAGGAAGTGGGAAATAAATACAACACTCTCGTTGGGTTTGGGAGTGGGGATAACCTACCCTTGAGCAGGCAGTTGTTGGGGAACGTAGTAATTTCAAAATTTTCATACGCACACGCAAGATCATGGTGATGCATAACAACGACAGGAGAGAGTGTTGTCCATGTACCCTCGTAGACCGTAAGTGGAAGCGTTAGCACAACGCGGTTGATGTAGTCGTACGTCTTCACGGCCCGACCGATCAAGCACCGAAAGCACGTCACCTCCGATTTCTTGCACATGTTCATCTCAATGACGTCCCTCGAACTCCGATCCAGCCGAGTGACGAGTGGGAGTTCCGTCAGCACGACAGCGTGGTAATGATGATGATGTTCTACCGTCGCAGGGCTTTGCCTAAGCACCGCTACGATATTATCGAGGTGAACTATAGTGGAGGGGGGCACCGCACACGGCTAAGAGATCAATGATCAATTGTTGTCTATATGGGGTACCCCCTCCCCCGTATATACAGGAGTGGAGGAGGGGGCGGCCAAGGGGAGGAGGCGCGGCCTAGGGGGGAGTCCTACAACCACCGGGAGTAGGACTCCTCCCTTTCCTATTTTGAGAGGGAGAGGGAAGGAAGAGGAAGGAGGGAAGAAGGAAAGGGGGGCCCGGCCCCCCTCCCAATTCAGATTGGGCTTGGGGGGACGCTCCCTCCCTTGCTCCATTCCCTCCTTTCCACTAACACTCATTAAGGCCCATATACCTCCCGGGAGGTTCCGATAACCTCCCAGAGCTCCGGTATTGTCCCAATCTCACCCGGAACCTTTCCGGTGTCCAAATATAGTCGTCCAATATATCGATCTTCATTTCTCGACCAGTTCGAGACTCCTTGTCATGTCCGTGATCACATCCGGGACTCCGAAAAACCTTCGGTACATCAAAACACATAAACTCATAATATAACTGTCATCTAACTTTAAGCGTGCGGACCCTACGGGTTCGAGAACTATGTAGACATGACCGAGACACGTCTCCGGTCAATAACCAATAGCGGAACCTGGATGCTCATGTTGGCTCCTACATATTCTACAAAGATCTTTATTGGTCAAACCGCATAACAACATACGTTGTTCCCTTTGTCATCGGTATGTTACTTGCCCAAGATTCGATCATCGGTATCTCAATACCTAGTTCAATCTCGTTACCGGAAAGTCTCTTTACTCATTACGTAATGCATCATCTCGTAACTAACTCATTAGCTACATCTTGCAAGGCTTATAGTGATGTGCATTACCGAGAGGGCCCAGAGATACCTCTCCGACAATCGGAGTGACAAATCCTAATCTCGAAATACGTTAACTCAATAAGTACATTCGGAGACACCTGTAGAGCACCTTTTTAATCACCCAGTTACACAAAGTGTTCCTCCGGTAAGTGGGAGTTACATAATCTCATAGTCATAGCAACATACTAACGATTAAGTGCTAAGCTAACGTAATGGGTCAAGTCAATCACATCATTCTCCTAGTGATGTGATCCCGTTAATAAAATGACAACTCATGTCTATGGTTAGGAAACTTAACCATCTTTGATTTACGAGCTAGTCAAGTAGAGCATACTGATAATCCCCAAGTGCAAGGAATCATCGTAGCACTTTCCAAAGGTGGAAGTGATAAGTATGGAGTGTCGAACCCACAAGGAGCTAAAGGTAAGATCAATATTCTCTCAAGCCCTATCTGCCACTGATTCAACTCTACGTGCACCGGATGTTTGCTTCCAACTAGCAACAAGAAATAAAACGTCGTTGTGGGTATGAAGAGGATAACTTTGTATAATATCAGAGAGCTAAAACAGAAAAGTAGGTGCTGTTATCATAAAGTTAGAATATAATACTAAATATTATAAATAGCGAGTGTGGAATAATGGTGGATCGGTGTGCGGAATTGTCCTAGGCAATTGTTAACAACACTAGTAATCACTATTGCAGTTTCATATGAGGGAGAGGCATAAGCTAACATACTTTCTCTACTTGGATCATATGCACTTATGATTAGAACTCTAGCAAGCATCCGCAACTACTAAAGATCATTAAGGTAAAACCCAACCATAACATTAACATATCAAGTCCTCTTTATTCCCATACGCAACAATCCCTCTTACTCGGGTTTGTGTTTCAGTCACTCACCAACCCACTATAAGCGAATCATGACCGTATTGCAACACCCTACAGCGGGAATCCCTCACGCTTGCGCGACACGGAGGGCACCATAGGACAGCACCAAAGTAAAACATAAAACTCATACCAATCTAGATCATCAATCAACCCAAAGACAAAAGATATCTACTCAAAACATCATAGGATGGCAACACATCATTGGATCATAATATGTGGCATAAAGCACCATCTTCAAGTAGGGATTACAGCGGTTTGCGGGAGAGTGGACCGCGTAAAAGAGATGAGGATGGTGATGATGATGGTGATGTCGATGAAGACGATCACCGTGGCGATGATTCCCCTCCCGATGGCACTCCGGTGCCACCGGAAGAGAGGAGGAGAGGTTCTCCGCCTTGTTCTTCCTCCTCCATGGCCTCCACCCTCTGGTCCTTGGCCTTCATGATGATGAAGACCCCTTCGGGATACTCCTCTATGGCCACCGGTGATGATGTCCCCCTCCGGCAGGGCGCCGGAGAGGGCCTAGATTGATTTCTCGTGGCTACAGATGCTTGCGGCGGTGGAACTTCTGATCTAATCTCCCTTCTGGAACTTTTAGGGTACGAGAGTATATATGGGTGCAGGAGGTACGTCGGTGGACTTCCGGGCTGGCCATGAGGTAGGGGCGCGCCCTAGGGGGGTGGGCGCACCCCCACCCTCGTGGGAAGCCCGGGACTCCCCTGGTGATCTTCCGGTACTCCATGGGCTTCTTCTGGTCCAAAAATAGGTTCCGTGGAGTTTCTGGTCTTTTGGACTCCGTTTGATATTCCTTTTCTTCGAAACACTGAAATAGGCTAAAAACAACAATTCTGGGCTGGGCCTCTGGTTAATAGGTTAGTCCCAAAAATAATATAAAAGTGGAAAATAAATCCCAATATTGACCGAAATAGTAGATAATAAAGCATGGAGCACTCAAAAATTATAGATACGTTGGAGACGTATCAGGCATCCCCAAGCTTAATTCCTGCTCGTCCTCGAGTAGGTAAATGATAAAAAGATAATTTTTGATGCGGAATGCTAGTAAGTGCCTAAGTTGATCAATGATAATTCCAATCACTTTTTCTAGCATCATTACATATCATAACTATACCTCATCTCATAAAACTTTTCATGATCAAGTAACTAGCAAGTCACAATTTTAAAGTATGGATCATAAACTTTCTTGAAAACTAACAAACAATATTCTCAGTCATCAAACAATTGCAATTCATCCTATTTTCAGGACGAGTCTATGTCAGAGCTTTGATTTAGCAAACTTCACATACTCAACTATCATGTAGTCTTTCAAAATTGTTAACACTCACGCAATACTTGTGGTTATGGAGTTTTAATCGGGCACAGAGAAAGATAGGGGCTTATAGTTTCGCCTCCCAACCTTTTACCTCAAGGGTAATGTCAACAATAATTTCTCATACTCCCCTACATCCAATTATATATATATATATATACATATATATATATATATATATATATATATATATATATCAGGTTCTTTCCATCATGCTGGGCTTGCCAAAGGATAAAATGAAAAAGGAAAGGTGAAGATCACCGTGACTCTTGCATAAGGTGGAAGATAGTAATAAAATATAAGCCCTTCGCAGAGGGAAGCATAGGTTGCCATGCGCTTTTAAGGTTGGATGCACAAAATCTAAATGTGAAAGAACGTCACTTTATATTGCCCCTTGTGATACGAACCTTTATTATGCAGTCCGTCGCTTTTATTACTTCCACATCACAAAATCGTATAAAGCTTATTTCTCCCACACCAATCAATCATACTTATTTAGAGCCATTTTTATTTCTTTGCAACGATGACAACTTACTTGAAGGATCTTACTCAATCCATAGGTAGATATGGTGGACTGTCATGGCAAAACTGGTTTAAGGATTTTGGAAGCACAAGTAGTATCTCTACTTGGTGCTGAGAATTTTGGCTAGCATGAGGGGGGAAGGCAAGCTCAACATGTTAGAGGATCCATGACAACATACTTTATCTCAGATATAAGAAAACATAACTCATTACGTTGTCTTCCTTGTCCAACATCAACTCTTTAGCATGTCATATTTTAATGAGTGCTCCCAATCATAAAAGTTGTCCAGGATAGTATATTTATATGTGAAACCTCTCTTCCTTCAATATTCTTTCATGAATTGTTCAAGTGACAAATTCTACGTTTGCTAACTTTCAATAAGTTTACTACCTATACTTATTATGTGTCAAGTCATTACTCCGCATGTTATAAGCATATGAAACATATATAAATTCAGGTTTATGACATTTAACTTATTCAACCATTTACTCATAGGATATACATGAAGCACATGAGCAATTGACAAACTACTCCAGAAGATATGAGTGAAGAGCACTGAGTAGTCAAATAATTAACTAGCCATATGGGAGGATTTTTATTCATTCAATATTTCAGATCCAATGATTCTATTCAAACAGCAAGTAAAATTGAAAACACGCTCCAAGCAAAACACATATCATGTGATGAATAAAAATATAGCTCCGAGTAAAGTATACCGATAGTTTTGAAGACGAAAGAGGGGATGCTTTCCGGGGCATCCTCAAGCTTAGGCGCTTGAGTATTCCTTGAATATTACCTTGGGGTGCCTTGGGCATCCCCAAGCTTAAGGTCTTTCCACTCCTTATTCTCCCCATATCGGTATCTCAACCAAAACTTGAAAACTTCAATCACACAAAACTTAGCCAAACTTCGTGAGATAGGTTAGTATGATAAAGAGCAAACCATTCACTTTGGTACTGACAAAGACAAGGTTCATAATTGTTTTCACACAATGCCTACTGTACCATATCATTTCTACAAATTATATTGAGAAATATAAGCCATAGAAACTAGAAAACAAGCAGACTATGCAATGAAAACATAATCTGTCAGAAACAGAACAGTCTGTAATGATCTTAACAATAACCATATTTCTGCTACTCCAAAAATTATGAAATAAATTGTTGTACGTGAGGAATTTGTCTATTAATCTTCTTCAAAAAGAATCAACTCAAAAGCACTCTTCTGTAAAAAATGACATCTAATCTCATGAGCGCCAAGTTTCTGTTTTTTACAGCAAGATCACATTAACTTTCACCCAAGTCTTCCCAAAGGTCTTAGTTGGCACTTTATTGAAACAAAAGCTATAAAACATGATTACTACAGTAGCTTAATCATGTAAACACACAAAAACAGTAAGGGTAAATATTGGGTTGTGTCCCAACAAGCGCTTTTCTTTAATGCCTTTTAACTAGACATGATGATTTCAACAATGCTCACACTAGTAGAAAACATGGCATTTGTCCCGGTTCGTAAGGGCCTTTAGTCCGGTTCTTGTACTGGGACGAAAAGGTCATTACTAATGCCTCCCACCTTTAGTCCCGGTTCTTACACGAACCGGGACACATGGGCATCCACGTGGCCGCTGCGGGCAGCCCGGGCAGGGGGGCCTTTGGTCCCGGTTGGTGACATAAACCGGGACCAAAAGGCTTCCACGCGTCAGCATTTCAGTGGCTGGTGTTTTAGTTTTTTATTTTGAAAGGGAGGGGGGGTTAGGGGGTTTTGGGGGGTTAATTTAGGTGTTTGTGTTAGCTAGCTAATT